>NC_048264.2:28793269-29096300 GCF_005286985.2 Setaria viridis | reverse complement strand
CTCCATGTCGACGTCGTGCACCCCTCCTCCACCAGCACTGCGCTTCAAAGGATCGCCCGGCCACGGGCGCCGTCTCTACTAACGTAAGCCTGCAGCCGTGCTGACGTCATATGTTCTTTTAAATTTCTTTATTTTTAGGATTATGGATAAAATTTTTTTAAATATTGCTAGTAAAAGTATAGAAATGGTGTTAGGAAAAAAATTAAAAAAATAGAAAAGCGTAGAAATGGTGTTAAAATTGTGCTAGGAAATAAAGAAATAGTGCTAGGAAATTAAAGTAAATTATTGGTTGGAAATAAAAAAAATAGTGCTAGGAAATAAAGAAATTGTGTTATAAGTAGTATGGTGAATATAGAAATTGTGTTATAAAAAATAAAAAATATAAAAATGTATAAGTAGTGTGGTGAATATAGAAAATTAGAAAATTTATAAATAGTGCTAGGAAATTAATGTCCATTATTGCCATGCATTGTTTTATTAGCTCCAGAAATTAGTGGAATAGTGGTAGAAAATATATCAATAGTGCTAGAAATTGTAAAATGCCTACTACTTAGAATAATTCTTTATCATTTATTGTGCATATTATTGTCATTTATTGAAAAAAAATTATATAAGTATTAGTCATTTTTTTAGTCATTTATTTTTAAAAAATGTATAAGTTGTAGCCATTCTTCTTTGTAGTCAATTATTGTTACAAAATGTATAAATATTAGTCATTCGTTCCGTAGTCAATTATTGTTACAAAATGTATAAGTTTTAATTATTCATTCTTTTTTATTGTGATTTACTAGCAATTTAATGTAAATATTATTGTAGTCATTTATCGAAGCATGGTATATATCCTAGACTCTCTAAGGAGACCAAGAAATCAACACACCGACCTCATAGACATACTTAACAGAGCATGGGATCGCTTCCGTCCACATCACTCGGTTGAATTAAAGAAGCAACTTCATATCCACCCCGAATTCTCGGTATGTATTGAATTTTCACATCTCGTGTCACTTCCTTGAACACAACAAATATTTCATAACTTCTTTTGCCATATATATAGTGCTTGAGACAGAATCCGGGGAATAATTTATGCAGATACTACATATGTGAGTTCATCCATGGCTTTGTAGGTCCCAAGCGTATAACTGAACGAATTCAAAATACGTATACACATTTCTTAACAATAAATTAGTTTTAATTGTGTAGATCCATTGATCTAATATAATAACTTTTGCTAATGACATAGATTGTGCACATGAAGGAAGAACTCCTCAAGATAGAAAAAATCAGGGCAATTCAAGAACAACTCAGTGGATTTCTTCTGGATGAGGTAGTAAATCCCAAGGGAGAGTTCCATAATGATGGATCAAATCTGCATCATCGTCAGGACTCGGGTTCAAAAATAGTTGATCCAAAATGTTGAACTTGGAGAGTTGATGCAATGTAATATTATTCATATATGTGTATACACAATATGTCTTTGTATAATATTATCTCAAATGTAATATTATAGATCAAATACAACTTTATATATATTGCGTATTAGAACTAGTATACGTAAAAGAAATAAATATGAAATATTAATATAGAATAAAGAAATAGAAAAAAATAAGAAAAGAAATAAAAAAGAATTTAGTACTGGTTGGTGTCCCCAACCGGTACTAAAGGGAGGTTTGGACCTGATGCTGAAGGCGTTTTCCCCAACCGTGATCATCATCTCTACGTAAATATCCTGATGAAATCCTTTTTAATTTTTATTAAGTCGTTGGTCTCATTTACTAGAGAAACATGGTACTAGTAAATATAAATCAGCTATGGCACGAAGGCCCAAGATTTACTCCTTTTCCTTGCGCGAGCTAGGGATGGACATGCATCCTTGTATAGTTAATGAAATGTAATTATAACAACATGGCCTATTAGCTCAGTTGGTTAGAGCGTCGTGCTAATAACGCGAAGGTCGCAGGTTCGAGACCTGCATGGGCCATTTTCTTTTGTCTGTTTGCTTTCATTCTTTGTCTTTTTACCGACCCACAGGCCTACATTCCAGGGCCCATGAATCCTTTCCAAGCCCAGTGCTCTTTGCTCTGATTTTTGCGGGACTAATCTCCTTTGGTTCAAAGCTGCTGGCCCGCCAGAAGCAACATTCCGAGTTCCGTACAAAAAACAGCATCCGGTATATGCAGAGTAATACGTTACGTGTGGACTTAGTAGGGAAGACGATCGGCCGACAATTAAGTGAGCACACAAGGATCAACGACGACTATTCGGTGTCGGACCATGCATCGGCAGCGACACCAGTATCTCGCTTATCAGCCAACAGTATTTTCCTCTTACAACAAATCACAACAAATTAGCCGTTTCAACTTTTCAGCCGGCTTATAAATTGAAGTGAACATGTCCAGGACCACTGCGACAAGCATCGCTGCTCTGCGACGAGCTGAGCTCAGACACATTTGATCGGCTGCCGCAGCTGCTCGACTACGAGGGCTTTCCTTTCCTTCAGGACTTTCTGAATTCTGGTGCCAAGTTCCAAATTGTAAGCTAGCTCCGCAACAATAATACAACGCGAGTCCATCTGTCCATGCACGACCAGG
Organism: Setaria viridis; assembly: GCF_005286985.2. NCBI lineage: Eukaryota > Viridiplantae > Streptophyta > Magnoliopsida > Poales > Poaceae > Setaria > Setaria viridis. The sequence goes on along the minus strand of NC_048264.2, from coordinate 29,093,712 downwards.
CGGTCAGGCTAGTAGCGTGGAATGCTCCTGGGTGGTTCTTTGACAGTTAAAGACACGTGAGCCGAGGTCCCACATGTCAACCACACAATGATTAGTGAGCGGCATGTTGTGAGCCACATGGTTAGTTCAGCCGGTATGTGCGGAGTTCCGTAGTGGTCGTTGTCGATTTGTTGCCATGCATGTACATATACGTGCTACTGTATGTACTACTATTTGCGTTATTACGTCTGTTTCTTCAGACGTATTGAGTCCACCCTTGTGTATGTACCTGTACAATGTATCTGTCTGTATATATTCTGAATTACATATAATGATATACTTCATCTGTTCTAAATATATGACGTTAGGCAATTCTTGATCATCTTCTAGAATTGTTTCGTCATGCATGTGTGCTATTCTGAAGTTCAGAGGTATGGATGGGACCTACCGGCATCCATGTATTTAGCTTGGAATGCCAATTGCCGAGGGGGGGATCTATGTTGTCTCCAATTATTGGATTTAGTTCTCTAGCCGTTGCAGTATGCCGGTGCAGATTTCATCCTTGGCTGATTTTGCAAGTAGTTTTGGACCCTGTGGCAATCGTGACTTTTTCACAAATGAATGACAAATAAATGACCCGCATCACCTCCCCATTCCCTCGATTTATAGCACTTCTATATATGTCTCCTGCGAGGTGGCAACGCAAGAGAAGACCAGATCATAGCAACCAAATACTATAGTTTATAGTTTATGTTATGAATGAACTAGCATATTCCCTCCGTCCCAAAAAAATAAGGCATTCTGCAGTTCAAAATTTGTCTCGAAAACAAGTTGTTATTGGCATGTGTGCATGTGCATGTAGGCATGCAACAGTCAATTAGCCTCAAATATGACTAATAAATAAGGGCAATCGAGGTTATTTTATTGTTAATTTTTTCTAAAATTCTTAGGATGACTTGTTTTTTGACGGAAGGAGTAAGATCCATTCTGCAAACATAATATTTCAGTAAATACATCAATTTTTATTTAATTAACCTCCAAACACTTGGTGGGGGATCCATACCAATTCCTACAAAGGTTTTGTAAAAATATCTTGGAACTACTTAAATGGCTAGCACGGGTAAATCCGTTCATCATGTTATCTCTTTTTAGCATTGAACTTATATATTCGTCCGATAGAATTTTTTCCATTGGACGCTCCGTTACAACATTAAAAGCCTCCTAGTGCAACATTAGTGGTTGCTGTTTGTAACATGAAAAAATAATCGGTAAAAATGGCTATGCCGTTCAACTCTGGGATAGAAAATTCCCGTCGCAACATCCACACTATGTTTCATGCAGCATTCACTGTGAAACATGCAGAAATAATAGTTGCAACATCCATACTTAACTATTGTAACATATATCGTCCGATTTTTGTAAGATTCTGGACATCTATTATTTAGCATTACCGATATTGTTTTCACAGCTACCCAACAAAATATTTGAGGTATATACAACCAATCAACAAATTTGTATATTTTTTGAATTTCGATAAAGAAAAATCGGTCGAATAGAATTGCTTGTCAATTGCTTAATTAAAGCTAGGTTTCTCCCAACATCCTTCACTCGCTGTCGCTCCACCTTTCCATACTCTCCTCCACATCTTTGCACCATGCTCCGGTGTAGTACTGCACCGGATCGTCGTCCCACATCTTCATGCCACTAAAACTCCGGGCAGGGGTGGAGCTAGAGGGTGGTCCCCATGGTCTAGGAACCACCCTAGAAATCTAGCCCAAGCCCATTCCATCCTATTCTGATGTTCCGATCCATAAATAGAAGCATCGCTCCTTCGTTGTTCTGCATCAGCATGCACGTTCATCCTCTCTAACCGCGCAAAGGAGTGGAGAGATATTACATATCTCTTTGTAGTGTTAAAGAAAATGTTAAGCTGGACCACCTAACTTGAAACCCTTGCTACGCTACTGACCCTGGGAGGTGCTTGGTCATCCCTTCGCTAGCACTGCCTACTGCTATCTGCTACTACTACTGCTTGGGTGCCACCAGCATTGCCACGGTGCTACCCATGGCTTCTCTCCAACTCTCCAACCCCAAACACTAACCTCAATAGAAGTGGGGTTGCTACGTCCCGAAGTTGTAGCTGGGACGACGACGCCTTCCACAGGACAGATATTGTTTGTGAAATTTCAATAACTTGGTGCCGAGACGTTCTCATAAAGTACATACTAGTTTATACACATGATATATCAATGATTCAAGGCTTGGACTTTTTGTATCTCAGGTGTATCTAACACTGATAGAAAACTGAGCATTAGTTCTGGTTGGAGAGACGTATAGGTCTTGAAAATCCAACCTGGATTAATCTTTCGAGACTAAAGACCCCCTCTTTAGTCCCAGTTGGTACTAGCACTAAAAAGGTTCAAAAAAAAAATAAAAAAAGGCTACGCCCGCCGTCCTGCCTGCTACTGCCGCTACCCCTTGCAGCTCCACCTCAACAATGCCAGGCCTGAGTCCGCCGACGCCACGCCAGCTCGCCTGCTGGAGGCCGGCCTGGATCGCGTCGGCCGCAGGGAGCCGCGCCCCGGCCAAAGGCCTGGCCGCCCGCCGCTCCCACCGCCACTAGCAGGCTGCCCGCTCGTGCCCCCCACCGCTCCGCCTGTAAGGGAGAGGAGGAGGAGAGAAGATAAGGAAGAAGAGAAAGGCTGTTGCCTGTGCGCCTGGAGATAGGAGAAGAGATAAGGGAGAAAGGGAGAGGAGGAGAGAAGATAAGGTGGAGAGAGGGGGGCGCGTGAAAATATTTAGTTCCGATTGGTGGCTCCAACTAGGACTAAAAGCTCCACTTTAGTCCCGGTTGGGACCACCAATTGGGATTAAAAGGGATTCGACAGACTACAAAATTTAGATTCGGGACTAAAACTCTTTTAGGGCCTGTTTGGGAGCACTCCACTCCAGAAAAACCAGCTCCACTCCACCAGCTCCACACTTTCCTAGCTCCACTCCACCAACTCCAAAAAAATATGGAGCTGCTACACGTGTTTGGCTAATAGCAGTGCTCCAGCTCCAAAAACATGAGCACTTGTTGTGAATGGTCTATTTTACCCTTTGTGAATGGACCCACATGTCATACTCTTCTATTTTCTCCTCTCTTCTTCCTCTCTCTCCTCTCCTCTTCTCTTCTTAGTTTTAGACAGTGCTACATGTATTACAAGAAATTATCATGCGAAATGTAGAACAATCTTGCTCATCAATCGGAAATGTAGAACAATCTTCATCATCAATCAGAAATGCCGACGAGAACCAATCACCACTCAAACACCATCTCATCTACACAAGCAAGCAATTCATCTTTCTTCTTGTTTGCACATCGCAAGAGCAGCAGCACGGAGCTTGAGCTCGGCCGGCCTCCTGCAGGCCGCACGCGCCACCCAGGGGAGCTTGCCCCGGCCGGCCTACGCCCCGGCCGCGCCGCCGCGGGGGAGCTCGCCCCGGCCGGCCTGCGCCCCGACCACGCCGCTGCGGGGGAGCTCGTGGGAGAAGGAAACGGAGACGAGGGAGGGTGCCCGTGGGAGAAGGAAACGGAGACGAGGGAGGAGATAGAAAAATTAGAAACGAATCGGTAACTTGTGTAACCAGTGGTAATGGTGGGTAAATAACCCCAACTCCATGAGGAGGTCTGAAAAGGAGGTTTTTGGAGCACCTCTTGAGGTACTCCATAAAAAACGTGGATCTACCCCCCCTGCTCCACCTTTTTCCTGGAGCCGGAGTTACTGGAGCTAGACGTGTTTGGCTGCAAAATTTTTGGAGTTGGTGCAGTGAAGGAATTTTTTCTGAAGTGGAGTGCTCCCAAACACCCCCTTGGTCCTGGGTCCAAAAATAATTGAGACCTTTGTAGTCGGATGGAAGGTCGTTTTTCTATAATTTTCAATGGGATTTTTATACATCTGTAGACTGTAGTAGACATTGTATATGTACGTGGAGAGAGGTTGGTATGACTAATTTGGGTCCTGATGGTCGCGTTAATTTATGAGCTCTTTTACGGTGCACAATACTACCAGGTGGTAGTATAGAGTATAGGTTATTTTTCATTATCGGTAAAATTGTAATTAGCACAATATATATTATTCAGGAATTTTTTTGCCGTGTTCCTTTGTTCGATGCGAATCATTGGTCAGATCTGAAATTCGTTCTTTTTGTTTCTTCCCAGATCTGCCTCCTTGTTCTGGGATTGCAGCAGCAGCAGCGGTCCACTGATGGAAAAGAATGCTGATTTTTCTTTTCAGGTTCGACTTGGAATGGCAGATCTTGGCCATGGACATCAATCGTGAGAACTACGAGCTCAACCTACCCTGCATCGAGAAGCCTGACGTCGCCGGTTGCCCACGAGATCGACTTCCGCGAGGGCCCCGTGCTCCCCGTCCTCGACGACCTCATCGTCGATGTACGAAAAAAATGCTGCCCGATTCTCCTGTCCTTACCTTGCCCGTCCAGAAATCACTGCTGGGCCCTGACATCGAGCCTCGAATGATCCTGAAACCTCTGCTCCGTCGCGCTCGGCTGCCGCCACCGCCCGCACGCTGCGGCGCTCGTCGATCTCCAAGAATGCCATTTTACACATTTCCAATCGTACTCCTATACTACACCTACTACTCATACATACTACATATACTACAACTTAAGGTTTTAGTAGTATACAATTAATCTCAACCGTCGGATCCTTACATACGAGTCCTTTTCGAACAATAGTATAAGGTAGTATTGTATATCGTGAAAGAGTTCCAGACAGATTAGTGGTTAAGGCTGGTTGCTGTGGATTAAGATAGCCCCTGCAACCTAATTCTGCTTGCATCACCTTAGAGCGCTTGTTAAATCTCAACTTGCGTGACTTCACGGCACACCGTCTAGTTAGGAGACTAAATTAAATTAGAGTGTCAGGCGACTAGTTCAAAGATGAACAAATGTTGTCGCCCACAAAACACTTTACAACACCGTCCCCTCTGAATGCATGGTGTGTATATGCATCATGGATCTCGATGGTTACGTGCATCAGTGCAAGCCCTCGATCTCAAGATTTTATCATCAGCTGATCTATTTTGATCTCGAGGTACGGTTCAGAGCTATGCATGAGCCGCCACTCTTTCGTTAGCACAGCTCTTGCATCTTACTAATGTTTGCATCTGCTCCGGAAGAAATGCACTTGTGCGTGTCAAAAGATTCTGCAGAAACAGAATAATTATATTAATCTGCAGTTGCAACTTGCAAGACAATAGTACTAGTTAGCAAACATTCCTTCACACCGTCGAAGGTGCGCAAAATTTGAATTAGCAACTCGGAGTGGTTCACGGACCGAGCATAGCCGAAAGCCTGAAACCAATGTACGGTCCTTGTTTGGCGTCATTAGGCTTCTGAAAATGATGATAGCATCGGAAGAAACACGACAGTCGTGATCGTGATCGAACGAAACAGACGAAGCATGCATGCAGTGTTTAGACACCGTCACACCGAGGCTTGCACGGAAGGACAACCACCATCACCAAATCCAACCCCTGGAAGGCATCATCAATTATGGAGTACGAGCATATAGCAGCTGGCTAATTACCCTTCTTCTATATAGATACGTTATACTACTTCAGGTGGTTGTGATTAGTTACTAATTCTACTACTAGCAACGAAGGGTTCTGAACTCGGGTTAAGCGCAATTAAACAGGGCTCGCTAATCATTCTGCCCTCAGAAACCAATCTCCCCCGGTCAGACCCGGTCGTTGATACGATGGCGGCGTCCGATTGGGCCAGGCGAGGCCCCTTCCTGACCACTGCACAGTGGCTCGGGAGACACGGCGGCGGCTGCCGGCTTTTGATAATCCCGGTGCCGGAGCCGTCCGGCACAAGCAGCAGGCGAGGTTCATCGTCCCCGGCCGGCTCCTGCGGTGGTCAGATCACGAGATCTCGCCGCCAGATTGCGGCTGGCGTCACTCGATATTATTCCCCCCAGCTTCTAGTTGCACACAATAACACAACAAGAATGTGGTTGACATGGCTGAAGGAGATCTGGCGATGGCGTTTTCTGGGATGGAGACAGGTCTACCAACTGCCGTGATGCAGCCAGCGCTGCTACTCAGGTCTTGTAACTGCGTCGGCATGCGTGTTAGTTTGCAGCAGGCAGGCATCATTCGTAGAGCCAGTTACAAGGGACTCGGGAAGATCCCTTCAATACATTTACAAATGTCAGACAATGGGAAAGGAGTTTAGTAGTGTATATTTTTTCGATTCATATATGTTTGTTTAGTGTATGTTTAGATGCATCGAAATATCTATAAACCTAGAAAATCCAAAATAACTTACAATTTGGAACGGAGAGAGTAGTACAAAAGTCGGTACGTGGTTATAATAAGTTGATAATTCCTCTTTAGTGCAAGTTGATACTTGTTTGAATGGTTTGAAGAATAGCATTTCAAGATGAAACACTACTTTTATTTAAAAACAAAGGATAAAACACTAGTAGCAAAAGGAAGAAAGCAAAAATCCGACATCTTTTCTCCGAGTACTTCGAGATAGCGAAGAAACACAATTCAATAAGTTTTGACGGAGCATTCACATGTGTTATAATTTTGAGATGAATTATATCTGAACTTTCAAATATTAGGTTTCACCCTGAAGTTGGATTTTTCTTTTAGCAAAACCCTGAAGCTGGATACAGTATGCAGTTCTGAAATGGGTCGTGCTATGGAGTTTTTTTTTTTTTTTTTGAAACGGTGCTATGGAGTTAATGGGCTTCCGGAAAGGGAGACTGGATGAACCGGCCCTATAAGGCCTTCTACAACATCAAGGCCCTTCTCCGTCCCGTCCAAATATCTTCGTCCTCCTCGCGTCGTCATCGTCGTCGACTCGTCGTCTCTGAGCCAGTCTTACTTGGAAGTAGGGTTTTGCTCTCTCCAATCCGATCCACCTCGCAGCCGCCGATGGGGAAGGACTCGAAGCCGAAGGACGCGAAGGGGAAGGGCAAGGCCGGATCCTCCGGCGGCGACGACGCCGGCGGCAAGGGGGGCAAGGGCAAGGGAGGCAAGTCCGCAGATGGCCTCGGCACATGCACCTACGTCAAAGGTACCGCCTAATTCTTGTAATATTGGGTGAAAGCTCGCGGGATTTGGGTGAGATCTTGCGGTTGTGGGGGTTGCCCAGGTTTTGAGTGAATGGGCCGTCCGTAACTGATTGTGATTCTCTCGTTTTAGGATATATGCTGTGAAATTGAGTTGCAATTATTCTTACTATTGATTCCAATTTATTCATGTTTGGCTTTTTCAAAAGACCTTTTGTTAGGACCCTTATGTCGCAAGTAAAAAAAAAAAAGCTGATTGTTGTGTGTGTTGTCCTGCATCTGCAGCTAGGCACGTATTGTGTGAGAAGCAGGGGAAGATCAATGAGGCTTATAAGAAGTTGCAGGATGGATGGTTGGACAGTGGGGACAAGGTCCCTCCTGCTGAGTTTGCTAAGGTAAAGGGCTGGTTGCTGAGCACTTGGTCCATACAGCTTCGCTAAAAAGTAGTTAGGTTTGCTCAAAAGAAATTGATAATGACTAGTGAGGAATCTTGCACATTGATACTGATAAACCTTTATAGATTTGTTATATTTCGTTTTTAGTAAAAAATTCCCGTCTCTAATTTGGCCTTGAGTGGAATTATAAATGTATGGAGATATAATCATATAAGGATATTTAGACAGTTTTGGTCCTTGTATTAATTTACGAGCTATGGTTTGCAGCATGCATCTCTGTTTTCTTGTGTTGATTGTTTTCTGTGACTATGAACGAACTCTTGGTGGTTTTTAGTTGCACTTTGTTAAGACCCTCTGCCTTAATTAAGTCCTGTCTCATGACAAGCGCAGACAAATAGATGATGTATTTGAAGAATTACTTAATGATGGGGCAATGTTGCTGATATATTAATGATGCATGCATATCTATTGAGACTTCATAAGTTTTGGCAATTTTTCTTGTGGTCAGGACCACAAAGTTATGGCACTCAAAATTGGTGGTGGCATAGTCTTAAAACTGATACTTGAGTGAGCCAGTTTTGGACTGTGAACTGGTCTTGGGTACTACTGCCCAAAGGACTGGATAGCATGAGAGGTTAAAGCTTCGACAAAGCTATTTTTGCGATACACATGCAATGTAAAAAGAAGTGCAGTGCAAGGCTCTAGCATTTAGTTTGTAGCAAATTGAAGTTATCCAGCTAGTATATCTATTTGACATTCATTTTTGCTACTGGAACTATGAATGTCAGTTTTTTTGTATACACTAGTTGCAGTTTTCTCAGGTTCTGAACCTTGGGAACCTGTATAAAACTGAAATTGTTGGTGTGGTTTTGTATCCCCCAATTAGAGATTGGAGTCTGCATAGACTCAAGTCCTGGAGAATAGTCAATATTGGTGAATGTTCCTTATCTGAAGGTTGATGAACTTTCAAAATGATCCAGTAGAGTTTCTGGTTGGGACATCCTGGTAACTGCTATTTAGTGGGGTGCAGTCGACATTAACTCCATGTCATTGACCTCAAATATTAGTGATATCACCAGACTTAAATCTCAGTTTAGCGTTTTGCAATGTACAATCTGGCTAACTATTTTTTCTGGATATTCTGCCATGTACAATCTGGACAAGTATTTTGTCTGGATACTTGGATAGTCTCTTGTAAATTCAGTACCATTAGACACCAAAATTTCAATGCGTAACGCGTCACCTTCATGCTGCAGGTAGCCCAGGAGTTTTCTGAATGCCCATCAGGGAAGAAAGGTGGAGATCTTGGTTGGTTCCCACGTGGCAAGATGGCTGGCCCTTTCCAGGAGGTTGCATTCAACACACCTGTGGGAGCTGTTAGTGCACCATTCAAGTCCACGTATGTCTTTGCCACTGTTTTCCTTCCGTTGTTGGCCTATTGAAATTGAATATCCTAGTAGTAGAGCGCAATGTGCAAGTCCTGCATTGCTCCTTTGGACTTAACAATTAGGTTCACATGCTGCTGGTCTATGAATAGGGAAAACACTGATACGCTCTTCAAAAATCTCATGCTCCTGAGGACACTAGCTCGCCCCTCGTCTTTTATCTGGTACTCACTACAACACTATGCTCTGGTGCAGGCACGGGTACCACTTTATCCTCTGTGAAGGAAGGAAGAACTGATCAGCTTCGGGTCGGGGAGACCTCATCAGGCAATATGAGACGCAATGCAAACTTCTCTGTTGGCTTAATAAGCGCTGGACATGTGTGTTTTGTGTTTGGCTATTCGCATGCTGCTGCTGCAAAGGAGTTGCCAAAACAAAACGAAGTGTGCTTTGCTGTAATTATCCTATGATGAAACTATGATGCTGATATGTCATATGCTCATATCTATCTGGGTTGGTTACTGTCACCATCTAGTACTTGGGCCGAAGAACGAGCTGAGGTTTGGCTAATCAAGCCCTGTAATCCATCTACTGGGCCGTTAGGAGTTAACCGGTAACCGGGCCACTAAAGACCTGAACGGTGAACAGGAAAAAATGAGAAAAATCTACCTGAACAATCCTCCTCCTGACTACTCGAGGTGGTGCCACCGTCCTCATTGCGTGCGTGCTGCCGGCGCCCTCTCTCCTGCTACCCTAGGCTTGTGACAACTAGTATCAGAGCCGGTAACTGCGCCGTCATCGTTGGAGTCGATCTGGCGCCACCGCAGAACAAACTCCACCTGCCTCCCCAAGCCATTTCCACCGCCGGACACGCCGCAGTCCAGAACGCCACCACCCCTGCCACCTCAACCTCCACAGCAAGGCAAGAAAACAAGAGCGTCCACTCTCACATATCGCATGGCATCCGCTGAAGAGAAGATCGATCTCTTGGTCAAAGAAGTCAAGAATCTGCAGCTGGAACAAGTGAAGCTGATTACCAAGGTGGATGCAATCAACACATGGAGTATCACCGCAGAAAAGACAACGAGTGACCTGCGCAACACCATGAAAGATCTCACATCGCGCATGGTGGCATTTGAGGCTACAACATCTACTCCTCCGCCACAAGCCCCGTCGCGTGAGGAAGAGGGACAGGCCATCAGCCACCGCTAAGACAAGGCATATCAAGGTGTGGATCCAAGTTCTTTCATTCGTGATCCAACCCTGGTCAAGGGTGAGTTTCACAAACATCACCAATTCCAGTATGATACTAAAGTTCCTGAATCCAGTGATAGGAAGGTTGCTTTCAATACTAGTCAAACACAATCAAGAGAGTACAAATTACCTAGAATTGATTTCCCTATCTTTGATGGAGAGCACCCTAAAGTTTGGAGAGACAAATGTGAGAAATACTTTAGCATGTTTAATGTCCCTGTCCATGTGTGGGTTCTTTTTGCTACCATCAATTTCAGAGGCAATGCTGAGTTATGGCTGCAAACCTATGAAGCCCAACACTCTATTAATAGTTGGCCTGAGTTGTGTGTAGTTGTAGAATAAAAGTTTGCCAGGGATATGTACCACAATTACATGAGAGACCTTCTAACTATTAGGCAAACCACTGATGTGTTAGAGTATGCCAACAGATTTGAGCAAGCAAAACATAGAATCTTAGTGCATAACAAAGATATGGGAGAGGTGTTTTTTGTGCAAAAATTCTTGATGGCTTGAAATATAATATTAGTAATGCCATAACATTACATAAGCTAAGAATAGTTGATGCTGCATTATCACTGGCTCTTATGTAGGAAAAAATATTGGAGGCACAAGGTAAAAGATACTCACCAAGACCAAGAGACAACAACATATTTCAAAACACAACAACCTCACAACCCTCTCAGAGTGCTGATGTTAGTTATGGTATTTTGGGGGCACCGCCTGAGGAGGATAAATCACAAGCTAAACCCAAATGGGATGACAAACTGTCAGCACTGCGGGCAGCAAGAAGACCTAAAGGGTATGCATGAAATGTGGTGAGCCATATAGTCCCCAACACAGATGTCCAAGGCAAGTACCATTACATGTTTTGGAGGAAGTATTAGATTCCATTCAAACAAATCAGCAAGAGGACTTAATGACTGCAGAAGGAAATCAAAGCAGTGATGAAGAACTTCTCACCCTATTAGTGTGTGTTGCAGCAGGCATCCAAGATAAAAGGACAATCAGGATGCAGGGCACCATCAACAATCATGACATCCTAATTTTAGTAGATTCTGGCAGTTCAGGCACTTTTATCAGTGAGAGAATAGTGAAGCCAGCAAAACTAACATCTATAGAATGTGCACCAATTCAAGTTACAGTAGCTGATGGCAGCAAGCTGAGTTGCATTTCAGCTGTCAATAACTTATCATGGTGGACTCAAGGACACATTTTCACTTCTGAAGCCAGAGTGTTACCATTACCATGCTATGATCTCATCTTAGGCATGAATTGGTTGGAGCAACATAGCCCCATGTGGATTCACTGGAAGAGAAAGAAAATGAGATTCTCTTACAATGGAACAAGGATCACACTTAAGGGAATCAAGGATTGTACAGATTCATGTTCCCCCATTAAAGCCAAGAAGCTAAAAAGTCTACTGAGAAGAGGTGGAGTAGCCAACATGGTCCGGTTGTCTTCACTTGAACAAGATTCCTCCACCACCACAATACCATCCTCCATCAACCAATTAGTGCAGACCAACAAGGGCTTATTCCAAGAGCCTTAGGCATTACCTCCTTAGAGATGTTTTGATCATTCAATTCCACTAATTCAAAGTGTCAAACCAGTCAACATTAAACCATACATATACAGTCCTACATAGAAAGATAAAATAGAAAGGCAAGTCAAGGAGATGTTAATACAAGGGGTCATCTAACGAAGCAGTAGTCCTTTTACCTCACCAGTGCTACTTGTCAAGAAGAAAGATGGCAGCTGGAGGTTTTGTCTGGACTATAGGCATCTCAATGCCATCACAACAAAGAACAAATACCCTCTTTCAGTTGTAGATGAACTATTTGATGAACTGCATGGGCCCAATGGTTCGCTAAGTTAGACATGGGGTCTGGATACCACCAGGTGAGACTTAAACCAGAAGATGAACATAAAATAGCCTTCAAGACTCACCATGGCCACTAGGAGTTTAAAGTCATGCCATTTGGTCTCACAAATGCACCTACAACCTTTCAAGTAGCCATGAACACAGTATTTGAACCCCTTTTGAGAAAATGTGTATTAATCTTTATGGATGATATTTTAGTCTACAACAAGACCTTGGAGGATCACAAGCAGCATTTGCAGGAGGTGTTTGCCATTCTACAAGCTAACAACCTTTTTCTCAAAGCCTCTAAATGTTCCTTTGCTTAGCAGCAACTGGAATACTTGGGCCACATTATCAGTGGGCAAGGAGTGGCAACTGGTCCTCATAAAATCCAAGCAGTGCAGAACTGAACCACTCCAACAGACATCAAGCAACTGAGAGCATTCTTAAGACTAACTGGATACTACAGGAAGTTCATCAGGAACTATGGCCTCATCAGTAGACCCCTCACTGACCTCCTCAAGAAGAATACACATTTCTTATGGACACCACAACACCAACAATGCTTTGACACACTCAAGCAGTCTCTTGTTTCAGCTCCAGTCCTAGCTCTTCCTGATTTCAAATAGCATTTTACTATTGAAATTGATGCTAGTGACAAAGGCATAGGAGCAGTTCTCATGTAGCAAGGACATCCCATTGCTTATCTAAGCAAGGCACTCAGTAAGAAATCTCAAGCTCTTTCAACTTATGAGAAAGAATGTCTAGCCATTATCATGGCTGTGGATAAGTGAAACTATATTTACAACACCAAACATTCACTATTTCAACTGATCAGAAGAGCCTTATTCATCTAAATGAACAGAAGTTGGTAGATGGGATGCAACACAAGGCTTTTGTGAAACTTCTAGGATTACAGTACAGAATAGCTTACAAAAGAGGCGAAGATAACAAAGCAGTTGATGCATTATCTAGAAAACTAGTACATGAAGCTGTCCATGCCATTTCCATGAGCAAACCAAGGTGACTGGAGATAACTATGGAAGGTTATCACACGGATGAACCAACTAAGCAGCTTTTGACAGAGTTGTCCCTGACCTCTGCCAATGAGAAAGAATTCACATTACAGAAGGCCTCATTAGATACAAGGGCAGAGTTTGGTTGGGCAACCATAAAGAAGCACATTAAGTAGTGTTTGCAGCCTTACATGATAGTGGCTTGGGAGGACACAGTGGCATTCTACCAACCTATAACAAGATCAGATCTCTCTTTGCTTAGCCTAACATGAAACAAGATATCAAAGAGTACGTCTCCAAGTGCCAGGTATGTCAACAAGCTAAGCCAGAACATTCTAAAATTCCTGGACTACTTTAGCCATTACCTGTTTAGCCATTACCTGTTCCTCAGCAAGCTTGGCAAATTGTTAGTATGGACTTCATTGAAGGGCTCTCTAAGTCCAAGAAGTTTGATACTATATTGGTTATTGTAGACAAGTTTACCAAGTATGGTCATTTCATTCCACTGTCTCACCCATACACAGCACTTTCAATAGCTCAACTGTTCCATAACAACATCTACAAATTGCATGGGTTGCCACAAGTAATCATATCTGATAGAGACAGTGTGTTTATAAGTAATTTGTGGCAAGAGCTCTTTAAATTGTCAAAGACAACACTGAACATGAGTTCTTCTTACCATCCCCAAACCGATGGCCAAATAGAAAGACTCAACCAATGTATAGAGACATACTTGAGGTGCATGGTCCAATCTTATCCTACTAAGTGGTACCAATGGCTTGCTCTAGCTGAATTTTGGTATAACACAACCACACGTTCATCTCATGGCAAGACACCATTTGAAGTTCTCTATGGACATTAGCCCGGGCATTTTGGTATTACAGTGGATCACCAATGTACAGTGCCTGAATTGGACCAATGGTTGAAAGAAAGAACTGCAATGTCTTCTGTCATTAAGCATAACCTGTTAAGGGTCCAGCAACGCATGAAGCAATAGGTAGATAAGAAGAGATAGGAAAGAACATTTGAAGTGGGAGATTGGGTTTATGTCAAGTTACAGACATATGTTTAGATGTCTGTTGCCAGAAGGTCCAACCACAAGCTCAATTACAAATTCTTTGGTCCTTATCTGATTACTCAGAAGGTGGGACCTGTGGCATACAAGTTACAGCTACCTGAAACCAGTCAGATACACCTAGTTATCCATGTCTCACAATTCAAGAAAGCCCTACCTCCAAATACAGTGGTAAGCAATGATGCTTGCTTGTATCCTTCAAACATATGTGTGTCATCCTATGCAGGTACTCCAGAGTAGGCTGCAGAAGGTGGGCAACAAGATGACCCCTTTCGATCTGGTGCAGTGGCATGATTTGCCCCCAACATGGACTACTTGGGAGAATCTCCATAAACTCAAGATAAGCATTCCTTCTCTGGACAAGCGTACTACACGATGATCTACTGCATCTTGATGTTTCTTGCTATCTATTGCATCTGGCTGATGCTCCAACTTGAGGACAAGTTGCTGCTTAACTAGGGGGAATATCACCATCTAATACTTGGGCCGAAGGCTGTGTAACACAGAGCCGGCCTGCGAGCTGAGGTTTGGCTAATCAAGCCCTGTAATCCATCTACTGGGCCATCGGGAGTTAATCGGTAACTGGGCCACTAAAGACCCAAACGGTGAATGGGAAAAAAAGAGAAAAACCTAGCTGAACAATCCTCCTTCTTCCTCTCGACTGCTCGAGGCAGCGCCACCGTCCTTATTGCCGTGCATGCTGCCGGTGCCCCCTCTCCCGCTACCCTAGGCTCGAGACAGTTACCAAGCTCGATTCTAGCGTTTCTGTGCCTCTTGTTCTCTGAGCGATATGTTGTTCAAGATGTACATCTCTCACCTCTGACGTGAGGAACTGAGGATGCATGAGCAACTGTTTGAGCTGGATTAGAGGTCTAGAGCCTCTTGTTCTCTGAGCGATATGTTGTTCAAGATGTACATCTCTCACCTCTGACGTGAGGAACTGAGGATGCATGGGCAACTGTTTGAGCTGGATTAGAGGTCTAGAGTACTATCCTATCAGTCAATGCTCGGAATTTGACGCTAGGAATTCGATCCAATTGTGATTGGGTTACAATTTGAACTGAATGATGCGAATTCCTAGTAAAACAATTGGAACCATGCTGTTAACTACTATCCTGCTAACTCTCTGATTAGTATATCAGGATTCAACTAAAAAAAGACTCCTATCAGGAATCGACCTATAATTACCTGCCACATCACCCATTGCTACTAGCATATCCACTCCCGCCACAAAAACGAAACCAACGGTCGTGGTCAGCCAAACCCATCTATCCCCTTCGCCGCAGAGAAGAAAGACTGCCCCGCCTCCCCGTTCGCCGCCGCGACCATGGCCGCGCTCCAACCCCAACACCACCTCCTCCTACTGTGGCACCGTCCGCTCGCCCTCCGCCTTCGCCTGCCCACGAGGCCGTCGAGGGCCCACCGCCTGCTTCCCCGCGCGCGCGCGGTGAGCGCGGCAGCGTCGACCGCCGCGCTGGAGGACTTCCGGCGGTGGCTGTCCTCCCATGGCACGGGCGAGGGGAAGGCCTTCCCGGCCTCCGTGCAGGAGGGCCTTGGCCTCGTGGCGGCGCGGGACTTGCCGCGCGGGGAGGTCGTCGCGGAGGTGCCCAAGAAGCTTTGGATGGACGCCGACGCCGTCGCGGCCTCCGACATCGGCCGCGCGTGCGGCGGCGGCGGCGGCCTCCGGCCGTGGGTCTCCGTCGCGCTACTGCTGCTCCGGGAGGTTGCGCGCGGGGCAGACTCGCCGTGGGCGCCCTACCTCGCCATCCTCCCCCGCCAGACCGACTCCACCATCTTCTGGTGAGTGAGCTGGCGCTGATCGCCCTCCGTGTGTTTGTTGAAATGGTTCTTCTGCTCCATTCTTATGCTTTTGAATGGTGCTTCGTGCCTCCAGTGCAGGTCAGAAGAAGAGCTCCTAGAGATACAAGGTGTGCAATGCAAAATCCATGCCTTTTTCCTGAAAGAGCAAAATCCATGCATTTCCTCCATTAACAAATCGGCGGCTCTCTGGTTGATTTATTGCTTGCTATATTAATAACTTGTGCATCTGTCACTTGCAGGAACACAGTTACTGAGCACAACAATGGGTGTGAAGGAGTATGTGCAGAGTGAATTCGAAAGCGTTGAAGCTGAGATCATAAATGCGAATAAGGACATCTTCCCTGGTGCGATAACATTTGATGATTTCCTATGGGCATTTGGAATACTCAGATCAAGGGTATTTCCAGAGCTGCGTGGAGATAAGCTTGCTCTCATACCATTTGCTGATCTGGTAAGTTCTCAATATGCAATCCATATCAGCATTTCCTAGTTTAGTCCAACAGTCTGCTGACCTACTTACTTTTGCATTGGACGTTCCTGTAATATTGTGATTAAGTTACCATGTCAAAGATCAAAAACTTCCATTCAACAGTGCTTTCTGGAAAATTGGGACTGCATTTTTTTATAACTGTTCACTGCCTTGCCAAATCAGGTTAATCACAGTCCTTTCATCACCTCAGAAGGGTCCAGTTGGGAGATCAAAGGAAAGGGCCTTTTTGGTAGGGAAGCCATGTTCTCTTTGCGAACACCAGTGGACGTTAAATCTGGAGAACAGGTACATATGTACTATTTTTCTGCACTAGGTGCAGTGTTTGTGTAGCTTTCAGCATTTATAGACCAAATTGAATGTCTAAGGCTAAAAGTATGCAATTTATAACTGAGCCTTGCATTGACAGATATATATTCAGTATGACCTGGACAAGAGTAATGCTGAACTGGCACTTGACTACGGGTTCATCGAATCAAATCCATCAAGGGACTCATATACTGTGACCTTGGAGATCTCTGAATCTGATCCATTTTATGGAGACAAGCTTGACATTGCAGAGTTAAACGGGCTGGGGGAGACTGCGTATTTCGATATAATCCTGGATGAACCCCTTCCCCCGCAAATGCTTACATACCTACGGTTACTTTGCATTGGTGGAACAGATGCATTTCTCTTGGAAGCACTCTTCAGGAATTCAGTTTGGGGCCACCTTGAACTGCCACTCAGTCCTGACAATGAGGAATCAATATGCCAGGTCATGAGAGATGCCTGCAAATCTGCCCTTGATGCTTATCACACCACAATACAAGAGGTTTGCCTATTAACAGTATAATGTTGTTCATTTCCTTCATATTTTTGTTTATCTCATAATCATTCATATGAAATGTGACATTCAGGATGAAGAACAATTGCAAACAGAAAATTTGCCATCAAGACTTCATATTGCGATTGGAGTAAGGGCAGGCGAAAAGAAAGTACTGCAGCAGATTGATGATATTTTCAAACAGAGGGAGGAGGAATTAGATGGCCTAGAATACTACCAGGAAAGAAGACTCAAGGATCTTGGTTTAGTCGGTGACAATGGTGAAATTATTTTTTGGGAGACCTAGAGATTGTTTCTGTAGTGTTATTTGTCCAGAGAAATGCATTCCAACACTGCTAAGAATTGCATAGTGAGATAATCAGTAAATTGGGAAAATTGAATCATCATCAGCATTCAAAAGAATACATGATAATCAGTGGTCATATCAGGTGAATAGTTGAACTAATATTCACCTAACTACAAAGTTGACGCCTTCTCTCTAGTGCATGGCAACAAACTAGACTAAAACCTGCGCGATAACTACAAAGGTGGTACAGACCATAGTCAAAATCTCCAATTGCAGCATATGTTGCATAGTTGCATCTACATCCATCCTCAGACCACACACAGCCATCCCTAGTGGAGAGCTAGTCCCAGTATATCAACCAGCGGCGAGAGAGCTCGGCATGATGGGCTTGCGTATATGTCATTTGCAATGGTTTTGCCACCAACCGCTCATGACAACCATCTTCTCCAGTTCCTGATAATCAGCATGTCGCTGATCATGTCACAGGGAATAGGAGTACTCTTTTTATTCACAGGGCCTGCACTTCAAAATGATTGTAACTAAGATCAAATTGGGTGGCTTTAAAATGTCATTTGTCTTGAGAACAAGGTCGACGAGCATTCCTCCTCTGAATATCGTAAGCAGAGGGCTTCTGAAATAGCGAGACTTCAAATGTTCGAGCAGATGTAGCAGAGGCAACCGGGCGCCCCGGCGAGACATGCCGCTCGATCCCCCTCGCCTCGCCGCCTTTCTCCCGCCCAACCTGCCCCCTCACATCCCGTACTCGCGCGCGCTGCAGCAGCGCCTCTACCTCATCGCGCAGCACCTCAGCCGCCGGGGCCGCGCGGGCTCCTGCTCCCCCTCCGTCCCCACTCCCGCCGCCCGCCGCGGTCTCGACCAGCTCCACGCGCAGCTCCTCCTCAACGGCTTCACCCACAAGCGCTTCCTCCTCGCCAAGCTCCTCTCCCTCGCCACCGCTGCCGCCGACCTCCCCCGCGCCGAGTCCCTCTTCCTCTCCGCCCCGGCCTCGCCGCACCACCCCGCGTCCCCGACCCTCGCCAACCTCCTCCTCCGCGCCGCCGCCAGGTCGGGCGCCGCCCCACCGGCCTTGCTCGCGCTCTTCTCCCGCCTCGTGGGCCGCCACGGGCTTCGCCCAAACGCGTTCTCCTTCTCCACCCTCCTCGCCGCGCTCGCCTCCGCGGGCGCCCGGGCGCTCCCCCACGGCCGCGCCCTCCACGCACGCGCGCTCGCGGGCGGGGTGCTCGCCCCGTCCGGTGGGAGCGGGCACGTGACGACCAGCCTCGTGGACGTGTACGCGGCGGCCTGCCAGCTTGGGGACGCCCGGAAGGTGTTCGACGAAATGCCGGGCAAGTCGGTGGTCGCTTGGAACTGCATGCTCGCCGCGTACGTGCGGTGCGGCGAGCTGGACGCTGCGCTGCGGTTCTTTGGCCACGATATGCCTGGTCGGGACGCGGTGGCGTGGACGACGGTGATTGGTGGGTGCGCAAACTCCGGGAGGGCCGCCGAGGCTGTTGAGCTGTTCATGGGAATGAGGAAGGCACGGGTCAAGGATGACGTGGTGACCATGGTTGCTCTGTTGACAGCGTGCGCAGAGCTGGGTGACCTGGAGCTTGGGCGATGGGTGCATGCGCGCGTGGACTGGGAAGGGCAGCAGCAGAGGACAGTGTTGTTGGACAATGCTCTCATCCATATGTATGTGAAGTGTGGCGCTGTGGAGGACGCGCTCAGCTTGTTTCTGATGATGCCGAAGCGGAGTACCATTTCTTGGACGACTATGATCTCGGGTCTTACGATCCATGGTCGTGCCCAGGAGGCACTGGACTTGTTCCACAGAATGCAGGAGCATCCTGATGGTGCCACGCTGCTCGCAGTTCTGCGGGCGTGCAGTCACGCAGGGAGGATTGATGATGGACGGCGGTACTTTGAGAGCATGGAAAGAGTTTATGCTATAACCCCAGAGATACAGCACTATGGATGCATGGTTGACATGCTCTGTCGCTGGAGGCACTTGCACGAAGCACTTGAGCTTGTGGAAAATATGCCATTCCAGCCAAACGAGGGTGCGTGGGGTGCACTCCTGAGTGGATGCAGAAGGGAGGGCAATCTTGAGCTTGCAGCCAAAGTCACTGATAGATTGGTTGAGCTGCAGCCAGAACGAGCGGCTGGGCACCTTGTGCTGCTGTCCAACATGTATGCTGGCGTCGGGCAGTGGGAGCAGGCTGGGATGGTGAGGGCAAGAGTGGCCGCACTGAATGCTGAGAAGCCTGCCGGAAGAAGCTGGGTGAATCAGAATGAGTCCAGCGTGGTGGTAGCATAAGCCCAATTAGATCAACCAGTGACTCACAATCTTTAACATGAAGTCTGTGCATAGTAAAGCACTAAACCACCGTACTTGAATGAGCACTGCAATTATTTGATCATCAGGTATTAAGCCAATATTTTCTTCTCAGCAGTATATGAGTATTTCAGTGGAAAAACATTGGGTATATATGACAAAAGGGTTAGTCTGCAACATATCTTCACCACCTTCAGGTCAGCCTGTGATACTAATGCACCACTGTTGTTCCTTTCCAGTTTCACACATGAGCCATTTTTTACATTCTTCTGTAGCACTTTACAGGGCAAATTTGGTAGAAACAGTTATAGTTAAAGTATGTTGTAGCTCCAATGACAAACCTCCTGTTGTTTCATCTTTTTTTTTCTGGTGAAGGTATCTACAACAGCTCACCTCATTGTCACAATAATGATGAAAAAACAATGAAAATCCTAGCAGAAACACATGCATAAGGCAACCTAGATACCTAGTTCATTTATGAGAGGTAAAATGGAAAACTGTATCTCACATCAATCTGATAAAACTTCCAATCCCCTCTCCAATATAGACCTATGGTCTTTACCGTTTTAAATGTTGACAATTTGCTACTGGATGCACCCCAATTTCTGGATAACACTGAAATCAACTACTCGTTGATATCAGGACTGTTTCCACTGTCATTCAAGAAGCTTGTTGCATGTGCCAATGCCAATAGCGGCGGCGAGATGCCATGCGGCATGCATGTAGGGAGTCTCCGGGAAGCAATCATCGGCAATGAACAGCACACCTCCCAGTAGAGATGACATCTTGTGCAGGTTATGCGCCATCCTAAGCTCTGGTTCAATTGATGCCCTTTTTGCAAAGGAAACCTGTCATTTAGGAATAGTTAGATTTGCAAACCTGGCTGTTGAGCTGTAGATTATTGAAGTGTTCTCTTTAATCTAGAAAAGATACACTGGATTATTTGAATTACTTGCCTCCATCAATCCAGTGTGGACAGCTGAAACCAACAATGGCTGAAACGGCAGGAGCAATGCTGATGCTGCCATTAGTAATCTTGGGTTCTCATTCCTAAGTGCTCTCGTTAAACACTGCATGAAACACATATAATTGTCATGTTGTTCAAATACCGATAGCTGTAACATTGTGGTTTATCCTTAGTGCAAGGATATGGTGACTTACCAGTGTGGTGGTAGCGATCATAGTGTAGTCGGCCCACCGCAGAAACTTCCGGATTTCTCCTTTGGAAGAATGATACAAGCTCGAAGCTATTCCTACTCCAACCAGCGAATTCGCGTAGATAGCAGTGTTCAAGTTCTTCCTGCAGCATCATTTCAGGGCATGTTAGTATAGTGGCTATTACTCAGCTGTTAGCAAACAAAGCAGAATGCGTCTTGCTTGAGGATCAGGATGTTCCTCGCCTTGGGGTCTGCAGTCCAAGAACAATAAAGGGCAGAGAGGTGACAACATTCGCAATAGTTTCGCCAGCATGCTTGTCACCTGCTCAAAGTAGAACGTTTTACTGGAATGGAAGGTAGATATTGTCGTATTGGATTAGCAGATGCCGAGATTTTGTACTGATGAAAGTTGCCGTACATGTGATGCTGCGGTGGATGGGCTTCAAGCAAGAGGGCCTCTGCTGCCATAGTCTTCTGCAGTTGCAAAGAGCCAGTCAGAGGCAGCTGTTAGTGCCTAAGACCAAAAAAGCAAGAAGTAAACTCCTAGCCGTGGATGTTGAGTTCGTTGCTGCGAGCTCACCGGATCAGCAACCTTTGTTGTGTTCTACCACCCTTCTGGTGCTCACAAGTCGATGACTCTACAGCGGTGGTTCGTAGAGCTTCATCCTCGCTTTGTGCCGACTGCGGCGACGGGCGGCCAAGCTGTACTCCGTAGAGGCCATCCAAGACGGCAGAAGGGTTTCTGCCGTTCAGCGCTCCCATCTCACCTGTCCTGTGTACTCGTGCTTTCTGGCTTAGCAGGATGATGAACTGATCGATGTATGTCCTTGAGCCCTGCAGATAAGATGCAGTTGGTTACTCACTTTGAACAACACTGATGAATCTCCAAGGTTGCTAGCGAACATAAACCGTTTCATCTCTCAAACCAATCTGTAGCCTTTGATATAAACCAACTGTATAATGCTCTCTTCAGCTATATCCTTTGGCAAACAAGGTTCTCCATTTGTACTAGGCAAAGCTAATGCAAGATTGGGTGCTGTCCAGGAGAACTGATGGCTAGGATTGCAGGGGGCGCACCGTAGTAAGATTGCAGGCGGTTAGCTACAAGAGACTGCCGCAGGACGTGAATGGCCTGCGTCGTGCCGTCGCCGTGCGTGGTCTCCGCCCACCTCGCCGCCGGTCGTCGCTGGCTGGCTGGCCGCACGGCCGGCGAGGAGGTCGATAAATAGACATTCGCGTGTGCCGGGCAGTGGGTGGTGGGTTGGAATTCTACGGCGTCGCGCCGCGCCGCGAGACGCCAAGAAATGGGAGCGCAGGATGCCGATACCGAGGGGATCTTCCCCTCGGGGCAGACTTTCTTTCGTGCCGCCCGAATATTCCTCTCGTGGCAATGGTGCGAGTGTGCGACAAGCTAGCTTGGTCGGCCCGTTAAAATGACAGGCCGAAATGGGAACTGGGTGGGGATGGAAGAAAGAAGAGGATGGAGAAGACGACTGAACTGAATAGTCCAGCCCATTAAGATGTGGGGGGGGGGGGGGGGGGGGGGGGGGGGGGGGGGCGCCGGCGTACAAATTTGGCCCTTCTTACCTCCAGGGAATCCTGTACATTAAATAAATCGACCGAATCCTCCAAAAGCAAAGATAAGAACCCTGTTTTACTGTTTCCAGTCAGCCAGGCTGCCAGAGGCCAGAGCGAAATGGAGTGCTGGAGTCCCTTCACGCCTGGCGACGTTGTGCCTGCAGGCCGGCAAACCTGGAGGTGTCAGGTCACGCTTGGCCATGGCCGGCACCGTCTCCCATCGGTAATTGTTGCGCCGGCAGAGCGGCAGGCTCTGCTTCTCGCGAGAGGCATCTGACCGCAGGCTGCACGCTCGGGCTCGCTTGACATGTCAACTCGACAACAAAAAAGTTGCTTGCTCTTCCTATGCTTCTGAATTCTGACTTTATATGCTGCACCGCTCTCATCACGCCTTCTTTTGTCAGCGATGAGTTTTCAGTTCACATGAGCTCCTTTGTCAGAGATCACCTCAGGATTCGTTTCAAAGAAGATGCAGGGTGATCTTGGGATTGGTTGTGTAGCAATCCATCTGTAGGCCTTGTTTAGCTGGCATTGTAGCACACTGTAGCGTTTCGTTTGTATTTGTGAATTATTGTCCAAACATTAACTAATTAGGCTCAAAAGATTCGTCTCGCAAAGTACAACAAAACTGTGCAATTAATTTTTAATTTCATCTACATTTAGTACTCCATGCATGTACCGCAAGTTTGATGTGATGGGGAATCTTCTTTTTGCATAGTGTTAAAGTTGGGAGTTGGGGGTGAAGTAAACAAGGGCGTAGTCTTAGATGATGTCTAATTGTAGAATACCATCTAGTTTTTACGTTAAAAAATGGTACGGAAGAACCATTTTTGGAGCCAAAGATTGACAGCTTCGGTTCATCCAACAATAGAGTTGATTATTTTTTTATTTTTCTTTTGTTGATCAGTTGTTGCTGATTGCAAGGGGCAGATATGTTCATGTTGCTCCCTGCATGCAACATAGTGTTGCTAACCTGTGCAATGTAAGCATCTGTTCCTGAAGAATGGGTAGAGTGGTATCATGCTCCTTTCCCAGAAACTAGTTACTAGTATATCTACATTCTCGACCATAGTGTTAGCTTTCTGTTATCTTACAGAGGGGATACTGCATTTTGTATATGACTCAATGTACAGCTATTAAAACGGTACACAAGTCACATGATTTTTCATTAAGAAAAAGAAATAGGCACCTAAATTGAAGTTAGAGGGAATTCGAATCTGGGTGGTTAGAGTACACGACCAGACCTCCCACTGAGTTAGAAGGGACTCGAATCTGGATGGTTAGAGTGCACGACCAGACCTCCCACTCTAACCAATTAAGCTAGACTCACTTCCTGCTATAACCCAGAATAATCATGCAATACTGACGTGATAACACGAAAAATTCCTGCTATAACTTAGAATAATCATGCAATACTGACGCGATAACATGAAACATGTCTGGTTTATTCTGGAGAAACAAAACATATTGGGAATTTGGCGTTCTAGAGTTCTGCAGACGTTAAATTAGCGCCTAATCACTCTTCTTCTTGATTCAGAAGTTTCACAGCTAAGATGGTGCCAGAGCTGAGTACCGGAGTGTCCTGTGTATGTATCCAGAAGTGAGGAAAAACGCATTTTCTCGGGCCAATCAGAAAGGCAATCCTGGATGTTACATTTTTCAGTTAGGTCAGTTAGGATGTTAGAGCAAGTACAAATTGTTTGTTAAGTTGTCTCAGGATTATACATGAGACTGTTTATTAAACGAAAGCAAATGTTGTTATCATTTTGCAGACCGCCTTAAAGCAACTGTAAGGAGGACAACTGTTGTTATTTTACACAACTGTAGTTATATTGTCATTATTGAGCTCATTACCTTTCTGGCTTTCTGTAGGGCTCATTCACATAAACACAAATTTTTTTTGTTTGGTATAGTTGCACGAAATAGTTAATCCCAAGAGCATGCAGAGGTACTGTACATGGCAGCAGCGGTCAGCTCTAATTTGTTTGTTCTTGTTCCCCGTCCTAGCAAGA
Source organism: Setaria viridis (assembly GCF_005286985.2). Lineage (NCBI taxonomy): Eukaryota > Viridiplantae > Streptophyta > Magnoliopsida > Poales > Poaceae > Setaria > Setaria viridis. The sequence continues at coordinate 29,069,152 of NC_048264.2, read as the reverse complement.
CAAATTCCTGAGGTGGTTATCGCTTGGCGCCGCGCGATGGATAGGACAGCAGCGCTCCGTGACGGGGTGACCCCAAAACCGTCGCCTATCCAGATAAGACTGGTGCGCCACGGCCTTGCCCGCGAAGCGAGCCTCCCGTCCCGTTGCCGCTCATGGAGACCACCGCCTCATGGCGCCTCCTCTCCTCGGCCTCCTCCTCGCCGCCGACCGCTCCGCAGCTACCCAGACGGCAGGCGACGACGCTCGCTGCGTCGTCGCCACAGCGCTCCGCCAAGTTCAGGCTCCTCTGCCACCTCCACGACAAGGCCCCTTGCAAGCTAGCTGCTTCATCCCCGTCGGTGTCGCAGCTGCAGAGGCTGGCGGCGGCGCTGCATTGGGGCGCCGCCTGGGCAGCCGTACGTACAACGAGAGGCTTGCTCGATCTCTGACACCATCCCTCCTGCGGGCTTGCTTTGGATGGAAGTAGAATCGAACGTGAAATTGCAAGTTTATATATGCTGTAGGTTGAGGCGCCGGCGGCGCTGGCGACGGTGACCGGGGAGGAGGACATCGACCTCCTGGCGATCCTGCCGCCGCTCGCGGTGTTCGCCTTCTTCTACTTCCTCATCGCCCCTGTGCGTCAGCTACTACCGATCAGGCTCTCTTAGTTTTGCTTGCGAAGCGAGTTCATTTGATTTGGAGGATCTCTCAGTAGCTCGTTCTTTGGATTTGGTGGTGTTTCGTGCAGCCGGTGATCATGAACTGGATGAGGCTGAGGTGGTACAAGCGCGACTTCGTGGAGACGTACCTGCAGTTCATGTTCACCTACCTCTTCTTCCCCGGGTGAGTACTAACTCCTTGCTCTGCACACGGACAGATACGGTGTGCCATGGCTCGAATCAGTTGAGCTTGTGTCATAGCCTGATGGGTGTAAGATTTCTCAGCCAAAGCTTCTAGAATGTAGATTCTAGTCATGGCGTCGTGTTAAGGTAATTCATCACATAATCTGTTTAGGGATTGGAACACTAGCAACAAAACAGACAAAATCTGCGTAGGATCTAGTGTCAGTAGTGTGGCACCTTCCTACTCCAACTGTTTCACTCTGCAACCAAACAAACATATGTTCGTTCGAACTTTATTGGGACCAAAAGAAAACAAACATCCCGGATTGGGCCACAGCCCACAGACATTCCAAAGTGTTTAATTTTTGGATTGCTGCCTAATCGTCTCTGCTAATCTTGCACTACTACTATAAGAATGCGGTGGGACTGAATCGAACTAATATAACCTCTAGGCTGTGGCTGCAAAAGACAAGGTCCAACTTCTTTCCAAGCTACCAGGACGGGCTTCTGTTTCAGTTGCTCCTTCCTATCAGTTACTGTCACAAGTGAACCACTCCTTACAGAACAATTCAGATTTCGTTTTTTCTCTACACAAGACTATACTAGTGTTCAAAAAGGACCATATATCTGACAGTCAAGATTAATTGTATACTACTGAAACCTTCACTTGTGGTATGGGTAGTATACATGGGTGGTATAAGTAGTATAAGGATATCATGGTAAAATAACACAAATAGCGTCACTATAATTTTATTTTTGATACTAGCATAAAGTTTAAAAGACCATTCCATTTGAAATATCACTTTTATAATGTAATAATTACTAAATTAGCATAAAGTTTAAAAGACCATTCCATTTGAAATATTACTTTTATAATGTAATAATTACTAAATTATTCATAATAATGAATAGTTTGATCTTATATATACTATATACCACTAAGTAGTAGTATTGTGTACCATAAAAGAGCTTTTTTTTTCCTTTCTTACGTGCCAATTAAGCTCAAAATTCATGATATCCTCCATCAATTCGATGTGTTTGGACTTTGGATTGATGAAATGGAAATCTAGATTCCTAACTTAGCTACTACAAACTGAATTCAGTTTCATACAGTCAAAAGGGGGTGAGAAAAGAGACTAGATTCATCTCCCTGTTTTTAAGCATACACGGTTTTGTGTCTGCAGGCTGATGGTCTGGGCGCCGTTCGTCAACTTCAGGAAGTTCCCGAGGGATGCAACCATGAAGTACCCTTGGTCGAAGCCAAAGGAGGGCACGCCGCTGTTCAAGGACAGATACCCGCCTATAGACTCCTAGAGACAATACTCGTATAGGCTCGTCACGGGCATGCAGCAAAAGGATTTCTTTACCTGAATCTGTGAAAAAAACAATATCACAATCTAGTACTCCATGAGAAAGGGACTCTGCAGACTCGACTCTCGAGTCATTGCAGTTGCCGTGATATCTTCACGCAAATAAAGGGGGAAGAACCGTGTTTTTTTTTTCCTGTGCAGTACACGCAGGCGTCGAAGCATACTTTGTGCTTGAGAAAAGATTACGCCCAACGGTGAATGGGCTATGTTTATATATAGGTGTATAGCCCCTACTGAATGTACTACTCACCTGAGGTTCATGATCTTCTTGAGCTTTACTACACTCCTGGTCACAGAAACGTGCTGAATTATAGTATTATATTAGTCCCCCGGTTGCAACAAGAATTATATGGTAATCCCTTCGTTTGAAATTACAAGTCCTATTCATCTAGTTATTCTTTAATCAACAATATAATTACTCTACATAGTTTCTGTGACATAAAGTCAATATCATTATAAATTCGTATTTAAAAGTAATTTCTTATGAGTAACTTTTGTATCGCATCAATGAAACAATTATTCATCAAAGCCTTGACCTAATGAAACAAAATACATCTTGTGAAAAAACAGAGAGGGAGAGAGAGTAAATTGTGACATCTAACAAGACAAGTCAAAAAGACTAATTTCATCAAACCAATTACTCAAATGGGAAAACGGACTCTCTGAAACTAGACTCTCGAGACATTGTAGTTGCAGTGATATCTTACGCGTTAATAGTTTTACGTGTATGTGCATGTCTTCTCAGAGATGATCTGTGTGCGTGTCTGTACTGTATTTAAACAAAAAGTTGAAATTGACTTGGGTTATATTATCCCTTGTTGTAGCCATCTATATATATAGTGACTTTGTTAATCCAGTTTTTTCATCCCAAATTCCCAAATACTCAAATGTTTTCTTCTATGCATGTTATGTTAAAAACTTGTATATGTTGTACCTTGCATTCTAAACACTCTTTCTACTGATACTACACTCTTAGTTAATTATCATAATCAAAGAAAACAAACATTTCATCCTGTGTCGCTATGCATGAGTCGTCGGATTTCCGCTATCAAATAACTATGAATCTAGTTGTATATTTTACAAAAGCATTGGATAATTACATTATTATTCAAACTATAATAATTTATCTAAAACAACAACTTATATGATTTTGTGCTACAGAATATTGATACAATCTTTATTGACTATTATTGCCATGGGTATGTGACTAATAAAAAACATCTTATATGATTAATTATATGATTAATTGCTAAAACCATGGAAATCCGTATCCTTAACCGTCCTTGCATGCAACATGCGTGTATACATGGTCTATATGGTGCCATGCATCATGCATTCTTACTTTGAGATATATTTTCCCATACTAATAATGGTACCGATAGGTATTTAGAAGCATATCTAAGGATACTTTAGGTCATTTATGTCACATGTGGGTTATTAAGATGTCGATTTAGCAGCCACTTTAGGTCATGTTTATAATGATAAATGTGGATGGTTTAGATGTGTTAGGTGTTACTTTAAGCCATTTCTTTATAATGGCAAAATTGGGTAATTAGACGACAGCTAGGCTATTTCTATCATAATAGTAGAGGTTAGTAATTTAGAAGTAAGTTAGATCTAAAAGGCTATTGTTGTTAAGATTGAGCCTTCAAAATCATGGTTCGAACAAATATTTTTATTTTTCTGTGCGGGAATTTCACATATTTCTCTCTTTTCTAGCGCGTTTTACAAATATTAACAAGAATGCTCCAAAAAAAAGTACTCAGTATGTAGTAAGATTGTTAGTTAAAATTTATGAGTACGTTGGAACTCAAGTATACTCCATCCATCCCAAAATAAGTGTTTGTTTAACTTTCAAAATTTGTCCTACAAAGGGTGTTAATTTAGCTCACAGTAAGACTCATCTAATTAAAGTAACACTTGCACCAATTAAAAAAATGTATTGAGAAGTGCATATAGCTAATGAAATGATCAATTGATATTTTTTCTCTAATTCCAATACACGTGCATTTATTCAGGATCTAGAAAAATAAATAGACTGCACAGCTTTCAACCACAACTAATATGAGTAATTAGGGGGCAGCATGATCACTTCTCACAACTACTAATGTGTCCAAAAATTTTCTAAACGAACACTTATTTTGGGACGGAGGGAATAGGTCGATTTTAAAGTTGAGCTAAGTCAAATGGTTTTTTACTTTGATCCCCAATAGCAAAAAAAAAATCGTATGGAGTGACAACATGAGGTTGATATAACCATTTCTATATGAAATAATATATTCTTTTCTTTTGCGAATGTGAAATGATATATTTGTATAGATATTACTTCTCAAGATCTTTGTATTCTAAATCATATTGATGTCATAGTAGACTTTTACATAAGACAAAGAGGGGATTACAAGCTATGGCGGCGGTGCTTGGTGATCATAGTCTTGATTCTTGAATGTAAACCTGTTATGCTTGAACAAGATCAGATTAACAAGCTACTACACCAATAACATGATGGATGGATGCGGGATCTACCCACGGGCATCATAATTTGGCCACATGCATACATGAGCGTAGCTGCTGGTGCAGTCGTGCAGAGCTCAAGCAAATCGATGTTGGGAGAGCCCCGTACGTACTGTACCCCACCGGTAATACAATTCTTTTTCCCTGACGCCCCCGTCTCTTTTGGCCGAGAAAAGGCGAGCACGCTTTCTAGGAAATCCTGTTCCGACGGGGAGGAGCAAGGGGAAAAGCCGCATGGTACCCGCGTCATAATGGCGTGGCGATGATCTCAAGCGCACGCGGGGCCCCGGCACTGGCGCGCTCGAGACGAGAACGAGAGGCTCCTCCGCTCGGTGGTGGTGGTGGTGCGGTGGTGGCATCATCACACCTCCGATTCACACACCACGATGCGATCCATGATCCATCCGTCAGGTCCCGTCCGTCTCACTGCCCACAAACGCTAATACTATACGCACACACCTTGTCATCTCTTCCTCCATTAGCTGCTGCAACTGAAAAAAGGCGTGTAAACTAAACTGAGCCAGTGACGGTTATTTGAGTGCGTTGTTGGCTCTTGGTCTCGGATGGGCTGTCATTTTTGCTGTTGCAGGATCCTCAGAGAGAGACTCTCGACGACGACCCGGCGTCCGGCCTGCCCGGCACGACGTACGTGCCGAGCAAAAGCGCGACAGCGCGTCACGAGCCAGTGCGTTCGATGGCCTGACAAGATGCTGTACTGTACACCATGCAGTGATGGATGCAAATGCAAGTATCGATCGAGTAGAATGCAACGCATACGAGTTCGGACAAAAAGAAGAGCGAAAGGCGCCAGCACGAAAAGGACCAACACGTTACGCAGCGGCACAGCCAAAGCCAACTTTCTTCTGCCCCACCCGGCCGGCCAGCCGCCTTTCGCGAGCGCAATCTTTTCCCATCGGACAACGAGCCTAACCAACCAACCGAGCCAACGCAGCCGGCCGGCGGAGATCGCTGCAGCGGTCGGCCCCGAGCCCCCGAGGCGACGCGGGCGCGGAACCGGCCGCGCATTGGCGTCGCGTCTCGGCCCCCCAGCCGGCAGCGGCAGGCGATATTCCTCAGGGCGCGTGCGTGCGTGCGTGCCGCGGCAGGCACGGACGTGACCGGGGCGGCAGCGGCAGCGGCAGTGTCAGCCTGCGGGACACAATCATCCGGTCGCGCCTCGGGCGCCGCGCGCGGGCAGCACGGCTTGGCCACGGAAAAAGGAGGCGAGGCGAGAGGAGAGGCCGGCCGGAGAAGGGAAGGGAAATGACTGCGACACGAGGCGGCGGCGTGGGCTGCTTGCTCGTGCTCGGGGACCTGCCAAAAAGGCCAGGCCGCGCGCGCCCCGGACACAATCACGCGCCCACGACGCAGCCAGCCCGTGCCCGCCGCGCGGGGCAGGCGCGATCACCGGGACGGGCCACCCCGCGCGGGCGCGGTAGGGGAAGGCCAAGAGCAAGACGTGGCTCGGGGCGCGGCAGGGGTGCGTGCGCCTTTTGTTGCGCCGTCCCGGCCAAACCGCCGGCTCGGCTGGCTCGCTCGCGGCGCGCCTAGCCTCCGCCTCTGCCTGCCCTGCATAGCCTAGCCGATGGCTAGCTAGGAGGCCGCTCCCGGGCCTCGGCTGGCTTCGGGTGGGCGCACGCAGCGCCGCGCTGTTCCCTGCGGCGGCAGCACGCCGGAGCGGGGGCGCCTTTTTCCATTGACTGCACCGCAGCGCCGGTCGGCTTTATGCGCGGCGAGGTGGGGGCGACCTCCGTCTCCGTGGCCGGGCGGGTCCACGGACCACGGCGGCCGTCACGGATTCGCGGAGGTTTCAAACTGCCCCCCCTGAATTGTCAAATCGCCGGCACGGCTTCCGTTTCGGAACCTGGGTGATACGCATACGCAGCTCCTCCCAGCTTTTGAAGGCGACTTCTCATTTGCTGCTGCTGAGCCGTGTGGCGCGGTAAAATCTACAATTTTCAGTAAAAAAGATTACTACCGAATTCTGTAAAATAATTTCAAGTATAGCAGAAAAGGAATATTAGTAGGAGATGAGATTTTTCTACCGTATGGTTGCTATGTACAAATAGGGGAAAACGATTTTAGTAGACGGCTTGTACATAAAAAATAATGTAAAATATGGCTACGAGTTATTTTTTCTTTTGAACTTTTTACTTTTTGCAAAAATCTTTCATGGTCTGTTACTCTGTTTTTAACTTTTCTTGAACGTTGATGGCCCTTTGCAGATATAAGTAACTTTCTTTCGAGGTAACCTATGATAAGAAAACCACCTATCTTCTAATTTTCTTTGCAGATATCAGTATAAACATCAGGTACATCATGGGGCACGCATCTGTCGCATACTCTTCTTTCGTTTCTTTTTTTTAAATAATGGATATAGCAAGTGAAGACCATATACCTTTTGAAAGCGGTAACTCTTGTTGATGGTAGCGTTTTATTTTGTTTCAATAGGGTCTTGTTGCAAAGCAATGTGTATTTTTGTTGCAAGAAGCTTCACCGAGAAAGCCGCGGCACGCACTATCGAACAAGTCAAGTTTGCACAAGTTAAACACTCAAAAAACTAAACGGAAGTTACACATTAGCGCGCCCTTACACTTTTTTTTTTCATGATGTTGCCACGTCCCACGCCATCGCATCGCCATTGTTGCCAAGATTTACAATTCGTGTCTCCTTGCTCTCTTGCATTTTAAAATTTATTATTCACACTGCACTTTCAGAAAAGAATATCCAAAGCAAGCATCAAATGAAGAAACTTCTAACAACACTTTCTTTTTTTCAAACCTACACCACTTCTTTTCCAAGGAAACAAAAATTCCAACACCACCCCGGACCTTGGACCTCAAGTACTACTAGTGTAGTATTGTTGCTAGTCCTATGTGCCATAGCCCATGGACAACAATCGATGACAACAGACTCTACTAGTCCCTACACGCCTAGTGCCCTAGTCACATCCCTGTTCTATTCAAAGCATATACTCCTATCACTATAGTACCATGAAACATCAACTACTTGGAGAGAAAAAAAATCTTAGAAGACGACAGGCTGGGTCCCCCCTGACTAGTGTAGTGCCGTACACGAGCCCCTGGCTGTCTCGCTTGCCGTCTCGGCCACTACCGTGCCGCGGCCGCCAAAAGGGCTCGATAAAAACCCACCCCCCACAAAGCCGTCGCCGTGCGCGGTGGCCACGAGCACCCGGTTTAAAAGGCGACGCCCATTTGACCGGGAGAGCGAGGGGGAGCAGCAACCGGAAGCCACCATCGCCAGTCCGCCACCACCAACCACAGAGCCAAGAACTCCAAGCAAAATCTAGCGCTCCGGCCGTCTCAGCCATGTGGGATGGAGGCGTGGAGCACGGGAGCCAACAGGAGGCCGCGCCGCACCAGCTGCTCCCGTGGCTCGGCGCGGCGCCTTTCTCCTCCGAGCAGGCCGTGGCGGGCCTCGGCGCCATGGGAGCCTACGCCTGCGACGGCGTCGGCGCCGTCGGTGGGCTCGGGCACGGCGGGGTGTTCGGCTTCGGCTTTGACGCGGTGCAGCAGCAGCAGCAGCAGCGCGCGGCGGAGGGAGGCGGCGGCGGCAAGGCGGTCGTGTCGGGGCTCCTGGGGAGCCTGCAGGCGGAGCTGGGGCGGATGACGGCGCGGGAGATGATGGACGCCAAGGCGCTGGCGGCGTCGCGGAGCCACAGCGAGGCCGAGCGCCGGCGCCGGCAGCGGATCAATGGCCACCTCGCCAGGCTCCGCAGCCTCCTCCCCAACACCACCAAGGTGATCACCGGATCTCAATTCATGCTGCACTTTTAATCGCCACGTACATCTATATCTGTTCTATCCCCACAAGCTAAACTTGCTAAAAATCACATCAAATTAACGCGTCGTCTATATTGGTCATTTGGATACGTGCTCAAGTCGTTGTCCTCCTCGTTGTCGTTGTTGTTCTGGATTGGTGCGATCGAAGCATCAAACTGACTTAAGAAGTAGGGTGATCCATATATAATGGAACAGTCACGGATAGATAGCCCTAGATGGTGTGATGATCACAGTGCAAGAACTCAAAGAGATAAGAACCATGGCTGATTGGCTAGAGTTAATCACAAGGTGCGTTGGGGAGGGGACTAGCTAGTTTGCACTTTGCAGTGATGAAAACTAAACGGCTATACCTATTTTGACTGATTATTAGGTCTTACTAGAAAGGCAAATAAAGCTTAGTTTGATTTTTGAATGAATTTGACTTGCACGTAGAGCTTAGATTTAGCTTTGAGAAAAGCTTTAGTTTTGCATCATTACATGAAGCTGCTTCCAATAAGAATCTAGCTACTTTGCTAGGTTTGAGGTTTCCTCCCCTTATCACCTAACGGCATGCATGCGCTGAACTACTTGCATAGATTCAATTTTAATTTCATTCCAGGGACATGATCAAAAGTATATGTATTATACCAGTATAGTACTATATATATTATTCATATATATCCACATGTTTACAAGTTGGATAAAATAAACGTCGGTGTTATTAGTGGTGGGCATTAGTGGCAATTGCCAATGGGGGGCGGCCGTGCAGGAAGCAGCACTGCAGCACGCACGCCGCATGCGATGCGTTGCTGCCCAACTCCTGACACGACAGGATCGAGCAGGCAGGCATGCAGCACAAATCTTTCACGCGTGGAAGCCGCTGTTCCTGCTTGGGCCACAGGGGAAATCGGCTTCCAACCCCTGTGCGACATGACATGAATGCGTTAGCGTTACACGTCGTGTCAGAGCACAGGTACACATTATCGTAGTACGGCACCACCACGAGCACCTCCTACACGCAGCTAGTGTAAAAGCTCCAAACTCAAAAGGCCACATGAGAAATGCAGAGAGAAAAGCTGCACCGCAATTCTTGCAAGCCCTTTTTTCTCCACGCTCACACACTCGATCATTTACTACTGTGAGTGCGCCACCCTATTCCATGGTCTAAGCAGAGACTAATCATCATGCTTCCGGTCAATGTTCATACAGTTGTCTGTCAAGTGTTGATCCACATCCACTCGTGATTGTAATTGTATGTGCTGCTTGTTGTGGTGTCGCGTGGGTGCGCGTGCAGACGGACAAGGCGTCGCTGCTGGCCGAGGTGCTGGACCACGTCAAGGAGCTGAAGCGGCAGACCTCGGCGATGATGGTGGCCGCCGCCGCTGCTTCCGTTGCCGGAGACGACGACGAGGGCGCCGGGCCGGCGCAGCTCCTGCCGACGGAGGCCGACGAGCTGGCCGTGGACGCGGCGGCCGACAGGGCCGGGCGGCTCGTGGTGCGCGCGTCGCTCTGCTGCGAGGACCGCCCGGACCTCATCCCGGACATCGTCCGGGCGCTCGCCGCGCTGCGGATGCGCGCGCGCCGGGCCGAGATCACCACGCTGGGCGGACGCGTCCGGAGCGTGCTCCTCATCACCGCGGTCGAGGGGGCGGACGACAAGGGCGACGGCGACGGGCGCGCCGCGTCGCACCGGAGGCACGAGTGCATCGCGTCGGTGCAGGAGGCCCTGCGCGGCGTCATGGACCGCAGGACGGCCGATAGCGACACGTCGTCCACCGGCGGAGGAGGTGGCGGGAGCATCAAGAGGCAGCGCATGAACTACGCCGCACAGGAGCAGTGCTCGGTGTAGCACGTGCATGTGTAATGTGTGTGTTCCAGCGTTAGCTGCATTTATGCCGTTTATATATGCTTTTATTTGCATGGATGCATATGCAAATGGACGCATAAATGCAAGCTATTTAGCATAGCTAGTAGTACAAGTTTAGCCGTCGTTTCAAGCTTTGTTGCCGTTGTTTCTTCGGGGTATAACGTTGGGTGCATCAGTGCATGTCTCTGCATGCATGATGGAAAAGAGAGGTTCAGGAGGGAGCGTTTTATGTATCCCTAAGTATGTTCATGTAACCATGCTCATGGTACTGATTACCGAATTGGCATGTACTGGGAAAAAGGTGATATGGGTGTACAAATGCACAATCTATGGGGTATAATGCAAGGTGGAATTGGTGGCATGTTTTTTTTCATTCCACTTCTGATTTGAAGCATTCTTGGTTTTCAAACATTTTCATGCTGTCAATCTCTGTTATACTTGAATTATTTACCTCTGTTGTGCTTGTTGGAGTGTAAATCTTATCCTATTTACTTTGCTGCTCATGGATTTTGCTTTGTTCATAAACAGTGAAAAACTTTAACAGATAAACAAAATCATGATGCTAAAATTCTTGTGTCCCAGACATGCATGATGTAAGCTTGTGAGTTATACTTGGTGTAAGTATGCATGTCATGTTCAAGCAATGCTTTTGTGTCCCAGACATGCCATGATCTATCATTGATCTTCATGCCTGCGACGTCTAACATACCCTCCTTATTAATAATTTGTAATTGCTTGTGCTATCAGCCTATCACTATGTCCAGTGTTGGCATCCTTGCGCCCTCCTGCAAGTTCTCGATCATGGCTGTGGTTATTGATAGAGACCATTTCTCGGTGATCTTGACACTTAGACCCACCGATAGGCATCGAAAAATCGTATTACTCTCTACTACTTGATGCTAAGGTACATTGGTGCAGCGTACTGTTCCCTCATTCGCTTTTAGTAGGTGCATTAGGGTTTAAAAGGAGTCAAAACTTCCGAAGTTCTGACGAGCAATTAGTCGAGCTACAAAATTTCCTTTTCCATTTTAAAATAAGAGTAAAATACACTGGCGGTCCCCCGAACTTGTCATGGAGTGTCATCTAGGTCAACTTTCAAAATGCATTTTCAGGTCTATGAACTTATCTCAAGATGCTATCCGGATCCCTAAACTCTCAAAACACATTTTCATGTCCTCTCAGGGTGTCATCCGAGTCCTTAAACTCTCAAAGTTCATTTTAAGATCCCCAATCAAGCGCCAAGCAACACATGTGTGATCACTAGTATAAGGTGGCTGTGAAGGCAACGAGCGAGGATGAAGCATTTCCATGAACGATAAGTTTTAAGATTTGAAAATGTATTTTAAGAGTTTGGAGACCCAGATGAAACCTGAGGACAAGTTTGGGGGCTTAAATATGCACTTTGAGAATTTAGGAACCCAAATGACACCTTAAGATAAGTTTGGGAATCTGAAAATGCATTTTGAGAGTTTAGACATCCGAATGTCACCACAAGACAAGTTCAGATATCGCCAGTGTATTTTACTCTTTAAATAAGCTGCACGTTGCACGCAACATGTAGCTATAAACTGGACTTCGAGTTTAGAAGTCGTTTAGAATTAATTCACCCTAAAGTTTGTTTTGAAACTTTGGAGTCCAGCTGGAGGGCTCTCCATTTTCTACAAGAAAAAAACAATCCATTTTATCACCGAAAACAAAATTCAGTTTAACCCTCTAATGGAATAATTTGTTATGGCCAAATGCAGCCCATAACAAAATTCATCGTTTTGCTTTTCTATGATATATTTTGCAGGGCATCTAATAAGCTAGAGCAGTCCATGCATGCATGGTGGCCATCTAGGATCGATTTGTTTCGATTCGACGAGGCAGGGTGAGACAAACTAGTTTATTTTTAATGTCTCTGTCCTGCTTTCTCATTTTAGGGTTGTTTGATACTAGGTGCTAAACTTTAGCAGTGTTACATTAGATGTTCGGATGCTAATTAGGAGGACTAAACATGAGCTAATTATAAAATTAATTGCAGAACCCCTATGCTAATTCACGAGGCGAATCTATTAAGTCTAATTAATCCATCGTTAGCAAATGATTACTGTAGCACCACATTGTCAAATCATGGACTAATTAGGTTTAATAGATTCGTCTCGTGAATTAGACTCCATCTGTGTAATTAGTTTTGTAATTAATCTATATTTAATACTCTTAATTAGCATCCAAACATCTGATGTGACAGGTGCTAAACTTTAGCACGAGGTATCCAAACATCCCGTTGGATGTTGTCGGGTGGGGCTTTTAGCCATGTACTCTCTTCACGAGGATAGCATGCAGACAAAATCGGAAGCCTAGGAGTAAATTTTTTATATGCCATTGAAAATTATACCCATCTCTTATGTGCCATCAAAAATTAAGCCATCCCCTCTGTGCCACCGGATTTTGTATTTTGGTCCCTTCTATGCCATTCATGCCATTCCGTTAAGTTCCCGTTAAATTCCACCGTCATGGCGTCACCGGTGCTGGAAGTCGCAGGCTCCAACCATTGGCGCGGACCTCACCGACAGCTCTACGATCCAGACCGACGCGAAAAGCTTAGTGCTCAGGCCCATCCGCCCGTCCGAGTAGCCCACCGCTCCGGCCATCCGCGCCAGCGGGACGAGACCGCGGTCTAGAGGGGCGGATGCTGTGGCAGCGCGGACGACCTGAGCGGGGACGGCCCCGGCGTGGAGAGTGGCAGTGGTGCGGAGGCCTGCAGCAACGAGTGGTGGTGAGGGCCACCTGAACCGGCTACGGCGGGCGCTTGCTCGTGGGGCGCGCACGCGGCACGACGCAGGCCACCACCAGCGGCTGCGATTCCAGCGAAGAGCGCAAGCCAGCACCGTCCTTGCCCTCGGCCAGCGGGAACCGGCAGTCGCCGCCTAGCGCGACGACGCGTCGATGCCGTCGCCCACCGCGGCCCTGCCCGCTCACTCAAGAACAAGCGGTGCTGGTGCTGCTGCTCTGCTTTTTCGCTCAGGGGAAATCGAAGTATCGAACAGCAATGAGAGAGGATGGGAGATTGATGGCACGGTCAGGAGGAGAGAGTGGATTGGGAAAAGCTGCAGCACAGTGGTGCTCCTTTTTTTTTTTTAATAAGTATTGCTTTGGGGAGGGCGAAAGATATGCCGGCCTCGACTTTTCTCGCCGGTTAACGTCTGGTAACGGAGGAATTTGACGGAATGGCATAAAGGGGATGGAAATACAAAATTCAATGGCATTGAGGGGGTGACTAAAAATTTTTGATGGCACACAGGGGATGGATATAATTTCCGATAGCAATAGGGAATTTTCTCTTGAGAGACAGCAGCGTAGCCTATTTGCCGTTGCAGGTAAAGGCAAGCAGCACGGCGGCGCGTGATGTGTGTGGAGGACCATCGGCGCACTGCACTGCCCGTCTGCCCCCCGTAGTCCGTACCCACCCACGTTTTACAGAGACACAGGCAGCTGAGACAAGAAAAAAGATCGCTATCCCTGTAGCCGATGGATGATGCAGGGCGGTGCAAGTGCAACAAACAGTTCCGGACTTCCGGCTGCGTTGCATGTTTGAACACCCACGCATGGGTGTGAGAACGGAGACGGTCAAAAGGAGGTTAGAAAGTGTTACATCATGCAGGCACAGCGTCGTCCAGGAATATTTTTCCTCTTCTTATTACACGAGAGAGTGGTTGTTGCCATCGAGCTTGACGCGAGGCTGCGAGAGTGCTAGTGCGGTGGCGCCGTTCAACGACACGGTAGCACGCACGCACGCACGAAGCGGCACGATGGCACGGGAGGGATCCAGGGAAAGCGACCGGCAGATCGGAGGCCGGCAGATTTCCTCCTCCGATCCCATACGTGCGTGGTGCGGTGCCTTCGCTGCTTTGCGAGTGAAAAAAACAATGGTCTCGCGTCACGTCAGGGCATCCCCGCTTTGCACCGGCGCTGGATCCGGTGGGGCCCGTCGTCGGGGAATGTTTCGCCGCCGTGACAGGGACCCCGGAATCAAACTGCCAAAGCCATCATCATCGATCTATTCCGGCCTGCCTGCGCCCGCCAAAACGCCACAAAGGCCCACGACGTCCACGCAGCAGGCGCGCTCTTCCCGGGCCACACAGTTCGGCCCGGGAGCGAAATTCAGCTCTTCTTCTGCTTGCGGCAAAGCCTTGTGTGGTGGTGGGTGGCCCGCGTGAAGCGAGAGAGCTGGGCCGGCGGGGAGCCCCACTCCGTCCGCCGCCGGGGCGGCGGCGACACAAGTCGGGATCGCCACGCCCGCACGGACACGCGAAGACGTGCGCTCCTGCGAGCGGCAGCTGCAGAGAAGTCCCATCGGCACGTACTGGGAGTCTGGGACTGGGAGTCTACTAGGACGTCAGTCACAGTGAGTCAGCTCAGCCGCAGGCACGGCGCGGCACTGTGTACGCAGGCGCCAGTACTGTTTTTTTTTAGGATGCCGGCTTGCTAAAAATATGCCAGATGTGATTATAAATGTTGATATGTTTTTCCTTCTTGCCTGGAGAACGCATAGGAGTGCAATGATGGTTGGCTGGCACAGCCGCACAGGGGAGTAGTCCTTCAGATCGAAGGTTCCGTTTGATGTGAAAGTAGGCCTAAACCCCATCTTTTTTCCAACCGAGTCTAGTTCAGATGGGTAAGTTTCCTACCGTGGAAACTATTCATCTGAGTTTGAATTATCGACTCATGATAAGTTCCTGTACTTTTCGAAATTGATTATAAAAACTAACGGTATTATTGTTTCCGTAGTCAATATCATGCTCTACTATAGTCTCTCGGAAAAGGTAGGATTGCATGCGCAAATTCATAGGGTGAGTGTGCGTGCGTGTATGTATGTGCCCGTGTTTCGAAAAAAATATTATGTATTAAAAAAGATACTAAAGTTTTACACTGTGGTTCAAATTTTGTCTTGCAAAACATGTCATTATTTTCAATTCTAGAATATGGAGCCATCAATATTAATTTGTTTTGTTAACTTGTGCAAAAGAAGAAGAAGTGTCATTCAATCCTGATAATTAACCTTGCGGTTAAATTTTTTAAGCGCTAATCTGTTAGAGTAACTTGTTTTTGAATGGAATGAATACGCTACAATCGACGGGTACCAATTGATAGACCAACTATTGGTCAAAGATTATGGAGTTTGAATCTTGTAGGAGTAATGTCCTGTGCATTTTACAAGGAAAATGAAGAGAGTAATAGGCATATTATCTTCATAAAAACAATATTCTTACAAGCATATGAAGTATGCAGCTACCTCCATAAAATTTACTTTTACTTGACATCGACTTATGATATACACCTTTGACAACTATTAATTTCATAAATTTAAATGAGATATAATGAAAAATACGAGCATGAAAGCATTATCTATAATGAGAAATTTAATTGTACAATTTAGGTAATGAATTCATGTTGTTTGAATCATATAAAGTGACCAAACTTTTGCTTTAGTTTGCCGGATTTCCGATCCGGGCACCCAAACAAAAATGTATGGCGGAAATACTCTATGTTTTTATTAACAAAAGTACCCACCCAGAAGCATAGGACGCCACACTCACCATTTTCCCAGTTTTCACTCGGACATGCATATTTCTAAACTGTACACACAATCAATGTAACGAATCGTAGAGATTTGCCCGTAGCGCCCTAGAGTAGGTATGAAATTAAATCGAATCGAAGGCGGATATATTGATTGAAAATTAATGCTAGTCGATCTTGATTATCGTTTGGGGGTCAACACTGCTTTGACTGCGGCTGCCAGCTCGTCAATCGGACTACGCACTGGGGGAGAGCAGACAGCAAAGCTCTGCCGAAGACACGGGGCCGAGGCTACGCACGTCGCCATGTCCAGATATGCCCTAGCTAGTAGGGTTGCTCCCGCAGCTGTTATATAGGCCGGCCGTATAACAGCCATGTCCAGATATACCCTCCTCCTCACCTCACGCCCTCTCGCTCGTCCTCCACCACCGTACGCGCCCGGCCGCCTGCTCGCTACCGCATCGGCGGGAGACCGGGCTTTCCCCCAACCCAAAGGCAATCGCACACGCGCTTCCATCACGGCCTACCTGCTGCCCCCTCGCCATGGATCATGATGGCGATCGGAGCTGTAGGCGCGCGCGCGCGAGCGAGAGAGAGCGCTGCGGCATGCAATGCATCTGCTGCAACAGTGCTTTGGCCGCAAGCCGAGACCGAATCAAGATGGTAGGATCCAGCCATGAGCCATCTGTGTGTGCCTATACAAGAGACCTAGCTAGAGAGCTGCTACAACTCCTACTCGTATTGAAAATCTCTTGTTGTCGGAGTAACAGGGCTACGCAAAACAGCTACGAATTAGAAGTATATGTAGCTGGTAGGCAGGAGTGTCACCGTTGTTGGCCGTTGCGTGACGTGCGTGCAGTGCAGTGATGCGTGCGTACGTACATCAATTCTCGGTGTGTGCTACTACATGACGTGCGGGCGTGCACAACAACAAGCAGATGCATGACTGGACTATCAATGCATGCCTTCAACCATATATTAATTAATTATACTCGATCGATCTATCTAACAACAGGCTGTGTTGAAAATTTAGATCTTTTCGTTTTATGGCGGCACCCGGCCTGAACAGGAGCTACCTCTATAAATGAGAATGACCGGCAGGAGGGGAGCCAATTTTTTTTTCTGCTTAGGAGGTGTTAAAATTTGAAAAATTTAGTGGAAAATTTCCTTAGCCAATGTCGACTGATCTACTGTACACTTTGCACTATGTAGATGCACCCACTGAGATGAGTCTTATTGTCAAACTGATATTAAGATAGCACCATTGTTATCTTTCAAAAACATACCAAAATAATCCCTTTTGGGCTTACAAAACTTGGTGGCGGCTCCTACTACGAATGGTTCGGAGATAGATCAAGCACCAAAACATCATTTCCCTAAATCGTGCATTCTTTAATTTATACCTAGCTGAAAAATGGCACCTTAATTATAATATATAGCATTATTAAGAGTCCATATGCATGCACCTTAGGTCAGAACTACATATATAACGCTGGGCAGAAAAGGTATACGCAGATGCGCTAGTGTAAATTAGGTACATATATAAGAAATACAGAGAATATCTAGCCAGATCCACTGTGATCCATGCACATACATGCTCTTTGTCCTTGTTCGATCAATTGCATGCAGGGGGTTAATTTGGTTCAAGCTAGAAGGTTGCACACATATGCTTATCATATTCCTGTTCACAAGAAGCCAGGTAGTAGAACCCAGAAGTTGAGTCCCATTCAAGTTCATACAAGGTAGAACAAAGTTCGTACAAGTTCATATGTCATCTCTGTTCCACATGAATTAATGGTAGAACAAAGCATTACGTTCTAGAAATAAATCATGAATGAAGTGGATGCATCTACATAGTGAATGAAGCGGTGGAGTAGTAGTAGTAGTAAACAGCAATATATATAACTTAAACAACCGGTATGATAAACATAACAAAGGCAAAATAAAAAAGATGGAAATAAATCATGTAAGACAGTAATTTCTATTTTAAACGGTTCTTTTATCTAGCTACTTGCATGGTAATGAAATCAGCGCGGAAACTCAAAGGCTTGGTTTTTTTTTCAAGAGGTTAGAATAATGTGTAAATGATTAATTCATTTTGGCTGGGGTATATTTGGCAGTAATAATCGAGATTGGTCATGCAAGTATTGTTGATTCATTTGTGGGTGACTTTGATCATTTGCAACTTAGGAGTGTAAAAGTTATTCGTTATTAGGAAACCAAAGGCTGGAATTAATAAATTTAGACCCCAGCTGGATCATAACAAACTATGTAAAGATAAAAGCACATCCATTCTGTACATGTTCACATTTGCAATGCCTATAAATAGTACCATTTTGGGTATCGAGACTGTCTGCAAAATGCAGCTGATCACAATTTCCTATTTATTACATTTATAATTGACAAAACTTACTGCAATATTTGTAGGTACATACATATAGTTTGATATTTGAGAATTTAGTTATCTGTGATAATCAATGTGAAAACTAACTTGCCCCTTTCTATTCAACTAGTTACACATGCGAGCTTTAATTTGCAATGGTGAAAAAGGTTACAATTACCATGTTATGGAGCTTTGATATTAAAAATTATAAAAATATTTAATTGATTAAGAACCTATATTACTAAAAAGTGATAGTGTGATACAAAATAAAGCTGTCTTCTATGCCTACTAAAAGTGGATTTGCTACCTTTCATGGTTTTGAGCCTCAACGCAACATCAACTAAATTTTGGCCCTAAAAGAAACATGAATCAAATAACAACAAAGTTTTCGATCTTTGCTATTCCACTTTTCTAGAACAGGTAGTATTTTGATTATTATGTGGTGTGTTCATGCGAAACAGATATTCAGAAAAATGAAAACAAATGATTTTATACTACCAAAAACCTGGACTTTTGGTGAACTCTGTTTTGTCTATGAAATCTTGATTCCTAGTAGCAGTATCGTTAAATTGGACAAGTAATTTACTGGCTGCAGTTTTAGTTTTATCTAGACCCTTGTCAGTATTTGTGACAAGTATTTTTCTTTGGTGCCACATTATCTTCTTGAAGTTTCAATGTACTCCTCTGTGCCTTTCGACCTAAGAATTGTCACGCCAACCACTGAAATTAAAACCCAATAAGGACAGAAAACAAAAGAAACAATACATAAATTTCTGAATTAGAATTACTTAAAATAATTTGTCACTTATTTTCCTTATTTATTGAATTATTATGTATTTTTTATTTTAAATCTTATGACCCTGTTTTATATGCTATTTAACCTACCGTCAAAATCGGAAAAACGCACCATGCATGCAAATAATCGCAGCTGAAAAGATACATGAGATGAGCATGCGTAGCGGATGCTATCACTAATATATGTGGGCTATTATCTAGTGACATGAAAAGGATATGATGCATTATCTGTACTTTTTGCACAACTAAAATTAGGAAAACTTTAGTTGGCATGCATAGAAAAGGACAAAGTAATCTAGTTTGGGAAAATTTTAATTTGCATAAATCTCGTTATATTCATATGTTTGACCATTAATAGCATCTTCTGATTTGACTTCATCAAGTTACAAGTTGAAAGACATGGATAAAACCTTGAGTAATTTAGAGTCCCTATGCATCGATAACTATATTATTCAATCAAACAAGCAACCTTCTTTCCTAGCTACTACTAGTATATATGACCTTCATAAAAGAAGCCCACAAGAATGTCCAAATCAATTAAAACCAGGATGAAAGCCGGATCACATATATAGCTTAATAGCTAGTGACATCAAAGCACAAGAGTGAAACATCTGGCACAATTAGTACTAGCTTAAAAGGGAGTACATATGCATTACTAACTAACAACAGTGAAGTGCTTGCCGGATCGAGACCTAAATAAGCTGCCAGCAGTACGTAGAAAACCATGCAAGCTGCTGCTAATATTGCATACCGTCCAGGAAATCATCGCCGTCTTCCTCGTACTCACCATCGTCGTCGCCTTCTTCTCCTCCGTTGTTGCTCATCATCTCGCTGAGGCCGGCGTAGTAGTACTCCCCGAGCACCGGCGCGGCGGACACGAGGCGGTCCAGCTCGCAGCCGTGCTCCATGAACGCCGATCCGCCATTTCTGGCCCCCGCCTTCTCCGCAACCCCTCCCCTCTTACCTGATCCGTCAGGCGCCCCTGACGTCGGGGATGACAAGCAGGCAGCGTCAACGCCGCCACCGCCGCCGGTTCGCTGAGAGGGCTCGGTGAGCCGGTCGATGGCCGGCTTGGACTGCGTGAGCAGCCAGTCCACCGTCTTGCTGGCCTTGTCGAAGCCGAGCCGGTCCTGCAGCGCGAAGAAGTCGCGCGCGACGTCGAGGGACAGCCGCATCCGGCGGTCGCGCACGCCCTGCGCCGTCCGGATCTTGCTGTGCCTGTCCGTCCGGAACGGCCGTTTCCGCGCCCTGGCGTGGCCTTGGCCGCCGCCGCCAGCGGCGGCGGCGGCCGCGCCGTTCCTTCCACCGCCCTGCGGCGCCGTCACGGCGGCCTCGCACCCTGGAGCGGCGCGCGGCGGCCTCAGCACCGCCTCCAGCGTCTCGGAGTTGAACTGGTGGGCATGGCTGGGGAAGAAGTGGTCGGCGTAGTGCTGATCCAGATGTGCGGCCGGCGGAAGCATGATGGGGAAGCCGGTAGGGTTTGGGTGTGGGGGTTCTTGGGAGACGCCGAAATGGTGAAGGTTAGGGTAAGGTAACATCTGGGCACTGCTTGTACAAGCTTCGTAGCTAGAGACGAGATCTAGCTAGTTCTAGCGCTATACTGCCACTGCTACTACTTCTTGATCTTCTTCCTCGCTTGCTCTCGACCGGTTCCTGATCTCACATGTGGAAACTACTACTCTGGAAATGAACAGATCTTCAGATCAAGAGCTAGATGAGTAGTGTGTGTCCATTCCCACTGGTGTGTGGTGTGTACATCGATCAAGGCTTAAAAGCGGAAGGAAAGGCAAGATCGAGAAAGAAAGGGGGAAAAGTTAGAGATGGCGAAAGGGGCCGGCCGGCCGGTGTGTGTGTGCGCACAGGAAGCAGAAAGAGATGTGAGTGAGCGAAGCTTTTAGGCCTTGTGTTGCTAGGACATATTTTGTGTGTCTAGTGTGTGTTGGTTTGTTTGTTTATGGCAGTGACTCTGCAGGGGAAAGAGAGAGAGAGAGAGAGAGGGTGGTGAGGAGGAGGGCATGAGCCGCACAGCATTCAGAGCAATGGCGTCGCTGACAACCTGCTACTGTTGCGTCACTGCAGAAGCTTTAGGCTAGCAAGTAATACTAGGAGAGAGCCCTAGAGGTAGCTGCGTGGCGTTGGTGTGCGCGGTATGGAGGAGTTAGGAAAGGAATGATGAAGGCATTATTGGGCTCGATCGATGCAGATGGCTATGGCGGCTACAGGGGTGCACTGTAGGGACACGTGGATCAGGCAGGCAGGCAAGGGTGAAAAACATATACAAGCTGTGTGGTCTCTGCGGTACGTAGGGCGCGGTATGTACGATTTTGTATGACTCATCACGTACATGTCCGCGCAACTTCTCTAGCTACTACTGTGCAATTATATGATGTGGGACTCTGTTGTCTCTCAAGGTTTTGTTTCGTGTGGGCTGGGGTTAAAAGGTGGCGGGAGGGTGGTGAACACCGGTAGTTAATGAAAGACCGGAAGGACGACCGAAGGGGGACGACGGTTTTTGAAAATTCTCACCAAGATCTTGGCATATATTCCGAATTTACTCACAGCCTGCCCATTGGAGCACATTAAAAATGCATGAAAACCATTTCATAGTGGTCTAACTGAGCCAATTCGTGGACTGACTGTGACTCAATCTAGTCGGGTTTAGTGCGGCTTGATTCTTGGAATAGAGAACGGAGAAAAAATAGGCAAACGACGGTCTAATTGGGCATAGGTGTGGTCAATCGGGTTTTGTTGTAAGGATCCAAATGTCTTCTAAGAGGTTTAAATTCAATATGCATTTCATAAAATTAATAAAAAAAATAAACAACAGAATTAGTAAACTCTGGAAGTTCTGGATGCTTCTTAGAGGTCCCATAATAGCAAACTTTCTTTTCCAAACCAGAATTTCCGACTATATTAGGAATGAACAGAATCGATCTCTATAGTTATTGCTCGGTGTGTGTGGGGGTGTTCTTAAGATGGAGTACCTGTAGACAAAGTCACACAACCAAGTAGATCAATTACAAACAAAAAATAGAGCAAAGCCTTTACAAACAAGCACATCAAGATGGAGATACAATAATTTATTTCTCGAAGTTCGGGTCCACCGAGGTTCATACGTCTTCATTGAGGAACTCTAAGAAAGCTGGGTTTCTTTCAAGTCTTAGCATAGTCCCCACTTCTCTAATTCACGTCTTTCCTCTTTAAGGTGTGATCGATATCTTTACAAACTTCCCACGGTTCACAACAAGCTAGTTTGGGAACTCACCAGTTGACACTAAGCCATCTAGGATGTAACATCCCACTTTTTAGAGTATTTAAAAATATGAAATTTTTAAAATTTTTCTTTAATTATAGCATAATCTCCTTTCGTGAAATATTTAAATCCTTTTTACAAATAAATCTTGCACTAAACCAACATTGTGATGCATATGTTTGCTCTTAGAAATTCAATCCTAAATCTCAACCCTAGAAGAAATATCCCATAATATTTCCTCTTCACTAGATTCCAAATCAATATTCAAATTTAATTTGAATATTAACTCTATTCCAACTTCTATGCAACTATTAAAATAACCACACCGCAAACTCTTTCAACCACAAATCCCCCTCGAAAAGTCTCCTTTCTAAGATCAATGCAAATACCTAATTCAAACCTTGTCTGGGTTTTGAAATCCAATTCGAATTCAAGCTAAAACCCAAACAAATAAAATAGAAAAACCTTCTAAACCCCTAGCAGGCCGCAAGTTCGCTTCCAGCCCACTCCTTATTCTCGGCCCAACTCGTCCCACCTCTCCTCCTACTGGCCCAATAGGTCGAAGCCGGCCCACCCCGACCGTCGTCCCCTTCCTCTCCTCCGTTCCCGTCCTCCTGCTTCGCCGCTCTGGTGACACCACCACCACCACCACCACGCCCCATCCTCACCACACCGCTGCCCCAACGCCGGTGCATCCCTCTTCAACCTCCCCCCTTCTTCTTATCTGTGCTCCCATCCCCTTCCTATCCTTCTCCCCCTCTCCTGCCTCACCTTGCCGCGCTGCACCTCGGTGCGCGGTCACCGCGTGTCCTCGCGCGCGACGTCGTGCCGTGGTCGCCACCGCCCAGGTACGTACCCCCTCGCCGTTAGTGCCTTTCCCTCCACCTTGCGCCCGCATTAACTTCAACCCAATCCCCTCCCCTCCCTTCGGTCCCAAGGAAGCCACCCCCTCCGCTCTTCCCTGCCAACACCACCACGCCACCCTGCGCCGCACTGTCGTTCTGCTACGCTGTCATGCGCCACGCTAGTGCTTCCCCCTTCCCTTCCGCTGAGCGCCTGCCCTATCAGTGGCCCTCCCCTTTTCTTCCTTAGCCGTGAAGGCAGCCGACCGGGGGCCTTATCTACCCACCACGCTGGCCGTCCTCATCCCGTCACCCGCTCGCCGAGCCACCCTCCCTCTTTCCCCTATAAATACCCCTCTCCCTCTCCACCCAAAGCTCGCAACTCCTCCCCCCTCTCCTCGAGTGGTGACGCGCTAGGCACGTCGAAAGCCGTGCTTTCGCAGGCGCCACTCCGAGGTCAAAAGCTCCAACCTCTACCCCTCTGTGGCCGCACCCTCTCCGACCCTCCTCTCTCCTCCACGACCCCACAAATGGGTTCGCAAGGTCTCACTCGTCCTGTTGGTGGTCGTTCGGTGGCCGCCGGCGAGCTGGAGCGCCGTTCCGGCGTAACTCCGGTGAGCTGCATGGCGGAGTTGGAGCGGCACAGCCCATCCCCGATGGTGAAACGGTACACGCCGTTTTGTCCCATTTCCCCCGTCAACCCCCTCTCTCCTTTAACCCGCCAGGTGGGCCCGCCGCCCCTCACGCTGTCGGCCCCGTCGTTCGCCCTCCTCCCTCCTTGGTCCGTGCGCTTGGCTCACATGGACCAACTGCACAGTCGCACTCCCGGTCCACGGGTCCACACCACAGTGCCCGTGGCCCCAGCTCCCTTGTGCTAGCACCTTTGAAATTGCTATGTGCACCCAGCTTCGTGCACCCTTAACCTCATATCAAGCCCTTAGCGACCTCCAAAAATACCAAAAAATATTAGGAATTATTCTAAGTCTACCCATGTACTCCTTTGCCATTGTTCATCCCAAATATACCTTATTCATATTATCCTACCTTTTCTCTAATAGAAAACCTCTTTTTCGCGTACACAAGAATTCGCGTATCACCTGGTTTTCTTCCGGAAATTCCCAGAAAATTCCTAGAAATCCAACCTAGCCATCTAAACCTATTTCCCTGGTCATCTTACCCGAGCTCCGCCCTAGTGGCCGAAGTGAGTTTGTTGAGCAAGCTCTGACCTCGATTTTTCGATCTGCTTGACCTTGCCCAACACCGCCTGACAACTCGTATCTATCGCCTAGCACCGGGCCAGGATGTCTGTTGCACAAGCTCTCTAGCCTCCGTTCCCATCCTACCAAATCTTGCCCGGCTCCACCCCAGTGGTCGAAGAGAGCCCCTCGAGCAAGCTCTCTAGCTACCATTCCACCTGATCTGGCCAACAGACTCTGTAGCCGCATTGACAGATTGTTCATTGTACAAACTCTCAAGTTCTACTTTTATCCTAGGATAAGGAAGCTTGGCCAGCTCCACCCGTTGTAGGGTTAAGCCCTAGGTGACGAGTACTGTCACACAATTTTCCTTTACCCTAGTCCTTGACTCATCATTTCTATAACTCCATAGTGCCCAATCCCTAGGGTCTATCCAAACTCCTAGTCCATTCCACCACACAGCCGTTATGCTGCCCAAACCAAACTTCGAATATCATCCAAGCATAGCCGTTATGCTGCTCTCCCAAAACCTCAAGTCCCATCCAAACCTAGCTGTTATACTGCCTGACTGAAACTCTAGGTATCTACCAAACCTAACCATAATGCTGCCCGACCTAAATCTCAATTCTCATCCCAACCTAGCCATAGTGCTGACAATCCAAACCTCAAATTATCATCCAAACCCAGCGTTGTGCTGCCCGATCAAAACCCTAGAATTTCCTGAAAATCCAGCCACCTGACCCATTAATTATTTAGAAACATAGTTTTAAATAATTAATGATCCATCACCTGGGAATTTATCCTAAATTATCACGTAATTCCCAAAATAACCCTCAACCTTCATTTTCCATTTCCCTAGGTATTGGTTGATTTATTGATTGTTATTTTATGCGTTTCTTCCAGTTGGTAGACGACCAGGCTTTGTCCCCGATGTCAAGGATCTAGGAGGGCTCATAGCCAAGAACCCTGGTCGCCCTAGGAAACATTAAGGAGTTTCAATGAAGGCAAGTCCTAACTCCTATCTCATGTTTTATCCTATTGAGTGCGATAGTTAATATTGCCACCTAATACGGACTGCATTGTTTTCCTTTTAAGAACTACTTCTTTAGAAATACGTGCTTGGTAGATTAACCCTTTTTGCTATCGAAATGCCACATGCCGTATAACCCTAGGAAACTACATTTCCATAAGCCATCCTACATTAGAAATGCTAGGCCAGTCGAGTTATGCCCCAAAAAGGGGAATAAAACACTGGTTGGATCCTCTACGGAGAGGATCTAACAAACTATCATTTTATATAAAATAGAAAGCTTAGGAAGGGTTTTCTCTTTAGGAATGCGTCAAGTAAAAGATGAAATAATAGTAATGACAAACACTAGGGTGTGTTTTGGACTAGGGAGTAAGGGGACGACCTTAGTGGAGGATGCTCTATCCCAGAACTTACTCTGGTCACATAAGGACCGGTTCATTGGGTGAGTCTTTCCTGTGAAATGTACAACCATATGTGCCAAAAAGGTACAACCTTCGGGAGTGCCTGTTTATTTATTTGAGGCCTTGGTTTGAACCCTGCTAGTTGAACCTAGTTATCCATCCCAAGGGGCCAAGGTGGGCAATGGATATGCTGGAGCAGGACTTTTGCATAGTCCCAGGTCGGGTCAGCACGGGTTGACTGAGAAAGGGTCAGAGACCCTGAGGGTCAGAGGCCCTGTTTAATTTATTTTATGCGCATGTTCCCAGGATGAGATCCAGTAAGTGGATGATAGTGGCCCCTGTTTAGACCTCAGTATATCCGTGGATGGACCTAGGGAATGCTGTCCAGAGATGGACACGTGCGGGTATGGATCTCGTAGGTTAGTACCACCTTTTCATGAGGGTATGGGCTGATCGGACGTAGGGGTGTGCATTCGGGTAATTCTGGAATGGGTCAGGTAATTCGGGTAGTCTAAAATTTGGGTAATAAGAATTGCTACATTATCTACTCTTGAGAAAAGGAAACCCCGAATTTTCGGGCACCTAAAATTTCGGGTTCGGGTTCAGGTTTTTCCTGAATTACCCATTGAACTACTTTCTCTCATCTCTCCTTAACAAGTAACAAATTAATGACGTGGGGACCAAATAATAACTCAAATCAACAGACCATAGATCAAACAAAATGATGAATCAGTGCATAAAATAAACAAGCAATCCAATTTGCTAGCTTCTTTTTGATGTGAAGGTGGAGATCAATGCAGCTGCACTACCGGTATGAAGAAATTTTGGGTAATTCGGGAATTCAGGTACCGAAGCTCAATACCTGAATTCCCCGAATTAAATTTGGGTTTCGCAACATTGTACCCAAAATACTGATCGGGTATATTGGGTTCGGGTAATTCAGGATCAGGTTCGGGTAATTCGGGTTCGGGTTTGGGAAATTTTGCCCAACCCTAATCGGACTTATGGGGAAGTGTACACCTCTGCGCAGAGTATAACCTATCCGGGTAGCCGAGGCTTACGATCACGAGCCCACTAAATCAAAGCCCCCGTGATTACCCTAAAACTCTTTGGAAAAGCGATTAGTGTTTGGAAATACTGGAGGAAGGTCGATGGACTAGAATCCAAAAATAAAACTTGGGGACTGGTAGGGGATGTAGTTTTCCCCTCTAGGACCACAACTCTCATCTTATAAAATAATAGTAACCTTCTTAGAGAGTCTTTACAAAACTCATCTTATAAATCCACTTTGCACATGTGAGATTCTTTAGGCTTAGGATTATACCTGTTAACCTCTTTCCTTGTCCATATCCTAAAATGCATATAATTACTTAGTAGATGTTTGGACTTGCTAAGTACCAATCATAAGTGTACTCAGCTTTACTTTCATCATACAGGAATAGGTCTTCGGCTGTTTCAACTATCTTGTTAGTGGAAGGGCGCTTGCGCTTCTCTTCGCTGCGTTAAGGTGAAAACCTTTTCTTATTAAATTATACATCTTTTTATTGCTTAAAATACTGAACTGTGATGATGATTGTATTAGCCTTCTGATCCAGGGACTAATACAGGTGATCAGCGGGACTCCCGGAGGGAGGTTCCCACAGGGATGGCATTAGAGCAATAAATAAATTTAGGGAACCATATAAGCTACTACTAAACCCGAGGAAACCTGAAACCTTCTATTCTTTTCATATTTTTCAAAATTTTCAAAAAATACTCCTCTCGTCCCCTTACATTCCCTGTATCTCATGCTTAACTCCTATTATATTACTTTGGCAGATATGGATCATGAGAATGAAGTTTGAGGAATGATCCGCAATATGGAGAATTATGAAGAGAAAGTTCGGCTGAAAAGCTGAAATTACCAGAGTAATGAAACAAAACCATAACGATATTAGATATTTTGAAAAATATAAGCCTAAGACCCTCTAGTGTCATATTTTTGATTGAATAATATTTGGTTATACATAGTTAATAAACCCCTCCCATATAATAACTATAGGATTGCTTGATAGTTAATTGTAAAATTATGTGGATAAGGCTCTCTTTTTCGGAAAACTTAAGGATTTCTTTTAGCTCTTACCAAACTAAACCTACCTATCAAATTAAAATAAAAATCCAGAAATGAAGAAAATTTCTGGAAAGTAACCATAAAAGTTCTATATGGAATACTGGTTTGAATCCCCATGGAGTAGATCCTGAAGTAAATAGAATCTTAAACTTGGAAAGTCATGAACATTGATTAAAGTAGGCCCATAACCCACAGGTCCCAGGAATGATACAGAAAATCACAGGAATGATATTGGACAAGCCTATATCCCTAATGTGATAAGATTTGAAATCCTAGATGAATTTTAATGGAAAATATAATGGAATACTCTTAAAGTCAAGGAAACAAAGAAGAAAAGATAAAAGAGTATCCATTAAAGATAAAATAGGAAATCCTGGCCCTTAGACCCTGTAACTCCTAGATTAGTAGAAACTTCGGAACCATTCGAGGAAAGAGTAGGAATTAGAATGTCCCTAGAATAAATAAAGAAACCCTTAGCCTAAAACCATAAGATGAAATTTTACTAGTAAATACCATAGTAAAAAATTAAAAATAGAGAGGCATGGTAGAAAATACTATAAATCACCAAGAAATCACCACACCAAATCTGAACAAAGCAAACATAACCCTAAAGCACCTTAAGTAGGGTAGTACCCCGTAAAGAAAATTACTAAAAAGATATAGGAATAAATCCTAAAAGATATAGGATCAAACACTCGAAAAGAGATATACTAGCAAATATGAATAAAACTAACCCATATAGAAAACCCTCGAAAGAATAAAAGCCACATATAGGAAACCAAGTGTCAACCCAAAAACCTGTAAGGCCATTAAAGGACCCAATATAAGTAATAAAAAGCATTAGAAATAATAATAAGGTAAAATGAGGTCAAAAATATACATGCATATATGCCGCCATAAAATAACAATGAAATAAAAAAGAAAACCAATGTAGGTACACAAATAAGGATAACTAAAACTTTAAGGTTATGAACCTAGAAGAGATACAATAATTATGAATGAAATTTTAATAGGAACAAGTTAATCCAAATTTAGAATAAGGTAGAATAAAAATACAAATAAAAATGACCATAATAAACCATGAAAACAAGATATACCTTCGGAAAATAAAACCCAAAAATTCAAGGAAGTAAAATTAATCCTAAATATAATTCCTACAAATAGAGATAAACTAGGAAGCAATAATAATAACAAATAACCCATCTAGGATAAAATGGGGAAAGTTAAAAAAACTTGAAGAACTTAAGGACAAAAAAATAACGAAAAATGCAACCCTTAGAAGTAAAGAAGACAAGAATACAAGGGGTAGTAAAATAGTGATAATAATAATGAACCTGTGAAAACCCAAGGAATAACTAACAACCCAACCTATAGGCTAGTAAAACCCAGAGATTGACCAAAGAAGAAATCTAGGGTAGGACTAATGTTAGAGGAGAAGTGACCAAGTAAGGACCAAATCATCGGGATACATAAATTTCTCAATGAAAAAGGAATAACCCAACCCCAACCATTAGGGACCAAAACCAACCCTAGATGAGAAATCACCTTAGAACCTAGCCGAACATCGAGACATGCCAATTTCTCGATGAAGGAGTAGTCACCTAATCACACTCCCAACCATTAAGGAATGGCAACCCAAGTTCACACGAAATACTAAGAGACATCACATGAACACCCAAGCAGAAGGATTCAGTAAAGAAAGTAGAAGCTTGGAGAAAGGATTATGGCCACTCATGTACCATTTGGAAAAGGGCATTGGATTTCTAATTGCTTAGAAAAATCATCATACCAAGTTTATGATGAGAAGTGGTTACCCAAGTTCATGACCTTAGATAACTTACCCTCAACCCAGTACCCGAGGAGACACATCAGACCATAGGAACCCCTTTAGAAACCAAACTCGGAAGATAAAAGAAGATCCATTAGAAATACAGTAAGAAACTTAACTTCCAGACACCATAAAACTTGGGGACTAGTAGGGGAGTAGTTTTCCCCCTCCAGGACCACAACTCTCATCTTATAAAATAATAGTAATCTTCTTAGAGAGTCTTTATAAAACTCACCTTATAAATCCACTTTGCATATGTGAGATGCTTTGGGCTTAGGATTATACATGTAAACCTCTTTCCTTGTCTATATCCTAAAATGCATATAATTACTTAGTGAATATTGGGACTTGCTGAGTACCAATCATAAATGTACTCAGCCGTGCTTTCATCATAGAGGTATAGGTCTCCGGGTGTTCCAACTATCTTGTTAGTGGATGGGCACCGACGTTTCTCTTCACTGCACTAAGGTGAAAACCTTTTCTTATTAAATTATACGCCTTTTTGTTGCTTAAAATACTGAACTGTGATGATGACTATGTTAGCCTACTGATCCAGGGACTAATACAGGTGATTAGTGGGACTCTCGGAGGGAGGTCCCCATATAGGAGGCTTAACATTAAAAATTAACAAATGCTTCGAAATTGTTTGGTGGCGCTCTTCAAGTGCTTATTAAGAATTGAATTTAGCTTTCTTGCGGAGGGCTAAAATGAACTTTAGTTTTCAGTTTTGATGTGAGGAGCACATTGTTGACACTCATTATTGACACACTTTTAGTGCCATTTAAGTGATGTTTTCATATATATTCTTATATTGACCCGCCACTTGGCACCTGAAATAACCCCGTTTTCGCATATGCATTGTATTTTGGATGACATTCTATTTCTGCAGGAAATTGGACCTAAAAGCATATTTTTGGATAAAGTTCTGAATAAGCAACGAA
Source organism: Setaria viridis (assembly GCF_005286985.2). Classification (NCBI taxonomy): domain Eukaryota; kingdom Viridiplantae; phylum Streptophyta; class Magnoliopsida; order Poales; family Poaceae; genus Setaria; species Setaria viridis. Next base: position 29,038,463 of record NC_048264.2, on the reverse strand, counting down.
CCTATCAAAGACGAAGGCCAGCGGGCTAAGAAAGAGCCCAGGCCGATCGACCTGGTAAAGCCCAAGCCGATCGGCTAGGGGTCTTCTAGCCCCCTCCGATGCTCATTTTTGGCAAGCACTCCTCCAAGATTACTTAAGGGCTAAGATTATGAAGATATGATAAGTATCACTACGGGATCAAAGAGGAATCAAAGAAGATCAAGCGGAGATTTGGAAAGTTATCAAAGATCAATCTCACCCCGAAGCTATCAACGTGCTAGGCCCACATGCATACAAAAATAAGCTTCCAGAACATCAGAGGAGACTTGACGATGAAGTTGGGCGCGAGGGGATAAAAGGAAGGGCTAGGCCAATTGGCCTGGACCCCCCAGGCCGATCGGCCTGAGGGTTTTCTTGCTCCCCTCGCCTTCCAATTTTTGCCACGCGCTCTTCAAACTATAAATACCCTGAAAATTCACCGAGCCCTGAGGTCATTCTAGCAGAAGTTGACAAATAGAGGGACACACACCAGAAGGAGCTGAGGACCGCTGCAAGTCTTCAAGGTTGTCTAGGAGATGGCTTAGGCTAGCCCCTAGCCACCATGGTTGTCCCTGCACGGTGAAGCCATGAGGAGTTCTGGAGTTGAGCCTTGTGATCATCAAGGGTTATGCACACATGATGGTGATATCAATCTAATCTTGTGCTTACTTTGATCTACGATGATGCATGTTTATTCTCACACGTTTAGCCAGCATATGTTCTTAGTAGGAATAGATGTAATCATGGTGATTAGTCTATGTCTTGCAGATACATCTTAGTAGTGCGTAGGAAGTTGGTGTGATTACCCTTGTGTGGTGACAGCATGTGGGAGGAAAAGGCTGAACGATTGCGTAATGTTGAGTAGGATAGATGGCGAGTATTGTGGGAGTCGTTGGGGTAAAGCTTTGGGAAACTGAAGGCGTCAACACACACCTCGTTGGTGACCATAAGAAAGTAGGCCGCTTGCGAGCCACCTTTCTGAGAGATGACTCTTTATCAAGGTACGAGATACGTCGGTTACCGCTTTAGCTAGAGCTGCAACTAGAAGACAATAGGCACTTATTGCCCCTAGTAGTGTTATCTTATTTATATCTATGGATGTGATCAATCTTTGCTCTATCATTGATATCTATTAAGGTTACCCTTTTTATGTAATCTATGCTTCATGTTAGGATTAGATCCGTTAGATTAGATGGAAAACCCTAGTCATTTCACTGCCGATCCACGGATTGATAAACCTTGGATGGAATACTCTAATGGAAAACCTATGATGATCCGTGCGCTTGCGATTCACAAATTGACGTGCTAACTACCGTCAATAAGCTTTTCTGGTGCCATTGCCAGGGATCGGCAACTCGAACCCTGGGGCAATCTATCTAATTTTTTTGGACTAACCCTAATTCTTTTTATTACATATACCCTATTTTTCTTGTTTGCGTCCTTGCAAGCAGGTAAATACTAGATGCTAGATGATCAAACATTGACTTCTTCAAGTCTCGAGTCACTCCGATAAGATGATAACAACATGAAGCTCAACTCTTTAGCAGTAGGTGATAACTTTGTTAGTGGCTTAACATCTGCTAATGAGTCCACACCAAGGAAGATAATACAAATGATGATAAACAAGGTATGCCTCTATGTCAATTAATTTTTTTAGACTAATGTTTCTTGAAGATTTGTTTGTTCAAGAAACAGGTGTTGGGTCATGCTCAAAGAGTTAGAAGTTGGATCATCAACATCTTAAATATTGCTGTTTTGATCAATTTTCTACCCATGATCAGAGATGTAGAATAAAGAAAAATTGAATATTTAGAATCTCCATCAACTCTTCTTCCCAAAGCATCAAGAATTGCTAATTTTTGAGATTCGTACAAGGAGTTATGATGAAATCTTTCAACACTGCGCGTTCTGAAATCAGCTCGGGACAGAATGTAGTGCCGGAGTAAAACCGGCGTAACTTTTTCATCCGGAATTCATTCTAGGTGAATGATCACTTTTTGGAAAGAGAATTTGATGCACTTTGTAATGGAGTAGAAGTTTTGTACATATTCTATACTTGATGTAGAGGAATTCAATGGAGAAAAGGCAGCAGTGAATGACGAAGAAGGTGGTGATGATGTTGAGGGATGATTGGAGGGCCTCTCTACATGAAAGATGATGACTTGAAGTTGATCAAGACTGGAGGCAACAAGATTAAAAGCACCATGACACTACCAATCTTCTCCAGTGGGATGCTCAAGAAGCTTCTAATTGAGTGATGCAATCAAGGAAGAAAATCGCTCAGATCATCGACACAAAGCACAGGAACCCCTTTGATCCTGGCACCTTGGCTAAAGCAAGAATTATGGAGAAGATGCATCATTGCCACCATGCTACTTTATGGTGCAGCAATGGTGATGACCTTGAATCCAAAGGATGTGTTACATAATGCCCCAAAGACTACAAGATCAAGATCATCGACATCTCCGAATCAATTTGCAAGAAGCTACTATTGTCACCAAGATTTTGCATGAACTCAGAAGAAAATAATAGAATATTTTTGGATATTCAGAAGTCCCATAAAGTCTACATTCCAACGAATCAAGAATCAAGGCAATTGGAGATTCCTACAAGAGGTTATGGCCAAATCATCAAACGTCGCGTATCCTGAAATCAGTTCTGGACAGCACGTGGTGCTCAAATAAAACGGGCATAACTCTTTCATTTGAACTCCGTTTTAGATGAATGACCACTCATTGGAAAGATAATTTCATAAAATTTTCAATAGGGCTATATTTCGGTATATGTTCTGTTCTGAACGTAGGAAAAAATCCACAAAGAAGCGGCAACAACAGGGCGATGAGAATAAGATAGAGGAGATGAGGATGACAACAATGAAGAGGTGCTTGGGCAATGCTTTCATCAAGTGTACATGATCAAATTCATAAGCTTAGAACAAAATAAAATCCTCCAGAGCATTGGCACATGAAGACACAAGCAGGCTACATTCAATACATGGAGATGTTAGAAGCGAACCACAAAGGAATACAAAAGTTGACATCAAGCTGCATGGACACTTTGGATTCTCGTACAAAGGACCATGGGTTTGCATGAACATGATCAAGGTGAGGAGTCTAGCTGTATGACTATAACTAATGCACTTTTCGGGAGGCAACCCATCTTTTATTTATTTATTTATTTATTTATTTATTTTCTTTATTAAGATGATGATCTTTATTGTGCTCTTAAATTGAAACCATCAAGTGAGATTGTACCATTGCTCTAACAAATTCTAAAACCACATGTTGTATGTTTTAATAAATACTGAGAGAGCACTTTGTTACTTGATCTTGGAAAACTTATAGACCCTTTTTGTATGCTTTTAGTGTTTAGAGTCTTTTTCTTTGTGTCTTTTTAGAGAGAAAATTTGAAGCATGACACAACCCCTTTGATTCTAAACTTGTGGCTAGTTAATTTAGGCTAATTTTTATTTTGTTTTAGACTGCCTCCATATCATGTTATATCATTTTGTTTATCCACCTCATGTTGCATTGCATTTTCATGTTGTTTTTATCAAAATCTTTTTCCACCTAAGACTTCCTATCATCCCAGTTGAAAACCAGAGCCAATAGAGATTGGATTAACTTGTGTTGATCAGCTTGCTGCATCATTCAGATTAGCCTGAGTTATTTTTACCTCTAATCTGACTACACCCTTACCTAGAGCCATCCTAAAACCATAGATTTTTGCTTTTTATAAAAAACCAGGCCCTTTCTTTTCCTTTTGTTTTTTTTCAAAACCCCCTTAGTTAGAATTTCTTTGCTTGATTTCTCTCTTTAAAATTCTTGTTTCAAGCCAAAAATATAGGATTTCTATGAATCTAGTTTGTTAGTTTGGTTGTTAGTTAGTTTGTTAGTTTGGTTGTTGGAGATTTTTGATGAATGATTTTCTTGTTGACATTGCTTAACTTCTTATGAAGTGGCCATCCTTGCTTTGTCATTCTAAGCAATCCTTTTTGACTCAACTAATTGCGGAACAACATCGATAGTCTTTTCAACCTTGCTAGCATCTGTTTTTGCTAACCCTTTTGCATGTACATTTGCATTTATTATATCATTCATGTGTTAGCTTGGCTTTCTCCTAAAACTTTTATGATGAATGCTTTCTTATCTATGTTAATACTTCTAGGGAATTTTCCCTTTGCAATCTTGTGTAAACATGGTGTTTAGACTTGGTTGCAGACCATCATCATTCAATTTAATAAACATTGCTAGCTTTTCATATCATCTCCATATTGCATTGGTTAGTTTTTAAGCTTTGCAATGCGCTCTTATTTTCTTGTGTTGGAAAGGGTTATTGATCTTGGGATAAGCATGGTGTTTGACCTTGATTAACAATTTTTTATGGCTATGGAGAATTTTAGCAACCTAGTTGTGAGCATGGTGCTTAGAACTTGGTGCAAACATTATCTTTGTTTATGATCCTACCTATCATTTGCATTCACACTTGCACTCACGTACACTTATTAGGTTTTTGTTTTTATTTTACTGGATTAGCTATGCCACAAGTTAAAGTCTTAGGGATATCGTTGATTTGTTGGCGATTGCTTCTACTCCCGACAGTCACCTCGGGGGTAGTATGTCCATTTGAATTATTTTGCAGGCATGGTGAAGTGCTTTCATCAAAAACAGAAGAAATTGAAGGACAATAAAGGCGAAAAAAGTGAAGAAGCATAAAGACAGACTCCAGACACTGAGAACAAAGATTTCAACAATTACAAAAGCTTCATCTTCTTCTTCCATGCCTAGCACAATGCTAAGCATGGGGGAGGACTTGGCGGACGAAGAATACAAGGATCGCGGTCACCAGAAGATGCTTATTTTTCTTCTTCGATGCTAAGCACAATGCTTAAACATGGGGGAGGCTGTGCTACGCCTCATTACAAGCATCGAAAGGACGGTAAATTCTTCCTCAACCTTCTCTTTGTCCATCTCTTTCTAAAATGCCTGTGTATATAAGTCTTTGGATATCTCTTGATAATAACATGGCTACTAGGAGTACAACCTAGTTTTTGTTTTTCTTTAAATCATGATCACCATCACCTTGTGCTCACCACAATGTTAATAATTTTGGTATGATCTTGCTTATGGAAAAATAAAGAAGGTTGCCGCTTTGTTTTACCTACACAATGTTGTATATGATTTGACTAATTGCTCTCTGTTTAATGAACTTAAATTGATTAAATACCTGCTCTTGTAATTGTGGAGGTTAAATGACTAAATTATAGACCCACAAACTCTATGTTGCTCTTTGATTTAAGTTTTCTGATGACTTAATAACTTGATTTGTTTTTATTTAAAAAAAATTCATATGCTATCTACATTTTTGAATCTCTTGCAATGTTCTTCCTACCAGAGCCTATATACTTGCATGATCTTTCGTGACGAAACCTTTAGATTGCAAACTTATACTTTGATGAGTTCGATTAAGATTGATTTCTGTGTTATGAGACTTAGAAGCTGGCCATCTCCTTTGTCTAAACATTTTTCTTGCTAGCCTTTTTGTCCATGCATTGTGAATTTCTACACTAGAAATTTCATTGGGCATCCAACCTAAACCTAAATATATCATTTTTGTGACTATCTCCTTGACCACAACGTATTATTGAGTATGGAAAAATATTTCGACAAAGATTCAAAAGATTAATCAGTTCCTTTTCAAGAAAATCAAGACCTGGAGGCATCCACCAGTACAGAGAATAAAAACCAAAGAAAACAGAGGCTAGAAGGGCCAGGTCGATCGTCCTGGACACCCTCAGGCCAGGCCTGAGGTATTTCCCCCTCTGTTCCCTCTAAACTTTTGGCATGGAAGTCCCTCCAGAGGAGTAAAATAATTTTTTCTGCAGAAGATCAAAGATCTTGGTACTTACATCAGCAGTTTATCTTTCTTCCTTTTCATGCTCGAGGATGAGCATCATCTAAGCAAGTGGGAGGAGTCATCTCATTATCTCTAACTACTGCTGAGTAAAGTACTATGTTGCAAGAAGTTCTGAGGAGCAAAATGAAAAAAAATAGAGAAAAAAGAAATAAAAATGAGGAAAAAGAAAGAAAGAAGAAAGAAGAGAAAAATGAATGAAAAATAGAAAAAATAAAGAAGAAAAAGAATAAAATGCTCCTAAGTTCTTTGAGCTTCATCAAAGTTCCCAGTGCTCTCAAGATTAAGGATTGATCCATACTCAATTTTCCAACCGTGTACAATCCGATAACGAGGACTTCATTTGTGCCTTGCAGATGTCCACTTATCTAAATGTGTGTGTTTCATCCCTCTCCCTCTCCAAAATTTATTTTCCATGTCCTTTTTGATAAGTCTCAGTAATCCTAATAGATCTCTCGCTTAGTTTGACAATATTTGAGATATAATGTTTTGCTAGGATTGTTTTTACCTACCAAGCTCCACATAAGCCTTCCACCTTCATATATTAGTAGAATAGGTTGAAAATAATCTAGTATAAGCTTGAGTGACTTGATGAGATGAGTGTTTCCATGAGCTTTTGCAAGAGAATATCACTTGTGTTAGATTTGCATCTTTTTGAAAAACTCCACGATGGAACAAGGTAAATGTTTGAAATTTACTTAAGTACAAGAACATTGTATTTATTTTATTATGGCATGTTCTTTATTGCTAGTCTATCTTCCACGATGAAAAATAGCCGGTCACAACTTGAACTTTAATGCTAAATACTTGAGAGAGCAATGTGTCTTGTTATGTATAACTGAGTGCAGGGATGACACCGAAAGGCAATGCTGATTTCTTGGTTAAGCAAGTATCCTGGATTTGCTCGAGGATGAGCAAGGTTTAAGCATAAGGGAATTGTTGATGCTCATTATTGATACACTTTTAGTGCCATTTAAGTGGTGTTTTGATACATATTCTTATACTAACCCGCCACTTGGAACCTGAAATAACTCTATTTTGGCATATGCATTGTATTTTGGAGGATATTATATTTTTGCATGAAATTGGACCTAAAAGCATATTTTTGGATAAGCCCTGAACAAGCAAAAAACCTGTTAATGACGAAGGCCAGCAGGCTCAAAAAGAGCCCAAGCTGATCGGCATGGTGAAGCCCAAGCCGATCAGCCAGGGGTCTTCTGGCCCCCTACGACGCTCATTTTTGGCAAGCACTCCACCAAGATTACTTAAGGGCTAAGATTGTGAAAATATGGCAAGTATCACTTTGGGATCAAAGAGAAATCAAAGAAGATCATGTGGAGATTTGGAATGTTATCAAAGATCAATCTCATCCCGAAGCTATCGACGTGCCAGGCCCACATGCATACAAAAATAAGTTTCCAGAACATCAGAGGAGACTTGGCGATGAAGTTGGACGTGAGGGGATAAAAGGAACGGCCAGGCCAATCAGCTTGGACCCGAGGCTTTCCTTGCTCCCCTCGCTTTGGCGAGTATTGTGGGAGTCATTGGGGTAAGACTTTGGGAAACCGGAGGCGTCAACATGCACCTCGCAGTGGCGACCACAAGAAAGTAGGCCGCTTGCGAGCCACCTTTCTGAGAGATGACTCTTTATCAAGGTACGAGATACGTTAGTTACCGCTTTGGCTGGAGCTAGAACTAGAAGACGATAGGCCCTTATTGCCCCTTGTAGTGTTATCTTATTTATATCTATGGATGTGATCAATCTTTGCTCTATCATTCATATCTATTAAGGTTACCCCTCTTATGCAATCTATGCTTCATGTTAGGATTAAATCTGTTAGATTAGATGGAAAACCCTATGGATTGATAAACCTTGGATGCGATACTCTAAGGGAAAATATACGATGATCCGTGCGCTTGTGGTTCACAAATTGGTACGCTAACTGCTATCAACACATGTGCAGCAACTAAAGGAGGGGTTATAAATACCCAGTTTCCAAAAATTGTTCATTAGACTGATTGTTCCAAAACTAGAACATTCAGTTCATAAACTGGAACTTCTGGCTTCCATGGGTCAGCACCTCATAGAAAATGGACTATGGATCATTTGAGAATTACCCAAGCATGTGGAGCAACCACATTGAACTACAAAGTAGATAAGGTCCGGACCATCCAGAGCTTAAACAGAGCATCCAAAGAGCATGTTCAAACCTAGATTGAGCACTCCTGTGCCTAAATGAAGGACCAAAGCATCTGGTTCAAAAAAACCAAACCATCCGGTTTCTCCAGCACGTGAGAACACTCGGTGTTCATAATGTGGTTTGGGTCTATCAACTTGAGTCACTTAGAATTTCTTAATATACCTAGCATCCATTTTGATAGAATGACATACCCATACCGAATATTAAAGATAAAATCTAATTCAACACTTTAGCTTGAATAACTTCATCAGATGCCAAATTTTAATTTCCAAATCTTGAGGGTTGCTTACTAAGAAGGGGCGCATCGGGGTGACCCTCTGTAGTAAATAGGAAAGCGCGCACGTCAACTTCTTGCGCCGCAATCGGGACGTCTTCGCGTGGTAACCATTTGACATGCTGGGAATCCCGAAGGAAGTCTCCGAGCACCCCCTCCACATAAAGTCGGACATGAAGCCAACCAAACAGCGCCTGCGGCGCTTCAACGAGTAAAGACGGAAGGCGATTGGCGAGGAGATCGCGAAGCTGCGGGCAGTGGGTTTCATCAAGGAAGTATACTATCCCGATTGGCTCGCCAATCCCATTCTTGTAAAGAAGAAGAATGGAGAATGGCAGATGTTTTTTGACTACACCAGCCTGAACAAGGCTTGTCCCAAAGATCCCTTCCTATTGCTGCGAATCGACTAAGTGATCGATTCGACCGCGGGATGCGAAATCCTGTGTTTTCTTGACGCCTACTCCAGCTACCACCAAATATCAATGTACATGCCTGACCAGCTCGCCACATAGTTCGTCACTCCATTCGGCTCGTATTGTTACGTAATGGTGCCGTTCGGTCTGAAAAACATCAACGCAACTTACCAGCAATGCATGCAACAATGCTTCCGGGATCAGATAGGGAAAAATCTCGAGGCATACATCGACGATATCGTGGTAAAGTCAAAGAGGGCGTGCGATCTCATAAGTGACCTCGAAGCCACTTTTGCTAATCTACGAAAGAATAGCATGAGGTTGAATCCTAAGAAATGCGTGTTTAGAGTCCTGAAAGGAAAGCTCCTTGGTTTGATGGTTTCCAAATGAGGCATCGAGGCCAACGCGGAAAAGAACTCCACGATCCAAAACCAGGTCATAAACTCTATGGCTGGTAGCACCCTGCTGTGCTTCCGCGACTGCTACTCGAGCTATCACCAGATCGCCCTCAATCCTACTGACCAAGACAAGATGACGTTCATAACGCCCTTTAGCATCTACTGTGACAACACCATGACCTTTGGGTTAAAAACACTGGCGCCACCTACCAGAAAGCAATCCAGGGTTGCCTCACGACACAGCTACATAGGAACATCGAGGCCTACGTCAACGATGTGATGGTCAAGAGCAAGGACAAGGAACGCTTCATAGCCGACCTAGTAGAGACCTTCAACAGCCTTTGGGCTTACTGCTGGAAACATAACCCGAGCAAATGTGGCTTCGGTGTCCCGTCTGGAAAGCTCCTGGGCTTCATGGTCAGCCAGTGCGGCATCGAAGCCAATCCCATCAAGATCGATGCCATCAGAAACATGGTGAAGCTGGCCAACAAAAAAGATGTCATGAAGCTTATTGGCATAATGGAGGTCTCCTGCCGCTTCATCAGCAAACTCAGAGAAAAGTTTATGCCCTTCTTCAAGCTGCTCAAAAAGGCGGACAAGTTCGAGTGGGATGACGAGGCCAGCAAGGCACTCAAAGAGCTCAAAGCTTTCCTCACCACTCCCCCGGTCATGACGGCCCCGGCCAACCAAGAAACGCTTTACCTCTACATCTCTGCAAACGACGCATGTTGTCAGCACCATGCTAGTTGTGGAACGTGAAGATCTCGGCCATGCCCACATGGTGCAGCCACCGGTGTACTACATTAGCGAAGTGCTCAGGGACTCCAAAATTTGCTATATACAGGTTCAGAAATTGCTTTACGCAGTTCTGATCTCATCCAAAAAGTTGCACCATTACTTCTAGGCGCACAAGATCTGGGTGGTATCCTAATATCCCATCGGTGAAATCCTCCATAATAGGGATGTCAACAACCGAGTGTCAAGTGGTTCATGGAGCTCAGTGACTTCGATCTCGATTTCTGCCTATGTCATGCAATCAAGTCGCAGATCCTTGCTGACTTAGGGGCCGAGTGGACGGAGATCCAGAAGCCGTCCTCCCTAGAGAGGCCAGAACACTGGACTATGTACTTTGACGGTGCCCTCAATGTCGAAGGTGGCAGCACGGGGGTCCACTTCATATCCCCCAAAGGGAGCAGCTCAAGTACGTCCTCCAGATCTAGTACAAGGCCACGGACAATGGTGTCGAATACGAAGCTCTCATGCACGGCCTCGACATCGCTGTCTCCTTGGGATCAAGCGTATCCTTGTATACGGCGACTCCAAGGTCGTCATCGAGCAAGTCAACAAGAACTAGGACTGCACCAAGGAGTCCATGTACGCTTACTGCACGGAAATCTGCAAACTTGAGGCCCAGTTCAATGGTCTTGAGTTCCACCATGTTCCCAAGGACCACAACATTGCCGCTGATGTCCTGTCCAAGCTCGGCTCCAAGTCCCGATCGGTGTCTTCATACAAGATCTTCGGAAACCTTCCATTAAGATTTTGGACCCAGAACAGGTCAATGATAGCACTGAGGCTCTGGCTGACCCAGCTCTCCCTGATGTCGTGATAATCCAGTCAGAAGAAGACTGGTGCGCTTCGTTGATAGCTTTGATCACCGACCAGATGGCACCAGAGGATAAGATAGAACACGGAAACTAGCTCGGCGTAGTGCAAACTACGTCGTCATCGGCAAGGAGCTCTACAGAAAGGCTGTATCTACAGGCATCTTGATGAAGTGCATTCAGCACAGCGAGGGCGTTAACCTACTTCACGAGATCCACTCTGGCACATGCGGGAACCAGGCCGCCTCGGGCACTTTGGTTGGCAAGGCGTTTTGCTCTGGTTTCTACTGGCCAATAGCGGTTGCCAATGCAAAGGAGCTCATCCAAAGGTGCAAAGCGTATCAATTCTTCTTCAAGCAACAACATCTACCAGCCCAGGCCCTGCGCACCATCCTACCATCCTAGCCCTTCGCATGTTGGGGGCTGGATATGGTCGAACCCTTCAAGACCGCTCCGGGTGGCTGCACTCATATCTTAGTGGCAGTTGACAAATTCACCAAGTGGATTGAGAGGTCAAGGCTGTCACTAGCATCGAGTCGACTAAAGCCGCTCAGTTCATGGAGGAAATCACACACCGCTTTGGAATGCCAAACAAAATCATGACCAACCTTGGTGCACAGTTCACAGGCTCTGAGTTCTGGGACTTTTGCCAAGACAATCTCATCGACATATATTACTCCTCAGCAGCGCACCCGCGCTGCAACAGACAGGTCGAACATGCGAATGGGATGGTCCTCTAGTCCCTCAAATCTCACATCTTCGACGACGCATCCAAGTACACTACCAAGTGGCTACGCGAGCTACCCCATGTCATCTGGGGCCTATGGACCTAGAGGAGCTGGGCTACCAGCTACACCCCTTTCTTTATGGTGTACAACTTAGAGGTCGTCCTGCCATCTGACATGGCCTTTGGAGCCCCACGCATCTAGTACTACGAGGAAGGCGAAGTGGGAAAAAGCTAAAGAGTCGACATCGATAACCTTGAGGAACACCGAGTGGCAGCTCCCATCCAGCATGCACGCTAGCAGATACGGTGCTACCACGATCGGAATGTCAAAGAATGCTCCTTCAATGTTGGCGATTTGGTGCTTCACTAGATGCAGTCCACCAAAGACATGCACAAGCTTGCCACCCCCTGGGAGGGCCCCTTCATCATCGAGGAAGTCATCCAGCCAAGCACCTATCGACTCCAATGGGCGGATGGCTCAGGCTTCCCCAATCCATGGAACCTCGAGCACCTGCAGCGCTTCTACCCTTAAGGCCTAAAAGCTATGTATTCTACTTTCCTCTTTTTAATGAATGGATAAAACCTCCGAGGTTCTTTGTGTATCTACTGCCTTACTACTCCTTTGCCCGAGTTGTTCCTGACGCTTGGGGGGCAGTCTGACCTATTCGACATACCACTCCAGGGAAACTCCCGTGGAACATCAACCTTACGTTGAGCCTCCCGGGTCGAGTCCTGTGGCCTTGTGTACTCATATGCTGGGTGTACTCGGTGCTTGATTGGCTGCGTCAATCTCCGGTAGAAGTTTATGCTGACAACCCCGGCTGCGAGTCCTCGTGTTTTCAAGTTAGCAATCTTTGCCAGCAACTTCTTGACCTGCACTTGTTCTTCCGAGGTGAGGTCGGCTAGTTCAACCACTTGGACATGACCACTAGCCTGTATCCAGTGCACGGCAGGAGCTTAGGCTGCTGATTGGCGATGTTGAACCACTCTTTGTGCCAGCCCTTGTTGGAATCCTTCAACTAGAGGTTGATGTATTCTTAAATTTGTTTCGGCCGCAGAGAAAACCACAACCCCCAATTACTCATGGCTGCTTTCCCTTGGTTGACACGGGCTTCAATTGATACAAATATTGCCATAGATCGAAGTGCGGGGGGATGCCCAGATATCCTCACACAGATGGATATATACAACAATATTAAGAATGGAGATGGGATTCAGATGTACCAACTCAATCTTTTAGTAGTGCAAAAGACCCCGGAAGAAGTCTCCACATGGGATCCCGAACCCGCGCTCAAAGAAGGATGCGAAGACCATCGTCTCCATCTTATCCTCAGATAGGAAATCTTGGGCGGCGGTTGGCTTCCAATCCAACAGTGCCTGAGGCCCGAGGAGGCCCCAGTCGACGAGCAGCTGGATGCGCTCTTCGGTCATCATGGACTTCACCTAGACTATGGATGGAACTGGAATGTTTGCTTGCACCATTTCTCCAGGCCTTGCGATTTGGATATGATGTATGCTAGGGTTTTGATGCGCATACGGCGGCGCGATGGCTCAGGCGGCGGTGGCAGAGTGTGCATGAGAAGATTGGGAATCGTGGCGGTGCGGCCTAGGGTTTGTGGATGCGGTGGCGATGAGCTCAGTGGACTGTGGTGGCGGCACTGCGATTGTTGTAGATGGAAATGAAATCGCTCTGTTCGCCTTGTGCTTTTGAGGGGCGTGACGACGTAACCTAGCGATGGAATTTGCAGGCTTCCAGTTATTGCGGCACACGCGACGGGCGGAATCTTCGGGTTTTTTGTTAACGTGGCACGTGCGGGATGGAGTCCGTAGATTTTCTGTGCTTTCAACGGTGTGCCTCTGCGGCTCCACCAGTCCTCGTTCTCGGGGGCTGGGCACCTATTTCTGGTTGGCGTGCTTCCACAGCTCCACTAGTCCTCATCCTTGAGGGTTGGGCACCTATTTCTTGTCGGCGTGCCTCTACGGCTCCACTAGTCCTTGTCCTCGAGGGCTGGGTGACTATTTCAGGTCGGCGTGCCTCCGCGGCTCCACCAGTCCTCATCCTAGGGGGCTGGGCACCTATTTCAGGTCGGTGTGCCTCCGTGGCTCTGCCAGTCCTCTTCCTCAGGTGTTGGACACCTAATTTAGGTCGGCGTGCCTCCGCGACTCCACCAGTCCTCATCCTCAGGGGTTGGGCTCCTTTTCCTAGTCAGCAAGCCTCCAGAGCTCCACCAGTCCTTGTCCTTGGGGGCTGGGTGCCTATTTTAGGTTGGCATGCCTCTGTGGCTCCACCAGTCCTCGTCCTTGGGGGCTGGGCGTCTATTTCAGGTCAGCGTGCCTCCGCGGCTCCACCAGTCCTTGTTCTTAGGGGCTGGGCGCCTATTTCAAGTCGGCGTGCCCCTGTGGCTCCACCAGTCCTCGTCCTCGAGGGCTGGGCACTTACTTAAGGTCAGCGTGCCTCCGCGGCTCTACCAATCCTTATCCTTGGGGGCTGGGCACCTACTTTTGGTCATCATGCCTCTGTGGCTTCGCCGTTCCTTGTGTTCAGGCACTTGGATCTGCTATTGGGATCAACTTTTTCTTCTTTTTTGACCATTGGACCGATTATACTAATCGGTTTAATGCTCGGGGGCTACTCCTATGGAGTGCGTCTTGTGACGTCCTCCATGTACTTTGCTTCGACTTACTGGATGTCCGCCATCCATCAATTTGGCACTCAACTTTGCTCTACGCATTTGGCTGCACGTTTTCTTGGATTTTCTTATTTTTTGAGCACTATGCGGCCTCTCCGTCACTATGACGCCATCACATCTTCAACCGATTACATTCCAAGCTTCACTGTGATGATCTCAAGTTCTTGTTCTCCCACACATCGCTCGGGGACTTGAGGGATATGGGTGCCCCATGGGTCTCCACCGACTAGGATATTGGCCGGACTTGACAAGTGGGCCCACCCGACCAGGGCGTGCAGGCTAAGGACATGAAGATACTTGGAACCGACTTGTAACCCTAGGTCGTCAGCCTATATAAGGTGGCCAAGGGCACCCTCTGAGGGTACACAATCCCGCATCAACTCTCTAGCAATACAAGCACAAGCATACAGGACGTAGGGTAACACTATCCGGAGGCTCGAACCTATCTAAAACCCTCGTGTTCTCATGATTACCTTCGAGTTCTTGGTCTCACGATCCTCTCTGCCTACAAATCAACCACTTGGGTAACCCCCTGGTGGACTACCGGGCTACTAAATCTGGTAGATGCGAAGCAAGGAAGAAGGAAGAGCGAGCCCTATCGCCCCCCCCGGACAGTTTATAAAGGGAGGGAGAGGAACCAACGAGATGCACGCAGGTGCAGTGGGGCCCGCCACTACCCACACCAGGGCATGGGAAGCAGAACCGCCAGCGACTAGGATGGGGTGGGCCCCAGAGGCATGAAGTCATGAGGTGACCCTTCAGATTCTGACAGCAGTAGACATGGGTGGCACCAGCGCATCGCACTACTTGGGGGCCACCCAGCCGATTGGTCGTCAGCCCATTGGGCTGGAGGAGGGAAAGGAATCACAGGCCCACGGAACAAGCGCGTGGTTCGAAGGCCGGCCTCGCAAGAGGCTCTGAGGCCGCCGCACGCCAAGAGAGTGAGGAGCAGTAAGGGATAGGCCCTAGAATTGCCCAAATGAGTCGGGAACAGCACCCGACTGAAGGAAATCCCCGACTACATTCAAAAGTCACGGTTACGACCCCACTGGCTGGCTGCCCCACAAGGGGAGGACAGCGGAGTCCCTTGAATTGGTCGAACGACTCGAGAGCCAAAATGGAAGAGGGACTGAGGCAGCGTGAGATGCTCCAAGATGAGCTAGGCTAGGGTTCCTACTGAAGGAAAACTGGATCTTGCCCGAACAAACCTGTTGAAGCTCAAAACAAGCCAAAATGGTAGAGTTGGTGAAAAATTACTGCTCCAGCAGATCCCCTTTATAATTCACATTTTCCAATAATTATATTTGTAAAACTTAATACATGAAATTGTTTTGGTTTGCAGATGATCTCAACCATTCCCACAAGTTCTTATGCTTGGTTATTTGTCCATTCTTAATTTATATTGAAAAAATGCATCAGCTGAAGTTTGACTATATCCTGTTTCAGCCGGCCAAAGGGTCAACATTTGTAGTCACTCCTGTCCAGTCCAGCACCAGGGTAACAAACTAAACACATGATGATTATTGTTGTTCCTTCTTTCTTGTTGCTAGATGTAATTTCTCAAATCAATGCTGCTTCTTGCTAAAAAAAACCTGATGAGGCAGCAGAGTACTCAAGAAGCTCTACCAAATCCTTATGCAGCAGTGTTGATAGGGAGCAAGTTGACGCCAATAAACCAGATGGGGTACAACTTCGATAATGGTTTGTTGCTCACCAAGAAGAGTTAGCTACCTTGAAGAAGAAGACAGAAGAATCAGAATCAACTCTCAAATTGCAGTCAGCTGAGATTGAGAAATTGAAGAAGGTAACACAAGATAGTGAAGCACTCCTTCATCAACTGCTAACCTATACAAGAGGTTAAGATCAATGCTTTACTTTATCTCTTGAGATTATGACCTGGGTGCAGCTATATTAATCTCTATTCTTTGTGAGACAATTATCTTGTAATAGTTTGTGATATGTGATGAACAATATGGTAGTGGTTGTCTCGATGGGGAGCAACAATTTGTTTTCTTGTATACATAAATATGTGTGCGCTATTTATTATTTTGCCAACCGGATCGGAATTGAAATGAAATCAATTATTTATCAAGCCCGATTGGTTAAATTTATGTTTTCCTTAAGTGGGATTATCCCACATATAATTGGGCCAAAAGTCAATTTCATTCATAAATCGGGACTAAAAGGACCACAAACAATTTGCACAACTTTTGGACTCGACCCAACAACAAATGGGCCTATCAGAATCAATTTTGGGCTATCTGAATAATATTGGCCTGTGGGAACAAATTTGGGCTCGACCCAAGAACAAATGGGCCTACCGGAATCAATTTTGGACTATCTGAACAACATTGGCCTGTGGGAGCAATTTTGGGCTCGACCCAACAACAAATGGGCGAAATTCATTCTATGACAAAACAATTTGTCATAATTGTCATGCCACATCAGATTTTGTCCATCGTGGCAAAACAATAGGAACCAATTTATGATGTTTCTGTTTGACGATTCATAGGCGTCATAATCTTAGGGATGTAGCGAAATAAGGAACATCACTAGTCATGGTTTATGACGCTCGACTAATGACAAAGGGTTTTTGTCATTCCCACGTCGTAAATCACAGTTTATGATGCAAAAAATGTGTTTATGACACTTTTTGGTTTGTCACAGGTCGAAAGATTTCTTGTAGTGAGTATCAGGGGAACATGGAAGCTGTCCTGACACCACCCTCCCTGCTACCTCCACACGCCTTCATCACGCTGCTCCGCTGCTCACATTCTCCCAGCACCTTGGATCAAGCCGCGGGTACGACGCGCAAATGAAGACTTCATCAAGAGGCCTTCCTCCGTCGGAAGGGAAGCAGAGCGCCATCTTCTTCAGGACGTCGTGGATGGATGAGAAGGAGGAGGACACTGCTCCCCCTATTTATAAACCAGCCGCAGTCACACATAGACTAGAAGAGGCTCCCTCATGGACAAGAACCCTGAGACACCCGTGTAAAGGAAGTGGGCCCTTCAAACCTTCTAGGTGGGAGGGGCGCAGGGCATGATGAAGACGGGTCACTTTGATGGAACGTGGGGTAGGAAACTATCCCATCGTGGTCTGGTGTCAATAAAATAATAACGCATGCTGGTCCCAAGGCGAGATGCGACAACATCAATAGAAGAGGCGATCAGAAGATTGTTGTCGAGGTACAGTCCTCCCTCAACCTCCAGCTGAGGAAGGACTCAGAAGATACTGACAGATATCGAGATTAGGGATACCCTAAACCATCATTAAGCCTAGACAAAGAAGGGATTAGAAAACGAAGCTAATTGGGCCAAACAAAAGGCCACTGCCATAACCGCCCGCCTGGCTGATGGAATCCGAGGGCAAGGCCTACGAATCAAGGAAAACAGGGAATTGGACCAACCCAAGGTAGGAATTGAGGAAAACAGACAATTGGACCAGCCCAAGGCGTCACGTAGGGGCCGGGGCGTAATGATGGGCCAATCCTATCGTATAGCTAGGTCTGCCCGATGTGACGGCCGCAGCCAAGCCCACACGGGTTGAAGCGAGGGAAACGCGGGCCGATCAGTCGGCGCACCATTATCCGTGCCCCCGGGGGATAGGACAACCGCCCTAGGACAAACATCTCTAGTTAGGAACGGCGCTATTCCGCATCATACCCGGTCAAGCACGCCTGATTCACCATCATGACGGTATCAGGTGAAGTGACCGGGGGCAGGCGTCGCCCCCAGATACGTGTAGGGGTCGGGTTCAACAACCAAGGTGATCAGAAGAGTGGTCCTTGACAAAGGTCCTGGTAGGAATCAAGCAGAAAGAGGCCCCAACTGGAAGACAGGCCCCACGAGTACCAATCGGGGGAGAGCGCCCAACTGGATGGATTTCCCTCGACGATCAACAGTGTAACCCACCCCATGAGTCGTGTATATAAGGGGGGGATGAGAGCAGGGATTCGACCCCAGTAGAACACACTCACACATGGACGCACCGTTTGTAACCCCCTACTGCAAACTTGAGCTCTTGAGCCCAGGAATAAAGAACTCACATCACGAACTGGACGTAGGGAAAATTGCCCGAACCAGTATAAATCTCCCGTGTCTCGCAAGCTAACCTATCTGAGGATTCACGCAGCAAATCTTCACTAGTTGACGCTACTAAATGTCGACGACATCTATGTGTGTTTCCTGTGGTGTCACCCAAACACTTTACGTCTCTATCATTTTGTGTTTCAAAATCCAGTCAGATTCCAAACATGTGGTGTTTCTTATGCGTCACCCAAACACTTCACGTCTCTATCATTTTGTGTTTCAAAATCCAGTCAGATTCCATATGACGAGTCGTTCCATTTACGCATTTTTCTGTTCCTACTTTTTTGAACTTCGTGTGTTCCAAAGTAGACCTTTAGTGGGGCCACCCACACCCAAACACATACACACATAAAATCTAATTTGTAATTATTAGCCAATTTTGTTGAACTTCTATTCAAAAGAAGAAGAAGAAAATATGATCATTTAGCTACTGATAGTGTTTGAGGAGAAAAATAACACGAAGATTTTTCTACCCTTGGGGATAGTGCGGGCGTGCCAGTGTACTAAGTACACAAAATAAAAGGTAGGAACAAGTACTTTATTAATCTTTACAGAAAAATAAATACAAGTCCCTATGCGCTCCATAGCCTGCTGACAAAGATCTTGTCTTGGGTGACATAGTCTTCTAGTTCCTAGGGCCTCAGAAAGCTCCTAGTTAATCACCTCCGCAAGTCTAGCTTGCAGAGCACCTCCGATTCTGCTGTTCTGGTCGTCATCTTCGATCTTCGCTTCACGTTCTCCATGCATGTGTGGTGTTGATGTGGGTATGGCGTCGGCATCATCCATGGCCTCGTTGGTCCATGAGCCGGTGTAGCGTCGCTGGGACATCAGCTCCGCCCGCCTGCGTCATCCATACTCGTCAGCATCGTACTACGCATGGTAGTTGTAGCAATGGTGGGTCAGGTATGCACAGTCGTGTCGTTGAAGCTGAGTAGATGTCACGGTAGGGTCGGTCGTCAAGGTCGCAATGATCTTCAGCTGACGTTTCGGCAGGGCTACAGGAAACCACAAAGATGGTCGGCTGCCTTCCTTGCCTTCCGATTGGCTCATTGGTGCACATGCATGCACACACATGTACGTGCATGGTAGCATGGCCTCATGAGACACTCTCTGATTGGCTCATTGGTGCACATGCATGCACACACACGTACATGCATGGCAACATGTTCCTATGAGATGCCTCCTCCTACTTGCATGTAGGTGAGCATCGGCCTTCTCAGCTGCACATGCGAGTGCCTCCGGCCGTAGGTGCAACATCATCTCCATCTTCTGCGGCATCATCTCTTCCATCAGCTTCTAGCCACCAGCGGGCGGCGTCGTGGGCCATGGACGTCACGCCTCCGCCTCTAGGATCCAACATCTCGCGCTCCTCTACTACCACTCCAACGTGGCCAGCGGCGCGGGTGGCGTCATGGGCCATGGATGTCACATCTCTGCCTCCAGGATCTGGCCTCTCGCGCTCCTCTGCTGCCACTCCAATGCGGCCGACGGCAAGACAAGCTAGTGGCGAGACGAGCGGACGGCCCTATCGTGTGTATGCATCTAATTTGTGATAGGGACAGAGAAGAAATCCAAGATTAACCTGTACCGCCAAAGACAAAGAGAGGTGTCATGGCTGCTTCTTGCTACGCTCACCGGCCTCGACTTGACTCCGGATAGAGGTGTGATGGTGGATGAAACTTGGTGATGATGGACATGAGAGGTAGGGTCGGCCTGGTGGATGGAAAAGGATCTTGTAGGAGCTTGATGGGAAGAGTTGCGTCTCCTTCGTTCCTCCTGGCGGTGCCTGTGGTGGATGAAAAAAGATCTCCTTTTTCTTACGTGAAGGAGTAGGCCTGGTTGATGGAAGGAAAAAAAATTAGTCCCCTTGGATGTGAGAAGATGGGGCTTTATATAGGCACCTGCTAGGGCACCACGCCGCACCAAAATCCCCTTGGCCGCTGTTGAGTTTGTTGGAGAATATATGCAACTCGTTTGTTCGTTTAGCTTGATGGCCAAGTTGATCCGGCGTCTCTATCCAGAGTTCCGGACTCCTCGTGCCGATGTACACGGTGAACTACTAGATGCTCCGAGCTTGAGCCATGTGGGCCTTGCTAGATGAGCAACCATCAGATAGGAGATCAGATCAGAATGCATACGTGTGTCAACTATCAATATGCGTTTATTCCCCAGCTCCGTCGGCCTCCTCATCCGCCCACGTACATACGCGTACCTCGGATATGGCCAACTCGAACATACCAAGCATATTTCATCCGCACATACGACTGTCCTTTGGACCCATGCTGCTTTGATAACGTTTAGTCTCATTTTGTAAATGAAACTGCACATATGGCTTTTAGTCGCTGTGATCATGTACGTGCATGAAACACTCATGCAACCTATTAGCTTCTTTCCCTTTCTACTTGTTTCCTCTTTTCAACTAGTTTCGGTTATTCACATAGATTTGGTTCAAAATACTTTAAACCAAAAACATGTCAAACAAATGCCCCCCACCAAGTAGAGCTCGAATGCGGAGCAAATTTGAACTTGAGTTGGTGAAGAAATGATCTCAACATTCTTCAACGCATCTACGAAGTGCAGCCGGGTGCGATTAAGAGTTCTTGGCCTTCATGGCACGATGGCCCCGGCCGCCCTGTGTATATATACGACCGCACGGGGTCAATCGATGTCAACACCCAACGCTTTTCCTCATTTGGTTTACGCCTGCATTCACGGTTTTGTCCAACATCCACACCATCAGGCAGACAAGTCGTAGTTCTATCATGTGGTAGGAGATCTAAGTTTCCTCATTTTCATTGATTGACTTCTTTCATTTTTTTGCTTGACAGCTTCACATCTTAGCTGATGGCCCGCAACAACGATGCTCGTGACATAGGGTGGCCTGCTAGAAAGCCTCGCTCGGAGAGTCCTCGTGGCGACGAGGGTTAAAATTTCTCAAGTCACCACAGCCGCAACGCCAAAGACCGCTCTGGCCGTGAGGGCGCACGTGCCCAGCATGATGGAGAGCCTGCTTGAGTCGTCGGTGAATCCTCTATGTTCCAGTGCACCACCAGGGAGGTCTCAACAAGGAGACACTACGTCAACTCTAGTAGTGGAGAGGACGTCCCTGAACCACCTACGGGTTCACCGACGAGGTGAAAGAGGACGCGTGGCAATAAGGGTGCTCTTGGCAGTGAGCGTGGCAATAAAGAGCAAGACGTCATGGTAGCTCTTCATGACAATATGCTTGATGATGACTCACCCCGACAATCACAGGCTATGGCGTCTCCCAAGAAGAAGAGGAGGGCAAGTAACAATGGAAGCACCCATGAAGGCAGGTTCGTCGGTAGGTTGCCCAAGGACTCATCCAAGCTAATTTGCCTGGACGAAGCCGCCGCCAACGTCTTGACTGCACCATCACGGCCCTCGTTGGGTCGCTCAACTGGTATCGCCCTCAAGTCGAACTCTCCTCCTGCATGTTCCAAAGACAATTGCCCTTCTCAACTGCAACATAACTCAGCATCAATTATTTTATATATCTTTTTGAATACATTCTACACATCCTCGGTGGTGTGCAACGCCGTAGCGTGGCTTACTACCACGACTCTTCATGATGCTACATTGCTTTACACATAGCGTTAATGTGGTGCATGACACGGTCATCGAGCTAGACTCTGGACGGGAGCAGAGGTAGCTAGGTTGCGTGTCGGCACCTCCGTGCATGCTCCACTGAAGTTGTCAAGCTATCGCTACGATCACCGCGGAGTCCTCAGAGCTGCATACATCTTGGCTATCGCCTATGCATGTACTGGAGTATGGCTATGTGGCCATGTTGAGCTGGGCTGCTGCTAGAGCAGCTAGCGTGGATGCGGTCGTTGTATTGATCATGTCATGTTGCGAAGGTCCTGCAAACACTAGCACGCCAGAAGAGACCGAGGGGAAAATAAACACAGAGGGAAAATCAACACGAGACATGATTTAGTGACAAAAGGGTACTTAGCGAACATCCTTGCCAACTCCCGAGTGTGTGCGTTGAAACCGTGTAGCCACCTAGCATGATCAACAACACATCTTACCTCCGATCATGGTGTTGGAACTGTACCACTTGGTGGAGAAATCTTATCAGTTCAGCTGCGACCACCTTGCTACCATGGTGCCAGCCGACTGAACTGAAGGGTTTCATAGCTTGATGTCATTCCTCATTGGTGTGTCGCACTGCTCCCATGAAGTGAAGCGAAAGTCCTACAGCGCTTATAACAACAGATGCCTTGTTTGCACCTGTTAGTATAAAACAGCAACCAAGGGAAAGAAACAATAAAACACGGTTTTGTGTTGGGTTTTGGAAAAATGTTGGCTTTCCCATTGTTTGTTAGCTTTATGAGCAGCTTAGGATGGGACTGCCAAAGGACTAAGCTGTCAGGTACCGCTGAATAACCATAGCGATGGTGGATTAACCTTGCCTCGCTAAGTGTATGTGAGTGTGGACACAACATGCTTCCATGACTCCATTGGGCGGCAATGGGCATTATCTCCCAAGACTCCTTCACATTGAGTAGTACCACAGCACCGCTTGCACTCCTTGTCATGTGGACATAGGTGTGGCTGAGTTGGTATGTGTGGTTTTGGGATAATGGCTAAGGAAATTGTGCCATTACTTTTGCCGAGGATGGCGAACGGCTACCCTCCGCCTTCTTCTTGGGATTGGACTTGCATCTTCTTTAAGACCTCTTAAACTTGAGTTTGAACTTTTCTTCTTGGGATTTGGTCATCTTCTTTGGAGACCTCTTGAAACTTGGATCTTGATTCTTCCCAGAATTTGGAGGGTAGCCATCCACCTTTGTGTATCTAGGTGAATCCTCGCTAGCATTATTTTCTTGGACCCTTGTTGTCACCTACCAGGGATGGCAAGTGGCTGCACATTGAATGGAACTTGTGTTGCACCAGGTAGCCCTTTTCTTGCTCTTCTCCTATAGTGTTCCCTGGGGTGGGTTGTCCGACAACAAGGAGCACAAGGGGTATGGTTGCCTTGCTGCTTAGGAGTCATCGAGCAGTCTTCCCACTGCCCCTAGTGGAGCACGCTTGGCACGCGTCGTGCGTAGTGCATGAAGGGGCATTGGCTGAAAGCTCCACCAAGCAAGTTAATGCCCAAGGCCTTCCAAGCATAGTTTTGAGGCAGCCCTTCTCCTGTACTGCAACTGAACACTCCATGGGGAAAGCCATTTTTGTTTTTTGTGTAGGACTCGTGTGGTCCATAGAAAAAAACAAAGAAAAAGGGGGCAGCTAGGTAGTGCAATGGAGAATGCACGCTGGCCACCTAAGAGCAAAAAATGGTTTTATGCAAAATATTTTTTTAAGAACTTGCCGTTGATTGGAGGCATCGGCTGTTCTCCTTATTGGTCCACCAGCTGGTAGGCGCCTCCATCGTAGACTTGCTCGGTGACGTACGATCCTTCCCACTTGGGCTCGAACTTGCCCTTCATCTTGTGCGTGATGACGATGGGGCGCCGCAGTACGAGCACCAGTTCACCTCTCTTGAAGAACCGCTGCTTGACAAGATTGTTGTAGGCCCTCGCCATGTTCTGGCGGTACAGCTCCAAGTCTTGTACAGCGTGAAGACGCTCCTCTTCCCGAGCGTCGAGCTCCTAAAAACGAAGGTGGATCTGTTCGTCTTGAGTGAGCCCATCACGAATAGCCACACGTAGTGACGGTAGCTCAACTTCTAGTTGTAGGACAGCTTCACACCCATAAATGAGAGAATACGGGGTGGCTTGAGTTGGGGTACGGACTGTGATGCAGTACGCCCATGGAGCTTCAAAGAGACAGTCATGCCAATCTCTTCGGTGTCTGTGCACCGTCTTCTTGAGGATCTTGCCGAGCATCTTGTTAAACGCCTCGATCATCTCGTTCGCTTGAGGGTAGTAGCCGGTGGAGTAGTTCCACTTGATCTTGTACTTCTCCATGAACCTATACATCTTGGTCGACTTAAAGGCCTTGGCATTGTTGGAGGTGATGTGGTACGGGACTCCGAAGTGGTATATGATGTGCCGCTCTAGGAACTTGATGGCGTTGTCGCTCTTCACCTCACGCAGTGGCACAACTTCTGCCCACTAGAAAAAGTAATCCATTGTAGCGAGGATGAAGCGGTGGCCTGACGACGAAGGAGGGTCGATGGGGCCAATCACATCAATTCCCCAGGCATCAAATGGCCATGAGGGAACTGTCGGATGAAGCGCCACTGGAGGTAGATGCTTGACGTTACCATGGATTTGGCACCCATGGCAAGACTTGGCCACCCGTAGGCAATCCGCCATCATGCTAGGCCAATAGTATCCAGCAAGGCGAATGCTATGATACATCTTTGGCCCGCTTTGATGCTCGCCACAGACTCCATGATGCATCTCCTTCAGGACTTGGTTAGCTTCTTGTCGACCGTTGCACCGGAGAAGGACCTCTTGTCCATGAGAATGCTTGACCAGGTCGTCGGGGAGGCTGCCATGCTTGAAGTAGTCGAGGAAGGGTTGGAGCCAGTCGTCCTCTTCAACAGCATTTGTCGTGATGGTGTTGACTTCATACTCCTCTAGGATGAGCTCTAGAACAGTAGGGAGGAGCCACCTTTCTTCAATGCCGATTCATGCAGGCTCACCTTTAGGGAGGACAAGCGCTGCGGCGAGTTTTGCCAGAGCATCCGCTGATGCATTCCTACTTCGAGGTACATGAAGGACTTTGATGTGCTTGAACTTCTCTATGAGCTTCCGAGCTGCTTGGTAATATGGCATCAGCTCCGGCTTGCGAACTTCATAGATGTTGTTGATCTGTCGAACAATGAGGTGCGATTCTCCATAGACTCTTAGGGAACATACCTCCATGGAGAGTGCTAGGAGAAGCCCGAAGATGAGCGCTTCATACTCCGCCTCATTGTTGGATCACTCTTCCTTTAGGAGGGAGAACGAGTGGTACATCACTCCTCCTTGTGGGGTCTTGAACACCAGTCCTGCTCCAGCCGTCCTCTTTGGGGTGCTATTAGGGTCGGTGTCCATCCTTGAGGCCCCGTCGAAGTAGAGATCCCATGGGGCTTAAAGCTCGGTGGGGAAGACTTCTTCATCCGGCAGGCCAGTGATGAGAGGCAAATCATCAGGCACTGGATGTGCCGCTAGGAACTCTACCAAAGCTTGACCCTTCATGGCCTTCTGTGGGACGAAGGTGATGTTGAACTCCATCATCAGTAGTGCCTATTTTCCAAGTCGCCCGGTGAGTACAGGCTGACTCAGCATGTACCTTATGGGATCCGCCCTTGCGACGAGTTGGACTTGATGCACCAACATGTAGTACCTCAGCTTCTTTAGAGCGAAGATCAATGCCAAGCACAACTTCTCTATGGGAGAGTAGTTATATTCGACACCCACCATGGTGCGGCTTAAGTAGTAGCACGCTACCTCCTTTCCTTCATCGTTGTGCTGAGCGAGCAACGTGCCTATTGAAGATGGTTGTGTTGTGATGTAGAGGATGAGGGGGCACCCTTTCACAAGAGCAGCCAGGACAGGGGGGGTTTAGAAGGTACCTTTTGATGCTATCAAACCCATTTTGACACTCCTCGTCCCACACGAACGACGCGCCTTTCTTCATGATCTTGGAGAAAGGCTGGATGCGTCCGGAGAGGTTGGAGATCAAGCGTCGGATGTACGCCAGCTTCCCTTGTAGTGACCTCAGTTTCCTCAGCCCTTGAGGCAGCGGCATCTTCATGATCACTCTGATCTTCTTTGGCTTGATCTCGATGCCAAACCACGAACCCGAGGAAGACGCCTGACCGAACAGCGAAGGCGCACTTGAGAGGGTTCATCTTGAGTCGATGTCGATGGAGTCGCTCGAAGACCACTCGTAGGTCATCTTGGTGATTCTTGCGGTCTTTTGGCTTGGCCACCATGTCATCGACATAGCATTCCACCAAGTGGTGAAGAAGGTTGTCGAAGATGTATGTCATGGCATGCTGGTAGGTGGAGCCGGTGTTCTTCAACCTGAATGGCATCACAGTGTAGTAGAAGTTGCCTTTGGGTGTCCTGAAGGTGGTGTTGAAGGCGTCCACCAGGTCCATCTTCATCTAGTTGTAGCCTGATGACCCGTCCATAAAGGATAGGGCGCCAAACCCAGTCGTGGTGTCCACCACCATCTCCGTAATCGGCAGCGGGAAGTCGTCTTTGGGACAGGCTTGGTTTAAGTCGCAAAAGTCAATGCAGATCCGAACCTGTCCATTCTTCTTCTCCATGAGCATGATTCTAGCGAGCCATCGTGGGTATTGTATCTCTTTGATGAAGCCCACCGTGATGATCCTGTCAACTTTGGCGATGACTTGATCCTCAAACTTCAGATGTAGTCGTCGTTGAGGTTGCTTGACGGGGCGAAATTGTGGGTCAATCACCAGCTTATGAGTGGCGACACGGGGATCTAGCCCCAGCATCTCTTTGTAGTTCCAGGCAAAGCAGTTCCGGTACTCCATCAGGAAGCTCCAGTAGTCTTCTCGTTCCTCTTCCGTGAGCGTGGCGCTGACGAAGACGGGTCTTGGATCATCGTCTGTCCCGAGGTTTGTGACATCCCATAGCTAGACAGAAGAGATGAAAGAATGAAATCAGTAGCCAACTCTTGGCCTAGTGGGAAGCCCAGCTTCTCCAACCGTTGAGTGTAACCAACCATCTTGATTACGTGTAGTTCTAGTGCTGTGCTTTCTGCTAGCTTGGTCTCCACAAAGGCCTTAGACACATTGAACCTTTCAGTCCTGACCTGTGTTTGCAACATGTCTCTAAGCGCCACGATCATATCGTGTGTCTCGTGGTTTGTTTTGGACTGCATCTGCAGCTCGGGTTCCATGCAAGCAAGCATAAGGTAGCTTACTTCGAGGTTAGCATCACATCCTTTCTTGTACGCATTCTTAACAATAGCAGGTGCATCATCAGCAGGTTCTTCTAGTAATAGGGTGTCTAGAACATTTTCCTTTTTCTCAGCCCTGAGAATAATTCTCAGGTTACGGATCCAATCCGAGTAGTTTGTTCCATTCAACTTGTCCTTTTCAAGGACCGAACACAAAGCAAACGGTGTGGTGTTGCTAGGTGCCATCTACAACAAAATAATAATGCAAAATACTAAGACAAACATAACTATGATAGAGCAAATCACATTAAACTATTTAACAGAATCTACTCCCACTAAAATTAATATCCCTCTATTGATACTTAATGATTCAGGATCCACAACTAACAAGTCTACTAGTGAGCTTTAGCATCACCGCTAGCAGGCAAGGTAGATCGGTAAGCAAACTTCTTGCTAATTATATCACATATGACTCTTGTTGTTGGGTGACATCTCTATGTCTCGGCGCCCAACCTTTATGCCCCAAGGTCCTTAACCATTAAGATGACCTTGTTAAGCAAACCAACCCTTATGCGTGTAAGTATCCAATACAAACCCGTCTAGTCAGGGAAAACTAGTGGCACCCTAATTTCATAGACCCACCACCAATTGTACAAGACTTGAGACAGTGCAAGTTTTAGTTGGGAGGGCGTACTAACTTAAAATTTGCGAGGGATCATTCTAGTTCTAACGTCACAGCATATAAGAGTAAAACAAAATAGAATAGCATGCACACAGTTGTGACACAGTATGGCCCTATTTTTATTGGCGATCTCCATCTCCATAGAACTTGTTCACTATGATGATCTCCATCTTCATGATCCATGTGCGCCATCCTTCCAGTGATGAGTCCTCCAAGAAGTAGTACACGCTATTACATCTAATAGCTAGTAAAGAAGATTACATAGTTGCTTGGATCATCACAGATTGGCACGCAGGCCATTAAATACATTAAGGTGACAATACATATGGCTCCAGCCGTATTGCCGTACGCATGACACGCAGGTCATGAATCAGTTACATACATGCATCACATACACAAGGGCCATACCGATCACAAGATCCTGCAAAATAGAGTTAGGCGTTCTAACGTTCCAAACTTAAACGGCCCAAAACTCCATCTTCCAAGCCGAATTTAGGAAAT
The DNA here is from genome assembly GCF_005286985.2 of Setaria viridis. Lineage (NCBI taxonomy): Eukaryota > Viridiplantae > Streptophyta > Magnoliopsida > Poales > Poaceae > Setaria > Setaria viridis. Next base: position 29,010,113 of record NC_048264.2, on the reverse strand, counting down.
ATGATTTTTCCAAAAATTGCAAAGCCATTGAATTTTATCTGTAACTTTTTCTGTAGATCAATTTTCATATAAAATTCGCCTCGATCCGAGATCGTACCGAAAAGTTACGGTCGTTTTACCGAAATACATGATCACGGTAAATAACCTGATCCAGTAGTACATCCAATCGACTATTGCGCATCATATGCATCTGGCGTATGAACCTAGATTTTGATTCGACCAATCACATTGATCTTCGCTCGCTACAACTGGCATTATGTGTATCACTTAACTCCGATGGCGGAAATTCGACCGGTAGGAGTATGTCGTTACACGACCATTGCAGCAAGAATACAAAACCAGGTCATAGATCAATCTGAAAAACCGCATATCTCCATATGCACACCTCCCGAATCCATAACAAAACAGCTACCGCTCTGATACCACTGAAGGGATACGAGGTAGGTTACGCTAGCGCAAAACAAAATTTTTCTACCGTGTAAACCAGGAATAACTGTTGTTATAGATCACGAGATTACCACTCGATGCACAGGTGCGGAAGTTGTAGATACACGTCGGGGCAGCAAAGTCGATCACATGTCGACGCAGTGTAGTCGAACACGTCGACGTTGAGTAGCTCATCCACGTCCAGCGACTCCCTCCTTGTGCCGCGGCTCGTCAGGCTCATCGTCGGCTCGTCAGGTTCCTCGTCGGAGCTCTCGTGCGGCGGCTCGTCCAAGTGCTGCAGATGCAACACCTCCAAGGTATCCACACATGCGGCGAGGAAGCGTCACAAGCCGGACTGCTAGGTCCGCGAGTTGCAACAAGGAGAGGACGTGGGAGGCGCGACTGCTGCTGGTGCAAAAAGGGTTGAACCCTAGGGCGCTCCCACCCCTCAATATATAGGGGTTCCTAACGGGCCTCTGGGTCCAAGGCCCATTAGTACTCCAAAACCTGGTCCAATTCAGATCATATCCGAATTGGACTTCCAGCCCTTTAAGTGTGTGACCCTATAGGTTCATATACGTATAGACATGGCCCGAGTACTCCTACTCGACCAATAGTTAGTAGCGGCCTCTAGCAAGACATACTAACTCCTATACGCACATGAAGATCATATCAGATGAACCATCACAACATCACGTACATGCTATTCCCTTTGCCTCACGATATTTGGTCTAGCTCCAAGCCGACCACTCTTTCTCGATGCTGTGATTCGGAATCCCTTTCTAGATTAACTCTTAACCTCACATAGCATGGCCATACATTTCTGGATCCAATCACTCAAGGGACAAATTTCATCTTGACTGACCATGCCTCACAGCATGCTTCTTGACAAACCCGAAAGCCACCTTTATAACTACCTAGTTACGGTGTAGCATTTGATAGCCCCTAAGTAAGTCGATCCACATCTTGAGTACATGCGACAGTCTCAGGTCTAAGGACAAAGCGTGCACGCTGTGTAAAGAGAGAACTATGTAACTCATGTTGGATTAGTCCTAGCACATGTCTCTACATGTGCCCACATTATTAGTTTGACATCTTCATATCCATGACTTGTGAAACATAGTCATCAACTAATACATGCGCTAGTCTAAGATTCATGTGTGTCCTCACATGAACTCCGACTAGGGACAACTTTTAGAATAACCATACAAGTAAAGAGTTCCACACACAATTCACATAATTGCAAATCAATTCAAGTAGCCTTTAATGGATATTCAAGGAACACAATATAAAACATGGATACAATGGAATATCATCATCGCTATGATTGTGTCTAGGGCATACCTCCAACACACCGGTGGCGCATGCCCCCAGTCCTTAGGCAAGAACTGCTCCAAGGTAGGTAGCACATGGCTCTGACGAGCGAATGGTGTGTCTCCCTCCGACCTGGGGATTCGTGGCAGTGGGCACCGTTGACTTGGGTCTAGCCGCCGTCTTCTTAGAGTTGATGATGCAATCTCCTAGGGATGCCATGGTGAAGGGGTGGTTAGACATGGTCGACGTTGCACAACAGTCCATGTTGTGCCTTGATCAACTCGGTGTGCCTTTGCAAGGGTCGCGGGTGTCGCTTGGCATGCCATGGCTTCTAGCTTGTGCTCCACCTAGGTGAGTGGCACCCATGTTCCTTCATCTTCACTTCTTGTTCTTGGTGGAGAGCGCGTCCTCACCTTCACCACGTTGATCGTATGGTAGTCAGGGTTGACGACATCAGCATCTAGGTTGATCCTATTTTCGTTGATGGCCCCTTGGAGCCACTCTTTGAAGGCGACGCAGTCCTCGATGATGTGTCCAACGTAAATGTGGTATGGGTAGTATAGCAGGTTATTGGTCATGTTTACCTGATTCGACCTCCGTGGTCATGTAGGTTGAGCGCTTTGTGCTCCATAAGCTGCTCAAACATTCCCTTCACCAACTCCCGCTTCAAGATGTACTACTTCTTGAGGAGTTCTTGGATGGACGGGTGTGTCCTACCTCCTACTTGCTCGTTTCTACCGCCTAAGATGGGCACCTAACCTTGAGGAGAGTTGGAGAAGACCCGTGCGGTGTTCGCCTCCACTTGCGCCTTTCCCTTGCCCCCGTTGCTACTTGGCTTCGCTATCGAATTGAAACGCTTGGCTGGGTCGAATGCACTGGCGTTCTTGTAGAGCTCCATGATCTGGGATGACTTCTCGAACTCGATCTTGGTTGTAGCCACTGCTGAGCTGAGGTCGCTAAAAGTCTTCGACTCTCGCCGAGACACTTCAAGCGACCAGTGCTGTAGCATTCCGTTGATGCACATCCCGATCGCATCTTCAATGTGCATCTCCCTAGAGAGACCCATGTAGCTATTGCGGAAGCAAATGACGTAGTCGTCGATAGCTTCATCACGTCGTTGCTTCACCTGTGATAGCTCGACAATGGAGAAGTCCTTCTTCATGGCTACGAAGTGCTTCCTGAAGACATCCTTTATAGCTCCCTAGCTGCTAATCGACCCGACTGGCAAGCGGCTATACCAATGGAAAGCTGTGACAGTTAGGGATCCCGACAATTGGTGCAATAGTCGCCACATGCTGCCTCAAAGTAAGCTAAGTGCTCCCTTGCATCGTCAGTCCTATCAAACTGACAGAACTTGGGCGGATGCCACCCAGAGGGGAAGGGCACAAGGTCATGCCACACCTCATACGGCTTCTCAAGCTCGGTCTCCGTCGATCGGGGAGCTTGGTCGTTCATCATTCTTCTCAGCTTCCTGTTCACCATGTCTTCAACTAGGTCATGGTAGTCCTTCAACATCGCCGGCAGCGGTGGTGCGTTGGCTGACGGCGAAGCGAATTTCGACGGGCGAGGACGAGTGCTTGCTGCACCATCGAAGTCTTCAAATTGCGGGTCTTTAGTAGCTCAGTACGTACCAGCTGGCGGTGCAGTCTGGGCCGACGCCATGACTCTCTTGACCAGGCGGTCAAACTTGGAGGATAGCTGCTCCATCATCCGCCTTTGCTCTTGTACTTGCTCCTCCAAAGTTGTAGGCTGGGGTCTTCTAGGTGACTCGGCACCGCGTTCGTGGCTAACTTCGGGGCACTTGTCAACCATCATGTGTGCTGGTGCGGCGTTGGCGATGTCAAGATGCTCATCTCCATCGAAAGGGATAGACGTGGCGAGCTCATCATAGTGTGGTGAGTGGTCGTGTATCTCCAGCGACGAGGAGGAGTCAGAGTCCCTTGCTGTCTCGCCATCCCGCGGGTCTCCAACCTTCCCATCTTCTTCAACTGCTAGACCATGCAGCTTCTGGGCAGCAATGGATTTGAGCCGCGTGCTAGCTCCTTTGCGATCTGCCATGTACTGGAGGTCTTCAGGATCTTGGGGAAGTCGGGACGTGATGTCGATGTAGCACCATGGGGATGTATCCGAAGCTAACACCTTGTCACCGTCCGATAGGGACCCTTTTCCTGCAGTGATAGGAAGGCAAGGCACCAAAGTCCTTGCCTCGTCCTGCGTCTTGGCTACACCCGAGTCTTCTATCTCCTCGGCACCTTTGAACCATGAGCGCATGTCGCCTAGTCGGGGCATGAATGCTTTCTTGAAGTTTGCCTTCAGGTTTGGCATGATTTCCTCATCGGAGGGGTAGCTGAAAATCATGAGTCACCTTAGGAGGGACCCACTCTGTCTCGGACTCATCCCCTGAGCATGCTACCAAGTTTGTGCACATGACTACACTCTTCGGGTCTTCTCCCGACTTCTTCTTTTCCTCATGAAGAGAAGCTCCGACAGTTTGCTCCACCCCGAGGGGGCCAACAACAGCAAGTGCTTGCGGTGGCGCCACATCTTGTACAAGGGTCGTGTCAGCCGTTGCTCGGGGAAGCAGCTCTTTTCTTGGCAGGGACGATGACTGCTCGACTCCCTCCATGGGCATAGGTGAGGCAGACTATTCCCGTGAACTTCCTAAGGAAGTCATGCTTGGTTTAGCTCGTCCTTCTCCCTCTCCGCGCTTAAGGATGACCGGTGGGCGTTCTTCAAACGGGGTTGCCTTCCTTGCCTCAGCATATCCGGTCTTGGTCCATCGCGGCTTCGGGGTGAGTCGGTTGAGGAGGTAGTTGTACCTCTCATTAGCTTCAAGGTTTGGGGAGATGCGGAACCGAATGCGGTTGCTCTCTTGGTGGTGCTCCCCGTTGGGCTGGATATGGACTTGAGTGTGCCTAAGCACCAAGTCCTCAAGCTCGCGGTATAGCACATAGTGGTTCCTCCGGCGTCTCTCGCGCTTGCACTGGTTCTCAGTGGGCGCATGCCGGACCGGTGGTGGAGCTTGACATTCCAGCATAACTTGCTGTGCTGCCGGAGTAGGCACGTTATCTTCACACTGCCTTTGGTCTTGGAGTTCACATCTTGGGGAAGACGATGCTTGGGGAGGCCTCCACCCTTGCAAAGAGTCGCGAACTCACCATTGTTGCGTCAGGCGAGGATGCACGGCGTGATCTTCATGTCTTGACCACTGGTTCCAACGTGGAGGCAAGGTGGTTTGCCTCCTCTGGGCAACGTGCAGCGGTGGAGATCCACGACATGGTGCCAAGGTCTTGCGCTCATGTTGAGGATGACGACTTAGGTCGCAATGCCAAGGTCGTTCTGTGCGGCTTCTCGATCGAGTTGCCGAGGATTCTGGCACCTCTTGATCTCGAAGCCTCCTCCTGAGCTGGGCCACTTGGTCTTGGAGTCAACATAGCTCTTGTCGTACAGCTCCATCTTGGGCTGCGTGCTCTTCATTAGGTTGCAAAACAGCAAACCTACTGGTAGTCGTTTTAGAGGGGTCTTCAGTCGCCTTCACATAGAGGCAGGGTACCCATTCAGTTGGGCAAATCGGCATGTCGTTGCTGAAGGAGACAGTGGGTCTCAGAAGCCAGGACTACTTGCTTGAGCGCCTCCTCTTCCAGTACTCGTGCATGATTGCACGTCGCACCAGGTCCTTGATCTTGACTGGCTCGTGTGCCCACTCGTCAGGGAAAACATCGTATGACGCCTCTAGTGTGCTGGGGTAGGTGAACACCTTGTCGAGGAGGACGCCGGTGTCAAGTGACCAGTCCTCTTCTAGGACTGTGCTATGGGCCATACGTGAGGCGACTTGTTGATGAAGTCGTTGCACCTTGCAGTACCTCCTTTGGTAGTTGCGAAGAGGGTGAGGACTAGAGGCATGATGAGCAAAAAACATGTATCTTCACAAGTTGCTAGACACACCCTCCAAAGCTTCTAATAGCTCGACCTTCGTGCGTTCCGCAGTTGGGCAGCCACTTCTTCAGCGCTTGATGCTGTAAGGGCACAGAAGGTCGCGGCTCCCGTGCGCTTGTTGGTTGACTTGGCACGTAGTCATTGCGCGACCTGGACATCTCCCTTGAGATCAGCCACCACGGACTTCTTCAAGAGAGCCCGTGCTTCAAGCATCAAGCTTCGACGCTCTCGCTTGGCCTTGGCAGCAGCTCGCTTCTGAGCTTTCTTGGACTGCAACTTCTGGAACTTCGTCGAGTCCTGCGACGAGTGGATGTAGGTCTTGTTGCCGTGCTCGAAGATGGCCACCGGGAACTGGCCGAAGTTGAGCAGGAGCAGGGCTTGAGTGTTGACGGCGACAGAGGGTCCTCCAGCTTGGTTGACTGTCGTCGTGGTGGGAAGCTGCCTGCACTGGATTGTGGGCGGCGCTTGGGTCTTGGTGATGAGTCCTCCAGCTTGCTTGGGGATCAGCACCGACGCGTTCGTCCCGAACTGGATCATGCACACCACCCAAGTCTTGATAGCTTCAGATGGTCCTCCTGCAAGAAGAGGGCCTCTCGTCAGGGTGGCTCCACGTCGAAGGACACCATGCATCATGCTGTGTTGTTGGAGAACGGCGAAGACAAATATGACGACCACGGCGCAGCGGAGATGGGAGGAGAACCATGTCCTATCAGGCGTGCCAATTTGTTTGAGGAGAAAAATCACACGAAGATTTTTCTGCCCTTGGGGATAGTGCGAGCATGCCAGTGTACTAAGTACACAAAATAAAAAGTAGGAACAAGTACTTTATTAATCTTTACAGAAAAATAAATACAAGTCCCTATACGCTCTATAGCCTGCTGACAGCGATCTTGTATTGGACGACATGGTTTTCTGGTTCCTAAGACCTCAGAAAGCTCCTAGTTAATCACCTCTGCAAGTCTAGCTTGCAGAGCACCTCCGATTCCGCTACAGTGGTCGTCATCTTCGGTCTTCGCTTCACGTTCTCCATGAATGTGTGGTTTTGATGTGGGTATGGCGTCGGCATCATCCATGGACTCATCAGTCCATGAGCTAGTGTAGCGTAGCTGGGACATCAACTCCGCCCGCCCACGTCGTTCGTCCTTGTCGGCATCATACGGCGCGTGGTAGTCGTAGCAGTGGTGGGTTGGGTATGCACAGTTATGTCATTGAAGCCGAGTAGACGTCACGGCAAGGTCAGTCGTCATGGTCGCAATGATCTTCGAGTGACGTTCCGACGGGCCGCAGGAAACCACGAAGATGGTCGGCTGCCTTCCTTGCCTTCTGATTGGCTCATTGGTGCACATGCATGCACACACACGTACATGCATGGCAGCGTGGCCTCACGAGACACTCTCTGATTGGCTCATTGGTGCACATGCATGCACACACACGTACGTGCATGGCAGCATGGCCCTATGAGACGCCTCCTCCTGCTTGCACGTTGGTTAGCATCGATCTTCTCGGCTGCACATGCGAGTGTCTCCGACCGTAGGCGCGGCGTCGTCTCCATCTTCCGAGGCATAATCTCTTCCATCAGGTTCCGACCACTGGCGGGCGGCGTCGTGGGCCATGGATGTTACGCCTCCACCTCCAGGATCCGACCTCTCACGCTCCTCTGTTGCCACTCCAACGTGGCCGGCGGCGAGACGAGCGAGCGGCGCGGGCGGCGTCATGGGCCATGGACTTCACGCCTCCGCCAGGATCCGATCTCTCGCACTCCTCTGCTGCCACTCCAACGCGGCCGACGGCGAGACGAGTGGCCGGTGGCGAGATGAGCGGATGGCCCCACCGTGTGTATGCATCTAATCTGTGATAGGGATAGACAAGGAATCCAAGATCAACCTGTACCACCAAAGACAAAGAGAGGTGCCATGGCCGCTTCTTGCTGCGCTCACCGGCCTCGACTTGACTCTGGACAGAGGTGCGACGGAGGATGAAACTTGGTGATGATGGACGTGAGAGGCAGGGCCAGCCTGGTGGATGGAAAAGGATCTTGCAGGAGTTCGATGGGAAGAGCTGTGTCTCCTTTGTTTCTCCTGGCGGCACCTGTGGTGGATGGAAAAAGATCTCCTTTTTCTTACGTGAAGGAGTAGGCCTGGTTGATGGAAAAAAGATCAGCCCCCTTGGACGTGAGAAGATGGGGCTTTACATAGGCACCTGCTAGGGCACCACGCCGCACCAAAATCCCCTAGGCCGCCGCTGAGTTTGTTGGAGAATATCTGTAACTCAAGTTATATTTGTTCGTTTAGCTTGATGGCCAAGTTGATCCGGCATCTCTATCCAGAGTTCCGGACTCCTCGTGCTGATGTATGCGGTGAACTACTAGATGCTCTGAGCTCGATGCCATGTGGGTCTTGCTAGATGAGGCACCATCAAATAGGAGATCAGATCAGAACGCATATGTGTGTCAATTATCAATACGTGTTTATTCCCCAGCTCCGTCGGCCTCCTCATCTGCCCGCGTACGTACGCGTACCTTGGATATGGCCAACTCAAACATACCAAGCGTATTTCATCCATACATACGACTGTCCTTTGAACCCATGCTGCTTTGATAACGTTCAGTCTCATTTTGTAAATAAAATTGCACCTATGGCTTTTAGTCGTTATGATCATCGTACGTGCATGAAACACTCATGCAACCTATTAGCTTCTTTCCCTCTCTGCTTGTTTTCTCTTTTCATCTAGTTTTGGTTATTCAGGTAGATTTAGTTCAAAATACTTTAAAATAAAAACATGTCAAACAGATAGCTCTACAACTCATGTTCAGGTTTTGTACTTTCAGTATGTGAGCGCAGGCATGTGGCACCTCTTAATTTGTTTCATCGACGTGCTACATGCATCCTGCAGTTGGTTGGTATCGGGTCCGGTTGAATAATGCGTATAGGTCGGAGAGAGCACTGCGCATGCGCTCTCCGCGCACGTTTCCGCCGTCAATCTTGGACCATCCTTACTAGGGTAACGTTTACAGTTTCTAAAAAATGACTATGTTGATAGCGCAAGATCAAGTCCTCCCCTCTTTTTTCTAAAAAAAAAGTAGGGCAAATATAGGCTTGTCCACTCATCAGCTTATTAATAAAGTGAACACGCTCCTTGAAAGCAGCACCGCGTCAGGACATCGCAGGGAGCTCTCCCGGCCGGCCGGCGAGGCCGCCGCCGCCGCCGGTCCTGCACGCGCTAGCTGCTGCGATGTAGGGGCCACGCAGGGAGCAGCAGCAGGCGCACACACCAGTGATGATCTCGATCGATCGGGCCGAGCCCTAGCTAGCGAGCGCTGCATCATATCTCTGCATGCATGCCCTGCAGCGGGCGCGAGCTCGAGAGCTATCAGCAGCCGTACCCTGGCGATCCCGGTCAGGTCTCGACATGGCCCGTACCCTGAGTCGTCGTTTGACGGCCGGGGCCGCCCCCCGCCTCGGAGAATCTCACCCGTGTTCGCCCTCTGCGCATGCGGCTCACAACTCCGATCCCCCAGCCTTTGAATATGTTTGTTTGTTTTTCCCTGGCCTGTCCCTCTCTGGTCTCTGCATGTACACTGCCGCTCCATGCATGCCATCTCGTGCATGTATGCTTGTACTTTAAATGTCCAGGCTCCAACCCCAGAAAAGCCCAGCTATCTCAGTCATACACATCATAGAACGTGCGTTAAGCTAGGGAAAGCAAAGACCACATGCACTTTTGTGGCCACGTGAGCTATCGCAACCGTCCATTTCCCTCGCACCGTCGCACGAATATACACGTACATGTACGGTGGAAGGTCTATGGCCATCAGGCCATGGGAAACGGTATGTACGTTGTACGTACGCACGCACATGCAGATGGTGAAAAAGCAAAGCAACAAGGACGACGACATGATAAGGTCATCCGGTAGCAGCTAGTAGTAGAAAGTAGTTACCTACTAGTACATCTTCATGCATCCGATTCCGATCCGGTTGCTTCTTGGCCTTGCCCTTCCCATTTCTGCATGCCGCCACTGTTGGCTTCGCCCGTCGTCTCCGTGCTCGATCACCAGAGTCAAGCAAGACTAGACGTGCGCAAGCGCAAAACGTATGTATCGGCAGCTACCACAGTGCGCCGGCGTGGAAACGATATGATAGAAAGAGGAGCCTACCAGCTACCACCTACCTGGTGCACGCATTATGCGTACGTACGCATGCGCAGGCTGCAGGCTACATATATAGTACTATAGCTTCACACACCACAGGGGTGTGGCTCCATCCTAGTTGCCTCGATCGCTTGGCCGGCATGCGAGCGACGACCACTCACGACGCGTCCATCCGTCGTTCGATGATGGCCGGACACGACCGGCCGGCAGCCGGTGCATGCATGTACATGCACACGCCGTACGCGCACGGTACACAGTGGCTGGCTGGCGTGTCGTGTCGAGGAAACCAGTAACGAGCATACGTGCTTATTGATCTCTTCCCTTTCCTCCCTTGTGGTAGTAGCTAAGTACAAGAATAAGTTGAACGATATATTATTGGCAGGAAGATGTAGTTGTCACCTAGCCAACGAAGATTTGATTCTCATCGTCTATGTTATCAGTGCTACGGTGGATGTCTCTCTCCCTAGTTAACTTTCATTCTTCTTTCTTTTTTTATTCCATGCAAGCTCAAGGAGCCATACGGCCTTAGAATCAGTTGGACATCATTTTTTTTCATATCTCCTAGACTGGGGTGCCTAAAATCACAAGAATTTCTTTTTTGTTTCTTTTTGAAACGAGGGTGTTGAAAGTTACAAGAAACTCAATAACATTGTTTTTCAACACCGCCCGGAGAGGAGAAGATGTACTGATGATGGCGAAACTAGGTCAAATGGTGAGGGGAAGTTACGTTTTTTTATTTGGGGAAGGAGCCCCGGCTTAGGCCTCTTCCATTGGTACTAGCTCATATGCCTAAGAGATAGTGTAAGAGACATGTCTTCCAACAATTAGAGTCAAACACTAGCTCTTGTACTTATATAGCCCCATGCGTTAGCCTCATATGATTTAAGGATCCATATATGAGATTCTTTCTCTCGTTCACATGGGTAAAAATCGGATGTGGTGAGTTGGCACCTTTGGGAGGTACCATGCTTGACGGAGGAGGCAAAGCGCTATCTGCCGCGGGCGTGGCAAAGGATGGCTGGTGGGCTGTGACGGCAGCAGGCTGGAGGAGCTTAAAAGTCGAGTGGTTAGACTAGTGACTGGCGGTGGGTGAGCTGTTGAAGATGGATGTAGTAGGCCAGTGGGAGGTGGGTGCGTCAAGTGAGAGAGGAGCATAAGATGGCTGTAGCGAGGAAGACGAAGAAGAACAGTAGCGCATCATAGACCGTCTGATGGCCATGGAACGTGTGAGGAGATGAATACTACAAATATTGGATGATGTGGCTTGTATTCGGCCTCTTGGGTTTTTTTTTATCGTAGTATATGGTAGATCTCAAGTAATCCTAGAGATAGTGATGGAAACTATCCAGGAGATTACAATCAATCAATTTTAACCAATTTTATCCTACCATAACACAGCCGGATCATATCGGGTCACTTCAATATGCATATACTCTAACAGAACGGATGTGGTTGGCCAACGGAAACAAGATGATAAACAAAGACCGCACTAGACTTCACCGATTATTGTTAAGGATCGGAGTAGACCCGATCGAAAGGCTGAAACAAACCCTTGGGGACGGCGAGGAAACCGAACCACCCAGCAACAATCATTCGGCCACTCCAGAATGGCTGGATCCCGTCACCCCCCTATATCTATCCAAACAAGCCGCAGCTCACATAGACATGGACCACGACAGCACTGTATTTTCTGTGGGTCGACGACGACGTTTCGTGCGCGATGCAACCTGCCGGCCGGCCATGGCCAACCAATTTCTGAGAAGACATCATCACCTCATGGCCGTGGCCGCAGCTCACATGCCTTGTCATCGTTGTAGTGGATCGGAAGTGGAAGAAACCTCCTGGCCCTAACTACATGCGACGCACCTGCCCTCTGCTTGACCATTCCTCCGCCGCGACGCCGAAGCAAAACGTGCTGCGGCGCGCAGGATCTCGCCTGGATCCTCCCCTCTGCACCTGCCGCCGGTGCGTCCCATCTGACAAAGGCCCGTGCTCGATCATGCATGGGTGGCAATCAAATTGCCACGCGTGCCCGTGCCCGATCATGCGGTGTGGGCATGAAAAAAGAGGCAACAGCGACGCGCGCGCGGCAACGCAATCCGCCTGAAAGGATGGCGGTCTGGTCAGTTCGTCTGGCATGGAAGCATGATGGCGACAAAGGAACTACAGGATCACCACGAGGCAACGAAAAAGGGCTGGCTGTTCTTGTTTCTCTGTTTCCACTCGAAATCCAAAGGCCGAATAAGATGACATTATACATTGCACTAAAACCATGTCTCTCAACCGAGCCAAAGCAGACTCAGCCGTGAACAACCTCTAGATTGAATAGTCAGCTCAGATACTCACATCCTTAACAAATAGCCGAACTTCTCGAAAAATAGCCGAAACACTCACACCCCTTGATTCATCGAATGGTGCACTAGCATTTTCCCATTCTCAGCTAACCAAGAAAACATGTTCTTATCTGCATTGCCACCAGCTTGCCATCGCATTCTGGATAGGACGCATATCATCACACAGAGGTAGCAAAAGCAGGACTATAGCAACAAAGGTGACATACACATGAAGGCAACAAGGATAAGGATGACAAAAATGGAATGACCAGTCCTTTGCCGATCATGCGGAGCATGCACCTAGCAACTTCCTCGCAAATATTGGCACCGGCACACAATCTCGGTTGTCCTTCCGACGCTATGCGGAGATCTCCAAAGAGTACCGGAGGATTGAAGGCCACAAGACATGCGAAATCATAGCAACGTGACAAAAGAGGTGTAGGTTGTGGCTAGCCACAAATATTGACTTGAGAGTCAATTCTCGTACTGCAAAGTGATGATCTGGTACGGTGGACAAAGGACGCATGAGGGTCGACATGACATGCGCATACAATAGATGCTCATGCTCTCATTATTTGACATGACCAGGAGAAAGCTCAATGCTCTTATACCTTGGAGATAAAATTGACAGAGACATTATTGTCGCATCTGTACATATGCATGTAAGCTGTTTACATGTCGAAACTCCATTAGGGAAAGGTGAAGCCATTGTTGTGCAACTTCATAAACTTGTCAAAGTAGAACAGACTGAGATTTGCTTTTTTTTTCCTGAACGCCAAAGAACATCTAGTGACAACCGCCTGAAGTTCCAGTTTGCACATGTTTTCTTGGTTTCTCCGTCCATCTGTTAGCAGAATTCACTCAGGAACTATACAAAACTGGCCAGATGTCATATATGGCTGGCCGAACAAAGATCAGTTATTTAAGTGGTTATTGATATTGGCTATATATATGTGCAATCCAAGAGCTCAAGAACTCATACGCTTCCCACTTCCTTTGTGTCATATCACTACAGAAGGATGTACAGTGTGGCTTTTGATTTTTCTTGTACTCCGATCTGACAATAGAAGACTTATCCTCACTTTCTTCCAAATTTCATACCAAGAATTTCACAACTTGTCTTCCTCGATAGGAATCAATGTGGGTCATCTTTGCCGACACAAGAAGTCGGTACCCTAGAACCGACTGCCAACATGTGGACTTCTAAACTGCATCACATAATGGATTGGCTGACAATACTGCATCATTAACAGATAACCTGCTCTCAATGATCAATCGGCAAATTGGGCATGACTGGCACTTGTTAGAGCAGGGCCTGCAAGGGGAACAAATGGAGAACTTCAGAATTATCATGTATATATAGATCATAAGAACAGATCCAGAATGTGTGAACATATCAGGATGAGCATTCAAACTAACTCGCATAGAACATGATGGCGGCAGGGAAGCAGAACAATGCAGATGTCTCTTTCAAAGCAAATTCGGCACAAGATCCGTTCCTGCATTCATGCAAATATTTTGGTAGCATTAGTTCAGGAAAAGGTTCTAGCAAAAATAAGTCGGAAGCATCTGGTGTGTATTAATCCTATAGTGATAATAGATGAATGTCTGCAAGCTATATGACAATGGTACAGCCTTTTGAATAAATTGAACATTCTGAAAGGCAAATAATTCCAATAATGGTAGACGGATGGAGATAGCCATTTCAGAGATCCATGAATACATTAAAACTGCAAAGAATGTATCAGTGTGTTAGAAAAGGGGATAGCAGACAGTACATTTTTTAGCCTATCACACTGCTGTTGGCTATGATTTGCCATTTCAGTTTGCTCTTCCAAGGCTAGTTGAAGTCTCTCTACCTGGAAGAGGACAAAAGAGCTATTAGCTTCATGTAAACAAGGAAGCTATTGCAGCAAGTATGAAGAAACAACCTCTTTGACAAGAACTTTCTTTGGCATCTCTTTTACCACCTCTGGTGGATAACTGCAAAAGGTACTATAGCTGCAGATAATGAACAAGAGATCAGTCATTGAAAGTATTACGCGACCTGAAAGCATTTAGAATGCATACGAGGAACTCCCTCCTTCCCTCTCTCTTAACGAAGTATCAAACAGTGGGTTTAAATTGACTCATAACTTCAAAAGGATCACTATCAAGATCGACTAAAGCAAGCAGTTGGTTTTTAGAAATTATTTAGGTTGTCTTTCTACATCTTGGGCCATCTGAGCATAGGTGGGATCTCCCATATGTGTTTTATATTTATATATGGGCTTTCAGTGATACATTCTTTCAAACATTGATCCTGTCATTTTCTTTCTTCTCTCTGCTAGGAAAATCCATCTCCTCACATGAGACCATGATGCCTTGTCCTGCAACAACCTCTACCCAGACTCCAAGCAAATTAAAAAAGGTAGAACATAATACCAATAAGCCAATTTCTGTTTAAGCCATGAGCTCCATATAGCATTTCACAACAAAAAAATGTTTTCTAGAAATTTATGGTCCCATAGACTACTGTTTTTCATGTATCTAAGTTGCAATGATGCATAATGCATTACACATAGAAAAAATAGCATGGGTAGTTCAGTGATTATGATCCATAGATCCAAAATATTGACATACATGATGACTTTTTTAAGGCAAGCATATATGTAATGAGTATGTCTAGTGTCTATATACAAATACAACTAATCAGAATTTTGCAGTGGATACCCAATGTTATTTGCATAGCATAAGTGAGCCTGTTCCTCTCTGCTATCTTCATCAATAGACCACCAGTGAAGGAGCCTGGTCAGCAATGAAGATGAACAAACTCAGAATGTACAACACCTGCAGTAGGTATGCAATTTGAACACATAATTGATAGAGTTGTGTTAAGAGCAAATAAAACCTTGAACCATATTGTATCATCATAAACAGCTCATTAACTTTCGAAGACACAGAAATATGTCCTTGACTGATAATTCCATCTTGAAGTTTAGTAAGAAGCCTGTCGAAGAATCTCCAAATAGCAAAAGATAGAGCAGCAACTTGCAGCAAAATTATGGGCAGAAAAATAGCTCGCATTGGGATAAAATGTGCATTAGATGGGGTGCCCTGCAATCAGAGAGAAATGGTACTCAGACTAGCACTGCACACAAATAGCATTGGGATAAAATGTGCACTAGATGACATATTCACAAGAAAAGAACTATGACAGCTCAAAAGGCACAATGATTATGTATAGACATAAAAAACTAGGTGCAAGTTATCAAAGTTCAAATGACAGCAAAGTATAATAGACAGCCTATATTTTTAAAGTGAATAAAGCATATGGAAAATGGAGTTGAACAGACCTCTAAGCGCATACAAAGAAGAACTTGGAAAACTATTATAGGAATTATCAATACAGGGCCACCAATGTCCTGCAGACCACACAGTCCATGTCAGCACCATTTTTGGAGAAAAAAAATGGAATGCTGCTGTTCCAATTGCACTCTCTATCCATGTAAGGTGAATTTATTGTTATACCAAGGATTGAATGTCTACCGACCATTGGATTTGACCATCTTGTGCATACCATAAAAGCAAAGCCCTGGGAAATCCTGTACAAGATGCCAAATAATCAGTAAGACAGTTGAAGGGATTACAAGCATGATTCGAAATGGAGAAAAAAGTATTTACCCAAAATTAATGAATAAATCCCACCACCCCAGGGTAACTGCACCACCTGTTGCATACAGCGTAACTATCAGTTAAGAAGTCAAAAGGTACTACTGTACTCTCACCTATAGTTAAAGATTATGAAACTTGCATCCATGGTTCAGTTTAATACAAGAGAATACAAAATATAAATAAGTGAATCCTCAAGAATTTGCTCTAGTATTCCAGCATAAAATGTAAGCCATTTAGGTGAAAGGGAAAAAAAGGCCAAGTCACGTCATTTACTTTGGAACTTCTGAACAGCAGCTATAAATTACATAATATTCGTATAGCTTACCACATAACTTCAGAAGCATGAGTGAAGTAGCCGCTAGTAGAAATACCATGGAAATTGCAACCCAGAAGTACTATGAAAAAGATGAAGTTGTTAGTAACAGTTACATATTTAGCCTGCATATAGGGCATCTAGTTATCAACATTAAAGGTCTCAAGCAATGTCATCCATCATGTATAGAAATAGCTGTTGCTGGTACCCATATACACATGGTTTTGTAGTTTTAAATCGAATCATGCAGTAAAATTCTATACCAATGGCTCAAATGACACATTGTTGCCAATGTGGTACCTCTAACAAGTCATGGGTTAAAAAGATTCTTGCGAAAACAAAGCTGTAGGCTTACATTAACCGAAAATCTGTAGTTGTATTGATATGATATCTGCTGACACTTTAGTTTAGCAGAATGTCTTTCAACTGCTAAGTTGAATACATAACCATTTCAAAAACATAGTTTTTGGAGCCAGACAGCATGGTGGTACTAACATAAGGTAATGATTCCCATAATTAATTAGATTCAACAACAAAAACAAAATAGGACAACCACAAACTGGTCCTTAATATAAAACATTGATCCAAACAATGCAAATAAAAAATAACAAAAATAATAATTTTACTGGAAATAGCAACTTCTATCATGAAGTTGCACTTTTGGACAGGATTTAAAACTGAACGGTTTGGTCATATTTATCTAATAAAATGGGAGAAGAGATAACCACAGATTGAATCTAGTCTTAGATTCTTACAGGAAGCCTCTCCCAAATTGCTTCGTCGGTTATAGTTTCTCCATGCCCAGGCATTAGAGCACCACACATCCTATTGAGAATAAAAAAGACGAACGAGTTAAGGTAAAAAATTTGTGCAAACAACCATGCACTAATAATAGGTGTGATTTTTTGCATAATGGTTTCTGTCAAGTGACAAAAAAAGAAATGTTCACCTCAAATGCCTGGTTCTTTGTTCACACCATAGCAATATTTTCTGGTATGAACTCACATATAGTACAAAAATCGTAGTGGCAAGTTTGCACTTACAAGTGAAAAATGATCAGTGCGACAAAGACTATCACCATGAAAAGATTATATATGCAGTATTAAAGAATTTCCTACAGATTAGGGTGACAATGTACACGTTGGATTACTGATGTACAAAATGTAAAAGGAGAAGTGTAGAATGTGTATATGCCAAGAAGTTGTAATGTAATTGTTCAATATCAATATAAGAAATTTGCATTGTTCCACTGTTTTTATGTCATCACCTGAAGTTGTCAACCAGTGTAATGATTTCCAAAGCCAAGAGTGGAAGGAAGACAAGCTTTAAATCTATGAAAGGATCCCCATGACCTGAAAAATGAACAATCCAGCTGACAGGTGAAAAACAATCAATGAAGAAGGCAAACAAACAAACCAAATGATAAATCACAGTAAGCAGTGAATTCACCACTGAGGCTTTCCAGGTAAACACAGAGAAGCAGCTCAAAAGCAACTAGCAAGGGTGTGGCGACAATGGAATGGCATGGCACCTGCTGTACAGTTGAAAATGATCTAATTAACTTGCTGCGAGCCAAAGCCAACTTCAGAAAGAAGGTACCCACTTTAAAAGCAAAAGCAGAAAACGCACTTGACAACTTTCAGGTGCTGATGGAGCAGGTAGCGAGAATCGACATCGAGCAGCAACAGCATGGAACAACCATAGAGGGATGAAAAGCACCCTGCAGTGTTGGTAGTCATTTTGGGAATTCCAATATTGAGACATGAAAGAATAACATCAAATGTGTGCTGAAGCTGTTTCGGTGTTTCTAGCAACTTTATGACACACTGCGACATTGATGACTGCAGATTCTTCAAATTGGACGTGTGTCTGCATAAGTTACATCACCCAAAGTCTCAGCATCTATAGCTCTTGGATGGTATCCGTACCCTGACTCAGTATAACACGCAAGAGCTAACTTCCAACTATTCACAAAGCAGGAATTTCACAATTCCCTCAATCAGTCCACTGTATCAAATCACCAACGCATCATTTCCTATAATAACTTAAATAAACAAGGTGCATATACATTAGGATGCACGCACCATCGAACTCATTTGTCCGTTGTCGTCTAAGTTCCACAACCACCATTGCAAAACGAGACTAGACGCCCCAAATGGCATACAATTTCACAATGAATCACTGAATCAGAAACTTTTAGCCAAGCGCTCATCTCGGATTTCCGTGGGAACTAGCGCGACCCAACGAACGGCAACACTTACTTGAACAGTATAAGATGTGGATTCCACGAGGGCTGGGCAGGAGGACAGGGTTACGGCTTACCACCAGGACAGCGAGACGACGCCGTCGAGCTTGAGCGCGAGGAGCGCGGTGAAGCAGAGCAGCAGCGCGTGCGCCACCGCCCCCTGCCCGGCCCTCCGCACCCGCTGCCACGTCGGAACCGGAGCCGGCGCGGCGGCCCCCCTCCCCTGCTCGGCCGCGGCGGCGGCGGCGCTGCTTCCCCCGGCGTCGCCCGTTACTCCCCGTGCCATGAATGCGCGATGTGCCGCGTGTGCGTGATCTGACGGTGGGCCGTGGCATTGCCTCCCTCTCCGCTCGTTTTCGGCTTGCGCGGTGAAACAAACGAGTGGGTGCCGCTTTCGTTCGTGCGATCCGTGGCGGCGAGAGCAACGTGGGGGCCCATTGGGCTTTCTCTAGTGTAACGGTCAGCCTTGGGCCCACGGCCACCCTTGCGGACAGTAATCCTTACACATGTGCTAGATATCCTATGTTGGAAATGGAACCTTTTTTTTTCTAGGAAAAAGAACGTGGGTTTCGAGATAAGGTTGGCGTTTTCTCTGCTCTGTTTTATCAGGTTTCTTTTCTCAGGATAAATATGGAACGCTTGTGCTAGATATCCAAATGCCCGTGTCCTCACGATCATTTCAAAAGTCCAAACAAGTTTGAAAGGCTTTGCTGTGGAAAAAGGTTAGCTGAAGATCCATGTATTGTGCTTGCAGCCCATGGGACTCGGGGTCGTAGTATTTGCAAGGTGCACGCGGAGCTACACTGACAACTGCAACGAATCCTAGCGGCAAAGCAGGATAGCGACAATTGCAAACTTTGTTCACCAGTGCTCAGTGGATCGAGAAATATGAATATCCCAGCGCCAGTCAAGTCGTGGTCAGTAGTAGCTTCGATAATCCTAGAGCCAGACCAATCAAGAATTCAAATCTCAAACTACAAGTCCCGCTGCTGAATCGCTTGTCAAAACTTCATATCTGATTCTTGGAATATGCAAAATATTGTACCTTGATCTTCCGATTAGAGAGTCAAACAAATAGCCCCGGCCAGGGTTATCAGACAAATCAGATTTTGCTGCAGCTGTAAAAGTATGCAGATCAGTCTTTAATGGCTTTCCTTCAACTGTTTTCAAGAGCACAGATCGATGTGGTATCGTGATGCGCTTGGTGCTGCTAGTGGCGTGACCAGCGGCAGTTCTTCATGGATAGAACACATGTTGCACAATGCACAGCAAAGGGAAGTCGAGTCCCCTAAGCAAATTCGAGCATCGGCTTTACCAGCCAGATACAACAGCAGAACGGCGCGGCTTACAGTGACGACGTTCATGGGCCAACTCAGCAGAAAAGATAAAAGGACCAGTCAATCATGTAACAGGAGCTTAAACCTCCATCACTTGCTATGGATTTTACCCAAGAAAACCCTACCAAGCTCGAAAACAACATCATAAAAAGGGAATGTTGCCAAGCCCTCTCAAACCTGAAAAGAGCGCACCAATGGCTACAACTTGAGGGCAACAATCCACCCAGCAAATCAACCACTCAAACTTGTGACACAATAAGCAACAGCAAAAAAAATGGCTACTCATGGACAACCCTAGAACTCGATTTCAATTACCCTAGAAATTACTAGGGCAGCAGCAATGTTTTTTTACAGCATACATCAGCCATTAATGAAAAACTGACTACTCATGGTACAACCTACAACATACCCACATTTTAACCCGCTGTACAGTAATCCTTACAAATGGCGGCAGCCTGACCACAATTCTTCAATCTGTTTCAACTCCCTTCAGGTTTTCTTATCAAGGGCTTGACTCTGATCTTTATCCGTGGTTTGGCTGCTGTCCGTGCAGTATCTACAGTCGTTTCCTTGCTTGATACTTGGGGTTCAGAGCTTCGCATTGGCGCTGGTTCAGCACTTTGCGATGGGGCTGGTTCAGCACTTCGCACTGGAGCTGCTGGTGGCCTTGCCAGCAAAACTTCCTGTGACCCTGAAGTTTTCACTGTTTTTCGCTGTTCAGAAGGAGTAGCTCCTCCTTCACCTTCCAGCAGCTTTCTGGCTGTCTCTTTCTCCATCCTTTTCTTCTCCTTCTTAAGTCGCTTTTTCTCCAGATACTCTGGATCATCTTTCTTATCTCGTTTTTCATCACGTTTCCGCTTTTTATCTTTCTTGTCTTTTTTCTTCCTCTCTTTTGTTTCCAGTCCATTCACGGACTCTGGAGCTTGATTTCCATCATAGCTGGTGGAGACTACTTCAAGCTGACTACCAGGCTTGTCTACAACACCCAGAGGAATAATGGCAGGAGAGAACTGATCCTTAGGAAGAACATCCAGCCTCGAATCAGCAGTACACTGTAGTTCCTTGGAAAATTCATGCCTGTCCATTAGTTTAGCATTGCTAACGCTTGCTGACATCCTTGATTCACGGTCATGACAGGAGTTCTGCTCCTCAATGTTATGATTGCTTACATTTAATGGTTCAGTTGCTGCTCCAACCATTGGGGCGTCCACTGACATAGAACTACATGGACCCGCTTCATTTTCATTTCTTCCACCATGAGAATGGCCTCTGTGGTCAGCATCCGATGCTTTACTGGAAGATGCAGTAAGCTTAACCTTAATTTTGACAACGTTCCTTCTTTCACTGCAGTTAGATATATTATCAGCATCTTTACTGGGTCCAGAGGTAGGTAAGACCTCACGCACACTAGGAGTGCTAGTGGAAGGTTCTTGAGGTCTCGATGGTTGAGGAATTGAGGAATCAGCTTTAGTGTGCTGATCACTACATATGTCCTGGACCACCAGAGAGGGCGTGACAACCTTTGGAACACCAAATAATGATGGAGACCTAACAATGGAATACGTCAATATGAAAGCAAAATTAGAATAACAAATTCCACGAATGCATGCTTGATGACTAAATATCACATGTTTATGATATGGTGGGATTAATGAAACAGGGACATTCAGTCTGTTTAGTTTGGTAAAGTAGATCGTAAAGTTGATACTACTGTTTTTTTTTGGGTCATTCGCTATCTCCCAAGTAATGCATGTCTATTGAAGTGGCTGTCACTATCCTTCAAGGCAGGGTGGAGACATGGATGGTGCTGCAGTACAGGCCCAGCCAATGAAGTTACGGTACCGTGTTGCTAGGACCTTGCACGGAATTCTTGATAAAAAAAAACTCGGCCAGTGGGGGAAAGACTGCCCCCACAGTATTACACTAAGAAGAGCTCAACCAGAGCCCAGCCGAGAAATGTATTTTCTCACTCCTGCTCTAGTTATTGCAGCATCAAAGGATGGCCACAAGAGGATTTCAGCTTTTGGAATGTATTTGCAAAACTAGAGTTTCCTCTAAATGTGTGTTGCAACCTAGTGAGACCAATTCATCATATTTGAACATGGTACAGGTAGATTTCTCTTGAAATGTACTTCCTCCGTTCTTAAATATATAACATTTAGGACAAGCTACTTATTTCAAAATGAACTAGCCAGCTTGTCCTAAACATCATATATTCGAGAACGGAGGTAGTAGTTCCATAATAAAATGCTTCTACAACAATTTTGTAATAAGTACTAGTAAAAGTTGTGTTTAGGGGACCATGTTGATGTCCAAAATGTCCCTTGTGATCAGAAGGTATATACTACTTCCTCGTTCCAAATTGTAGGCCATTTTGGCATTTCTAGATTCATAGATTTTACTATATATCTAGACATAGTGTATATTTAGGTTCATAGCAAAAGCTATGAACATAGAAATGCCAAAACGACCAACAATTTGGGACAGAGGGAGTATCAGAGTATTTTTCATGTTGAATATAGTCACGTCAACTTATAAACAATTTTAGATATTGATGGCCAAAGTTCAAATGTTTGACTTTGTAAACCAGTAAGGAAGTATCGAATCATTTTGTTGTAAACCCGCCGAAACATTGATCCAGTTGTTTTGACCAGATCTCAGCTTCTGGTACATGGATACACCAGCAGCATGAAGGTATTGTTGTCGTATTGATGGGAAAAAAAAATGCAAACACTTTTCTGGATCGCAGAATACCAAATTATACGCAAAGGTTAATCAACAGAACAAAATAATGAAAACATGTGCAATAACAAATTTTCTAACCTTCCAGCGGCAACTTGCAATATGCAGAACACATGATGACGAAGAAATATGTTGTTGTATGCCTTTGCGCCAGCAAGCAGGTGAAGAAGACCAATTAGAGTTGTCAAACTTATTTGATCATTAACGTGAGGAACAATACTTGCTTGACATAAACGCAAGACGTGAACAGCCAACTTTGTCGCCCCTGCAAGAATTCGGTGTCAAAAGAAATCAAAGCATACAAAATAAGCTTCAAAGTACTCCAGCAAGCCAACCTCGCAAAGACTTTTCTTCATCCACATATTTCAAGAACAATAAAAGAGCTGCATCAAGGCCTTTATGGTGTAACTCAAGATCAATAAGAACCCTGCTAGCTTCAATTCGAACTTTCCATGGTTTGTCCATGTTGCGAAAGGGGGCAATTAGTTCACAAATGCGATCCTGCAATGATAAGTGAATGTGGCATGCAGTTATGCGCTATGAAAAGCATAGTTACTACTGGAGAAAATGTGGGAAACATAGATGGAAACTTTCTTACAAGGCATATGGAAGGTGACACCCTCCTTGCTATGCGTGCAAGGGTACGAATGCAGCTGACAGTCAAGACCCCATTGTAACCAGGCATAAAGCTGCACAAAGGTTTTCAGGCAAATTATTACAAACTTTCAGAACAGGACAAGATGTAAATAATAACGCTGGTGGGGTGAAGTTCCACAAACTTGTCAAATTGCAAGAGTCGATCAATTCGCTTGAGTAGAGAGGATAGGAACCCCATGCCCTGTGGAAAAGCTCAAGGTTATTTTGATACAGTCATCAGTACCTTGAATGAAATTTGACAACAGCACTAAAACAGCATCAGGCAACATTTCAAAGGCATGGGTGGTAAAAACCCCAACAATATCTGGTTTTATTTCATTTTCTGTAGCAAAAAAGCAGAAGTGTAAAACAACATTGTCTCTGCTTTGATTAGAAGCTGGTTAGGATGGGATCCACTTTTATCTGTTCGGAATTCGGATTGTCCTAATGTTGTGCAGACAAATCTCCAGTGTAAATTTCCACAAGATTGAATAAATAAAGCACTAGATTTATACCAGCACACAGGTATACAAAACAATTCAGTATGTCCTTTAGTATAGTTAACCAAACTCTATCTCGAACAGATTACCTTAATTCCATGAAAGTGAACAGATTTTCATAATTAGTCATCAAATTATTTTGTTCTCACCATGCATCCAATCAATCTTGCATGAACTGATTTGTGGAATGCATCTAAAAGTAAATATAAGCCATACTTTACTACATGATATGCATCTGTACAAACCTGCTGGCCTAATTCCAGTTCGCCTATTGCCTGGACCATTGCAGACAGCCAGTACACATCAGAGTAAATATTTCCGTTGTTATCATTGTACTGAAAATGGAGCACACAAAAATTTGCAAACATCTGAGAATTATGAAAGCAATATGAATATATACTCCCTCCGTTCCAAATTGCAGGTCGTTTTGGCTTTTCTAGGTTCATAGGTGTTTGTATGCATCTAAATAAAGTGTATGTCTAGATGCATATAAACATCTATGAACCTAGAAAAGGCAAAACAACCTACAATTTGAAACGGAGGGAGTACTAAATAATCATGAATGATGAACTACTCAATGATTTACGAAAAATGAAAGTTATATGGTTACTGGGTCATAGATAAAAGTTAAATAAAATGGAAACCAGAAAATTGCAGCAACCTTCAGGAGCTGAATAATGAACTCAATGGCTTCCTTTGGGCTATTCTTGTCTGATGATCTAACAAGAGCTACCGCATGGGGGATTGCCTAATAAAAGGAACATAAAAAAAACCATATATTTCATTAGTGCTTGTATGCTACAAACAACAATGGCTAAGACACAATAACTGAATACGATCAGCAGAAACCAAATTTAAATTGTTCAGCTATACTTTTGCAAACAATGAAATGCTCAAACATAAGGTTGAGGGAACCCCAAAAAGTATAGTTTCTATCAGATTTAGACATTCTCTTGTCGAACATTTCCATTTGCAGCAAAAAGAAAATAAAAGAAAAAAGTGAAGCCCCATGCACAAGGCACAGTTTTGAATTACTTCAAAAGGCAAATAAAGATCAAATGTTGCATCTCAATTGGACTTTCATACAATAGATTATATAAGGCCACTAGGCATTACATCAATCAAGGTAGGTAGACAAATAAATCGTATATTTGACCATATAGTTTGTATGAGTGAGATATGCACTCTTTATTTCATTTCAAGACAAACAATAACTACTGGGCTTATTATCTTAATTCTTCCATTTCTTATTGAGAATAATTAGAATGGAATGATATTGCACAGAAAAGGTAAATGGGTGAGATTCTGGAACATACATGCAAAAGACGTACAGTGTATACAGGTAATAATCTGGATATGTAAAGGATTAGTGGTTGCTTGCTGAGTAGACAAGAATAGAATAACCATTTTTTATTTTCTAATGACACACCATTCTATCACGGGTTATAGAAACGAATTCTAATATGTTCTACATTATTTTATCAAAATATGCATCTGACAAACTAATATAATAGTTTCGGATACATGAAACGTTGTAACAGTGCTCTACAGTGCATTATTTTGCCATGGATACTCACATAACAATTCCTACCTCAAAGCATTACCTCAAGAACAAAGTACTCCGGGATATCATGGAAGTCGTTCGGCCTATCAATAAAACAGAATGGTACTTAATTAACCTTAAGTGCAAAGAAAGAACAATGATACATAATAGCTCTTGAGAAGGAAAAAAAAAGTTATGCACAGTGCAGATCTGGACCTGGGCATTCCAATATCTGCATCAAAACGGCGGCTTTTATAGAACTTAACCAGATGAAGCAACCCAGCTAAACCAGTTGCCTGAATGAAGCAAAATATTAAATTCATGTAAGATACTGGTGCAAAATCGATGCATCCAAACAAGATTTCCAGAAAAAACAGAAAGAACTGCCAAACATCCCATTTGCTATTGAGCAGTGTAAAACAAATGCATATATCACAACATGAAATGTATAAAGTAATATATGATAAGATGCTTCAGTACTGTCAATTAGTGGCTCATTTACATAACTGTTCACTACTGCCAATCTACATGGCTTGCAGGAGCAGCAAAAGAAGGTACAAAATGCAAGAGCAAGGAGAACTTCCTGGAACATTCTAGTTTCATTTTCATCGTTAATTTTATCTGAATACTTTCGTCTGCTTTTCTTTGATTGTCATCACATCATTAAGAACCTACTAGCAAAAATACATCAATTCTTGAAATGAAGAACTACACAGAAGCTACATCATTAAGAACCTACATATGCAGAAGCTACTTTGCTGGACAACTATGACATGTTGACATGAATCTTATAAAACCCATAAAGAGCCTAAATAACAGCCTTTTCATTCACAAATACAACAGCAGCAACAGTTGGGTAGGCCATTCATTCATAAAAGAATAATTCAATACAAGAAATAGTCAACTACTAACAATGTGTAAACTTTTGGTCTTCAAATATCTCAAAATGGAATTATCTCTGAATCTGTAAAGCAATAATATATAACTGAGAGATAGTAGCAAACATTACAGAAGCATACCTCAGATGCTGTAACTGCTAATGCATATGCCGCTTCAATTCTAACTCTCCAGAAGGCCTGCATTTAACTAATCTGTTACATAACATTAAAGTATAAGATATCAAGAAGCACTTTTGGGAACTTGAAATACCTTTGTGTCATTTAGGAAATTATTGAGGGCATTAATCACAGCAGAAGAAAGCTGAGGTAATTTCTCCAGTACAGATATTGCCTGCGATTGTGATATAACATCCTTGTCTTTCTCCAATTGATTGATCTGCCAGATGGTTCAAAATTTGAAATAAAACAGGAGAGAAAAGAACATACATTTCTTGATCCTAACATCATATTCAATTGATCATTAATGTTATGTTCTATTCAAAACCTAGAATACTGATACAATGTATCATATTGAAAAGATTGAGGGACAAAGGAAATGCACAAGCTAGTTTACTTATCAAAATCTTATTTTGGAAACTTCCATCACCATTATGGACACTTATCCTAATCTAACGCCTACTTCACCAGATAATAAACACTTCTGTTCCTGAATCACCAAGGAAGCAAGATAACAGTAGACATGTCTGAAAATCTGAAAGATAGAAAGGCAGCCACGTCCTGGTAACACTTTAGAAGATGCGATATGTACCAGAGGCTGCACAAGTGATGCACTACAGCACTAACACTTATCTTGAAGTAGTCATGACTCATGAAACAAGCTTGAACATCTAACTACCTTCAGGAAATAGGTATAAAGGATTCAGAGTCTCAAAGGAAAGAGTCTGACAGCCTGACTTAGTGAATCTCCTAGATACCTAGAAAACTACAACAGTACTAGCACATCTCATAGCTGAATCTTCATTATTAAGTGCTGACACGATGAATTTGGGAAATATGTAGATTAGAAGAGAGGGGAGGCCTCCTCTCATGTTAAACATCTTAAATTACCAACCATAGAAATTTTTCAGCATCTACTTACTCCATGTGTCCAATATCATCAATAATAATCAATTTCAAATAGACGAAATACAGGAGTCCCCTTTTATCAATAAATAATAAGCTTATATGGTAATACGCACCCACATCTGAACAGGTTGGTGAAAATGGATCTCAGCGAGATATTCCATCTCTGGGTCTACTCTAATCCATAGTAAAGGTGAATCCACGCTGCATACGTCAGCTATGCAAGTGAGATATCAAAAAAATGGGGAAATGAGTAAATAATAGATGAAAAGGCAGATTTGTGGAAATAGACCTTGTGCGGTTTTCTTGAGTAGGGACATCTATGTTGTCATCAGAACCATCAAATTTGGTGCTTTTTTTCGATTTCCAAACGCGCTTCGCTGCTAGTTTGGAATGACACTGTATTTCCACCACCTGCAAAGCTTCACCAGCCATTGGCAGAACTGGATGATCGTAAGCCCCATCAGTTTCATGAACCCGTACACTCATCATTCCTGGCCATCCAGCATCACCTTCTCGAGTGTCACCGTTGGTATGACTATCAGAATCAGGTGTAGCTTTTGCAGTGCAACCCCTTGAAACGGCTAATTCAATCATATTCCGTTTTTTACTATATGAGATTCCCAATCTTCCAAGAAGAATGATACGGAGTTAAGTACAAGGAGATAATGAATAAAAGAATGTTGAAAGTGGCTACATGCAAGCAACAAATAAGTTCATTCACCTCATAACTGGACATCCACAAGATTCAACCCATCGTGGAAAGAATTCTTTAAGGAATGGGCGTTCGAGGTTGCCAACCTTATTTGCAAGGTGTCTGAACTGAATTAAGAGGAAGTAAAACAATAAATTCAAGTCTCTGTGGAGTTCAATTTTGCTGCTAAATATTACAGGTGTCTATTTGTCAACAACATTAGTGCAGAAATCTATATTACATGCTAAATCCATAGAATCAATTAATATACAGTGTGCAGAAACATCCCACATTACAATGTAATGCCATCATAAGTAAGACCACACACTGTGGGCCCAGGAAGCAGATTAATGATGTCATGAGTAAAACCATATGCTGCTACTGTGCTAGTCCTCAGTCGTAGTACCAGCCCAAAAATGATGTCACAAGTAAAACCATATGCTGCTACTGTGCTAGTCCTCAGTCGTAGCACCAGCCCAAAAATGTAAGTTCTTGCTTCGATTGCAAGTGGAACTTTTTTAGCGCTAAAAACTTTTAGAGAATATAGGCCCTACAACTCTGGGGCACATTCATTTTATTTCATCCTATTCTACCCTTGCTAAATTGATGTCCATATATATATTCCCATCAACAAGTGAGGCTACCTTGGTTAAGGGATGGAAAGATATGTAGATAGATGCTATGGAATTGACCAAAATAACATTATAGAGCCAGCCAACTGCCAACTTGTTATACCTCTTTCGTACTAAGTGTTCTCGAGGCACGATTTGGAGCCACTATCACCTGCAAAATCTGAAATTGGGAACGATATCAGTCTATAGGAAGCTATCTATATTCTAACTAGAAACGATAAAGGATTAGTATCAGAAACTCAGTAATTCCTATCATGAATAGTCATGTACTTCTCAGTATCAATTCAGTTACTTAGTCAAAAGTGCTCAAATTATGTAAATAAAGATTAACAGTAGTAAATCAAAGATGCAAATACCTTCCGAAAGGAGTCTGGCCCCATCTGCTTCTCCAACATTTGAAGTACAGCTACCTGTTCAAAATTCAGAAAATAAAATGAATTGAGCGAACAATGCATGTAAGCGAATTCCAGAGTTCAAATGCTCAAAACTTACTGCCTTCAACAAACGAACTTTCCCATATGAACCAATCGTTTGAGTTCCGTATAGATCACTTGAAGCAGCAGGAGAGCTCAAAGCAGTTGCACCACTAACATCAGACTCACATACATTGCAGTTAGCCTGTTACAAATCCAAAACTAGATGTTAATAAAGATATTCAACAATCATGTTAGTTGAACGAAGATATACATGCATGGCTGAAGGAACAATTGCAACAGCAAAGCCATTAATTCATTCTGAATAAATGTATGAATGTTTTTCCCCATCCAACCAATGTGCATTTGGAGAGCAGGCACGGAAACCTACTTCAAGAACTGAAGGTCCAATTTCTACTTTAACTATCACAGATTATAGTAACAAGATAAATTACCATACAAGGATAGGTTAAAAAATTAACTATGTGCTGAACGGCATACCACAATTCTGATAACAATGACATCACAGAGACCAATAGCTTTGTAGCAACTTTTTCGTTATTAACATATACGGTGTTAGTATACTCCAAGTCCAGTCTTCCTTTGTAGGAAAATAATTGCAGGGAAAATGAGACATCTCTATTCAACTATTAATAATTTTCAGGTTTTTGACTAAACAAAAGTACAAACAATTCTGAATACATTCCTAATACATATGATAAATATATAGGATCTATTGCACAAGACGAAATTGGGTACCTATTTCTTATTTACAATGCCACCTAGCTGCTCCTAAGTTGGTCGAGTTTTTTATAAACATTAAAGGTTCCCATTGAATTAGGTCTGAAACACAATTACGAATAATATAAAAATCTATGCGATCTCACTGAACCACGTTCTGAATTTCATTCCATAATAACAAAATGCATCATATGTGTTTTTCGTAAGAAGACAAACCTTGAAACGCCTATACCGTGCCTCATTACTCCCAAGGAAACGCTTGATAAATAATTCAGCAAGAAAACCAGCCAAACCATCCAACAGCCATTCTGCTCCAGCAGGAAATTATTTGTCAGCAATGTTTTACCTATGTACTCCCTCCGTCCCAAATTACTATTCATTTGAGCTTTTCTAGATACACCTTTTGATATGCACCTAGATATATACTTATGTCTAGATACATAGCAAAAGTGATGCATCTAGAAAAGTCAAAACGAATAGTAATTTGAGACGGAGGAAGTAGCAAGTAATAGCTACATAAATTAACAGGTAGAGATGAATTACCATCATTGGGCTCCTCTGCACTTGTGTATATTCCAAACCATTGCCTTGCAAGGGCATAAGCTAGTTTGATTCTTGTGCCAATTATCTGAACTATTTTCCAAGTTAGTCACGACAGTGAAAGTTTATATCTCAGCAAGATATGTTAATTGAAATATTCGAAAAGAATACCACAAAATGCTGAACATAAGTAAAACTTAACATGGACATGTCCACACTGGAATGCAGGTTTAAAAGCATTACCAAGAGTCACCAATTAAGGGGATAAAAGAGTAACAAGGTATTAGCCCTAGTAAGAAAAAGTAATAGTAACAGTGGGTTATAGTTCAAGCACATGGATTGCAGATTTCCCCACACTACTATCCAAGGACGACAGGTTCACAAAGCACTATACAGCAAAAATAATATAACTCATAATTTTTCATAAACATATTTACTGCCAGCTGCTGGAGAGGTGCCAAGCTAATTGATCAAATTAACAAGCATGAAGTGTTGTACAAGAAAGTACACAACATGCGTGCGGTTGAAATAAAAAATACTGATGGAACAAGAGCTTCCACTACTCACAGAAGTTATGCATTATTGCATTGCTTACTGATGTTACGTGCTCTTACTAACAAGAGGGAAAGGAAAAAAACTAACGAGGAAATTAGCGAAATCAAGAATTACTAAATTGATAAGCATGCTCTAATAATGAACGCATACACATTCACATCTCGTGCGTCGAATTGTTGGCCAACCTGAGATGGAACGAGAGACGCACCTGATCTATAACCTTCTCGTCGTGCAAGATATCTGAACTGAATATGCATGTGGAGGCGCCTAAGCTTGTTGGTAATACTGTCATTTCAGGTGGAAGAAAAATCTGCTTGTACAAACCCAAGGGGAATGATGCAGCAAGATAGTCTTCATAACAGCTGCCAAAATGATAACAGCAGAAATACTATCACCAAAGTGCAAAATCAGTAAAAAAAAAAGGAGCTTTTTAAGATACTAGTAAAAGCAACACTGAGCCAAGCATTTTTGTTTGTTGAGATACTAGTAAAATCAACACCTGTATGCATCGTGGAAAAATGCGATTGTGTTCTGAAGCTTTGACAAAGCAGGGGATAAACAGATGTGTGAGACACTTATGTCATTCCTGTCAGGGAGAACTTCAAGTGGCCCAACAACCAAGGATATCCACTGTGCACTAACAGGAGTGTTCAATTTATACACATAAGTTTTTTTTGAAGGATCTTCCTTGCTTAAGACCTGCATGATGTAGCATAAGCAGAACATGAATAAGAAAGACCTAAGATCATGAAACAGTACAAAAAAGAGATCATCATGAAACAGTCACAAAGAAACATTTGCTAACAAACTGTAATAGCAAGTTTACTAGAAACTAAAAGACATTCCTTTTCATTTTACATAAGTTAGTTCTTGTTATAAAATGGGGAACTTAATGAGTACTTTGCCTCTAGACCCCCATTGTCAATCAAGATTGAATGCATACCTGGTAAAGTAAGTCACCGTTGCTGACAGCGATTAAATCCGTGCTAACTGTAAACTCTAGGTCAAATCTGGGTATTATAATATAAAAATAATTATTCGCATGCGAAAGAAAGTATAATTTCAAGACTTGCAAGCAGGGAAGAAATAAATTTAACTTACGGACAGCGTTGTGTGGTGCTATCAATGCAAGGAAACCAACAATGTGCCCGTCTTATCTGACTACTGCTATGCAGAACATTGCCGACGAAGTGAATGCCAGTTTCAGCCTTCTCCAAAATATAATCTATGTGAACCAGTTTTATGTTCTTCACCTACAATTTATTGCAATGAGGTATCATGTCTCCACAAATCCATATGTAAATAGCTGCTAACTAGTGTTTATTATGAAAACTTCATCCTACCTTTTCATTTTCAGTTTCAATTCCATTTTCTTTGACCTTCTCACTTCCATTTCCATTTCCATTTTCCCTTTCCTTTTGCTCTTCCACTGCAGAACCATTGCAGCCATTAACAGTTTGATCATCAGAAGTTTGAACAGGTTTCCCACCATGTTCTTCAAGCATTCTACTATTTTCTTCATGCCTTTCACTGTTTTCTTCTACCTGCTGCTCAGTGATCGACTTGACCGATCTCTCATATGACACAATAAGATTTGGTACAGATTCTCGATTTAGAGCCAAAGTATATGTTGAGCATGCAGCATCAGCAGCAGTCTTCAAACATGATATTGAAGACCAATTTGGTTGATCACCTTCATTTTTCCAATGAGGGGAATAGTCAAACTCAACAGTTTCACCATCCACCAGAATGCTCCTGATTGTCATATTATCAGCATGTAGAGCAAATGTGTCGTTATCGGCTAGAAGAACTTTTATCTCGGTGTACCTTAATGCATAGACCAAAAACATGTTCTGTCAGCTTCCCACAAAGTCATATTGTCAGCATGTACAGCAAAGTTCATCTAGACTGGTCTCCAATAATTATTTGATCTAAGCCTTAAACTTGGTTCTAATACAATTTAAAATATACATCAAATGAAATGCAGGTGGTACATGTACATAACTTGGTTTTAATACAGGTGGAATTCGCCGAAAGAACAAGATGCTAGTGTGCTGTTATATTCCAAGTCAGATTGTGCAGTTATTACCTAATCTAGCATTAATCAGTTAATAAATTCATCTGCAACAGGCTGGGAGGATAATCACAAAGTACAGCAACTTGCTAATGGTGTCAAACCAGACAGCCATACTAACTCTGGTAGTTATAAAAGGCTGCAGGTTCACTTTCAATGTGAACAAAATCTAGATTCCCCAGCTCATTTACTAAGCCCACATTCAATGATATTTTCTCAACAAGAATTACAAGGAATTTTATGCATTTTTCCTGACAAATAACCAAGATTGAACATGTTTTTTTTCTAATTTTCAATACAGTAGCTTAGAGACCATGATACCCTGTACTTAGATTGCTCAAATCGAGTTTCAAACAGGAAACTTAAAGATATCTCCCGTGAACATATTGAACCATGTTAACACATTTTATATTTATATGAAAACAAAGCACTACAACTTCAGAAGATCTAGCTTTTAAGAAAGGACCTGATTTCACAGGTATATATAGCGGACTACATTGGTTACCAAATGCAGCACAGCAGCAAATGACCAATTGCATTCACTCAACTTTGACAGCAATAACTTAAGCTGTGGTTTACGCATAGCAGCTCATGGTTTTACAGGACAATGAAGATAAATCATAGTTCAGATGATGATAAATTGGCACTTTCAGCACGGTGTTCTAATAATTAGCACCCTCCACTATATGAATCTAGTAAGCATGAGGTAAGGAAATCAATTGCTAAGAAAGAACTGTCGTACCATGAAGCAATCATAGCACACATAGCTCTATCAGCTAAACCAAACTTTTCAAAAATTAAGGCCTCGCAGGTAACTAAAGGCCTGCACGCTGGTAGCAGTACTAATTATTTTACAGTAAACAAAATTATTTCGTGAATGAATGGACAGAATTTTGACATTAGTTACAATTGCCGCTAAAATGAGCAACAACGCACAAGTAGAATAGCAAAGTCGAATATATCATTAAGCAATCACATTGCACAGTTCACTACTCAGGCAGCTGCATCAACTTCAAATAATACCCAGCAATCACATTGCACTATCAAATCTGACAACTCTGATTTTTGAAACCGGACAAATGGAACCATCTCTCTTACAAACCAACCAAAGCATTTTAACTCCAGTACAAGCCCACACGGTAGCAACATCTGCGCCCTCCTCCACCGCGAACTCCAAACCCTAATCCTCGCGTCTCAATCCGTCCCCAGCTAAGCAACCCCGAGGAGCAGCTAAACCCGCACAAAAGGTCAGGGCACGCGCACCAGGGGAGAGGATCGCAGCTATTTCGGCACATTTAAAGCTGCGGCGCGGCTCACCCGTAGATCAGCTGGTTCTCCATGTCGATGGAGACGCAGAGCTTCTGGTGGAGCACGGTGGCGCCTCCGCCTGCACCGCCACCATCACCCTTCTGCTTCCTCGCCTTTGCCATCCCCGAAGCTCCTCCTCCTGCTGCGCTAGGGTTTGGAAGCTTCTAGAAGGGGGTTGTTGGTCGGAGACCCGTGGGGCTCAGTGAGGCGGAGGTGGCGTCGAGGTACGCCACGTCATCCCGCGGCTGGGCTCTAAGACGCTAGAGGAGGAGCGGGGGAGTTCTTATAGGCCGGGTGGGCGAGCTCTCGCCGGCGCTCGAGCCCGTCGCGGCTCAGATCTTTCGCCGCCCCGGCGAAGGGGGTCTGCGTGGACCCGGTGCACGGGGTCGCGGTGGGGACGGGAGCCTCGGGGCGGGGCTGTATCTTTGTGGTCTATGGACTGGGTTTATGTAGCTACCTTTTCCTTTGTCCTACAGTACATTTCTTTGGATAAGGCTTTCCAGCCCAGTAAACGATTGGTTATATGGGCTTATAAACTGGCCATAGCCAGCCCTTAGCCGAACGGGCTAATGGGCTGTTAGATGACATGGGCTTTCCAATGAGAGAAAAATTAGGGAAAAAGTCTATTCCACAACCCTCAACTATCGGCGTCTCCGAGTTTTAACCCTCATCCCCAAAACCTATGGGTTTTTGTAACACCTGCCATTTTAGTCATTAAAGTGACTTTGAAGAATTGGAAGCAATTCGAGAAGAAAAGAAAAAGAAATTGGCCGAAAATCAAATTCGGGTCGAATTTGGCCGAAATTCGAATTTTGAATTTGAAATTCAGAAAAATTCGGTAAAAATATGGAATAGAAGTGTAAGAGTAATTAAAACTTGAGGATCAAGAATTTGAAACAGAAATAGTCCTAAATATCTCAAAGGAATTAAAGAAAGAAAATGGAAAACTGAACTTACTGTTCATCGTCCGAAAACAGAAATTCAGAAAAACAGCAGCAGAGTCCATTTTGGAAATTCATTTCTGCTGAATCCTTCAAATAAGTGGATCCAAATAACTATACCATGTTAAAGTATGGACTTTGGACTACTAGAATTGGGTGTTGTTGGCCAAGAATAGTGAAGGGAACGAATTCAAATCCAAGCTCAAAGTCAGCACATTATCACAAGTGACTATCTTACTGAAAACGACTAAGTCTGAAACAGCAGTGTGTGGCCAACTTTGAAATGGATTTCAGAGCAATGTAGGTCAAGAGGAGTAGGTGTTCTTGAGCAAAATGGAAACCTTGGAGATGGTAGAACACGAATGGGAAGGAGTTGGACTGAAAAAGGAAGATTTGGATCACTGAACTCAATCACAAAGTGAAGTAAGTGACACTGTCAGTTCACTGACGAAACTGAATGGGAAAGCAAAAGGATTCAGTTATATGCCAAAGAAAAATTCGAATTTGAAGGCTTTTGGATGTTTATCTCGAGCAAAGGTTTATATATGAACTGAAAAGCTCAAGATTATCTACAACTTCGGTTAAGACACTTGGGGACCGTCGGATTGGAAATCGACCGCAATTTAGCTCTAAAGTCACGGGCGCCAGAGGTAAGAAAGAGGAGCGATGACAGAGCGAGCTTGACGTGTCGCCGCCGCCGCTCTCGGTCGCTCGCCAGCGCAATGGCTAAGCCACCTCCTCACCACGCAAGCCTACGAGTAGGCCACGGTGTCTCCCATGCGTGCGGTAAGCCGTTCATATAATTACCACTCCCGCGCCGCCGTTTTACCACCGCTTTTTCTTACCGCCGCCGCCTTCTCTGTCAAACACCGCCGCCAGGTAAAATTCCGCCACCACACCGCAGCTCCCGTCGATTCCTTCCGTCCACACCTCCGCCCACACCCCACCAGCAACCCTAGCAACTTGTTGCCCAGCTTCTTCGCCGGCACGCCTTATACCGCCGCCGTTTCTGTCCGCCGTCGCCGCGCCTTCCGCTCACGGTGAGCACCCCCTTGCGCTGGTTCCCTTCCTTCTTGAGTAGTCTTAGGCAGGTCCTTAGGATGCTAGGATGGTGTAGCCGTAGTCGTTAGAGTAGTCCGTGCCGTTATCGTGCGTAGCTGCGACCGGCCGTAGGTGCCGCTGCCCGTCGCCGTGGAGGGAATGGCTCCGGCCATCTCCCGAAGAGCTGTTGCCGCGTACGGGTGCGTGAAGGCACGGAGGTGCTGTCCTGACCTAGCTCCGCCGCCGGTAGGGCGCCGGCCGGCGAGTCGCGCCGCCCCCTGTCGCGCGCGCGCGTTTTGGCGGGAGGAGGAAGAAGCGCCTGGAGCCTTGGGCCCGCGCGTCAGTGGGAAAGGTTAAGAGGAGAAGAAGGCCGGGGGCGCGGGCGTCTGATTGGGCCGGCACTCCGGAGGCCCAGGGAAGTCAGCAGGCCACGCTCGCGGGGAAGTGAAGGAAAAAGAAAAAGGGTCGTTGGGCCGGTGTCGGACCGGGAAGAGGATAAGAAAAAGAAAACGGCCCAAAGGGGCCCGTCAGGGGGAGAAAAAGGCCGACGGGTAAAAAGGAATAGGAGGAGGAGTGGGTCCGCGCCGTGGGCCCAGCGCGTGTGAGAGAGGGTAGAGTCGAGCCGCGTGAGAAAAGTTGCCCGGGGGTGTTTTCGGGAAAATTTAGATTTCCTTTAGAAAGTAATTAGTTTAAATCCGAATTTCACCATTTAAATCACAGAAATTTCTAGAAGTGTCCAAAATTAGTGAAACCAATTTTGTTAGGCTTGTTTTATTTTCCTTTATGCATTAAAATTTTTACACCCTAGAAAAATAATAAAAATTTGGATATTTATTTAATGCCTTTCTTTTAAGGTAATTAAATAAATACTTAATCTTATAAAATGTATAAAATATGGAATAACATTTTCTTAATCACAAATTATTCTTAACCCATAGGAAATTAGGTTTTCAACTTAGAAAATAATTATAACCTTTGCTAAAAATAAAAGAAAGGCCTTAAGTAAGGATTAGGTAAGAAAATAAAAAAATTGTGGGTTAATCTTTTGGGGTTTTTGTGTGTTGACTTGCAACTTTATCATGATAGATTGTATATTCCTTGTTGGCTTGCAACTTTATCATGAAGGAAAGTTGTATAGTCTTTTATTCAAAATTTTGCATTCCTAACCCCTGCATGTATTGTGCTATAGATCCCGAAGCACCAGAAGGAGATTATTTGGAATTTTCAGAAGGATCTTCGGAGTTCGAAGAAGTCTTTGAATTAGTCCCCTGCGAAGTCAACCCGTCAGACAACACTAACTTTTTAAGCGAACAAGGCAAGCCCCGGTGCATTTATACCTATCTATTTTGGAGTTATTATTTCATGTGTCCAATTATCGGTTATTTGCTATATGTATGCACTAAGTCTAGGAGTTGCTTGAAACCTATTCTTGTGTATGATCATGCCTTGCTTTAAGGACATCTTTGCCACTTGTTCAACCCTTGAGTAGATAACCCAAGTCTAGAATTGCTTAGTTGCTTACATACTTGGTTTACCAACCTTAAGGAAAACTTTTGAGTCATACATGTTGCTTATGAAAAGATAACTTGGATATTGAGAAGCGGACATAAGCTAGAGATGTAGTTCTGTCTGCTAGATTAATTTGGTTAAGGCCCGATTCGTTGTCTTAACCTTTGATCAAGTGATAAGCATCTGATCACTTACTGGGTATGGGACCAGTAAAGCCCAGTAGGTTAGTAAACTCTATGATCGGGAATACTTCGTACCCGCGCTTGACGTGCTGGAGATTGGCAGGGGCGTAGCCTGAAACTCACATGGTGATCGGGCCAGACGTGGGGTCCCATGTGGGGGTGCGTCCCTGGGTCCGGGTAGTCTTATTCCCAATCATAGATTTTGCTAATCAAAAGGTCGTTATGTACGACCTGGACAGTCATATAAAACTGGTGATCAGAGTACTCTCCTGCAGGATGTAAATGGATCCGGATCGCCGCAATTCTCGGTTATGAATGCACTTGATCACTGTTGAGCATCGTAGTATAAATTCATGAATAATATATCTTTCTGATAATGTTTGATGTCTGACTTAATATCTATTGTTGCTTTTACTTTCTGCTCATCATTTAGAATGGTTAGGTAATAACTTAACCCAAATAAAAGATAAAACTAAGGTATCACTTGTAGTAAGCTTTTCGGCAAAAGTTGTATCAACCAAATACACCAAAAGCTATCATATACATCCAAAGAAAGCTATTATATTGGTTAGTCGGGTAAGACTTGCTGAGTACCCCGTACTCAGGGTTATCCCTTGTGGTTATCTTTCAGAAGCTCCGCAGGAGTCCACAGAGGAGGAAGCCCCGAAGCCCTAGGGTATTGTTATGAGTCTCACAATACCCTTAAGAAGAAGTTTTTAAATGCTCATCTCCTCCTGAACTGTTTATGTTTTAAATCTTAGAACTCTGTCTAACACTGCACTGTTAAGTTTGCTTCAATCCATGTTCTGTAATAATTCGTACCTTTTATATGTATGTAAAAATGTAATATTTGTTGATGTTATCCCATCGCGGATACTATCCTGATGTATGGCTATGAAATACAACGTGGATCTTTCGAGGGGTCCTAGGGACACTCGACAGACGACCGGATTTATACTGTTATAAATGCGTTTCGAGTAATTGCTGCGTCGGCAGCAATTAGGCGCATTTAAACCAGTTTAAATTGGACGGTTCCGCCACAGTTTTAACCCTCATCCCCAAAACCAGATGTTTGGGAACCACCAACTATTTAAACCGTCCGTTTAACCCTCTCTCGGTGGTTTTGTGGGCTGTTGTCGCAGACGTGGCGCCACGTCAGCTTATCCAACGTGGAGTCGGATCCGAGTCAGCGAGTAGATATAAGCTGACCATCAGAAACCCTAGACCCCTCGCTCCTCTCTCCTCCATTCCTTCCTCTTCCCTGACAGGTTCCTCTTCTCCTGTTCCTGTGCAAAACCCTAGACATTTATGGCGAGCTCGAGCACGTCGAGGGGTACTTGGAGTGGCGAGTAGGGACTTGGAGGTCTCCTATTCCGAATCGAATTGGTCCCCTCACCTACGAACCACGCATCTTTTGCCATTGTGGAGAGAAGGCGGTGTTGTGGATCCCATGGAGTCATGAGCACATAGGGGGTCGCTACCTGAAGTGCTTCCATGCTTGGGTGAATGAAATTTGTGTGTTTGGTGCTTGGGATTTGTTGATTCGCCATTGGATTTGTGCAATGGGGCTTGATTTCCTGTTGGTTTTTGAAAAGCAGGAGGTGGGTTGTGATCTGAAGCGTGAAAGGGCGCAGTTGAGGAGTGCTCTTGCCGATGCAGTAATGAAGTTTGACCAGCAGAAAAAGGAGACTGCAGATGCCGTAATGAAGCTTGAGCAGAGCAACAGGAAGGCATCTGCTACTCAAGTTCAGAAGGAAACTGAGCAAGTTCAGAAGCTAGAGAAGGGGAGGCGTCGTGGCTATAGCTGTGTTTTTCATGCATTTAGGCTAGTCTGCTTAAGTATTGTGGCAATGTGTTATGGTTAGTGAACTGTATCAAGCAGTATCTATGTATGTGTGACCATGTTATCCTATGAATTTGTAGCGAACAATGTCATGTGTTGATATGTATCTATGATATGTATGTGGTGGTAGAAAATATCATTTTCTACAAGTCTATTTGTTTAGAGAACACACAGAAGCAGTCATGTAGTAATAGGTTCATAAGATTCAATACATATTAAACATAACAAAGGTTCAACACAACTTAACATGCCATTAGTATCTGGCAACATTACATGGAATTGTGTTGGGGGGAAATATTAACGACCTCCTGATGTCCCTTAAAACAACAATCATGAAGGTCCAGGACCCACCTGCAGTAATGATGACCGCCGCCGACCCGGCATGGGCAAGGAGCATCCCACTCCGTCTTGCCCGACCCAGGGCCCCGGGGGCGGACACGCCCGACCCCTCGATGGCGAAACTCCGCCTCGCCCGACCCACGGTCTCAGGGTCGGGTGCGCCCAACCCCTCGCCGCAAGGCTCCGCCTCGCCCGACCCCGGGCGTGGGGGGTCGGACTCATTCGGGCCCACAAGACAAAGGGTCCGCCTCGGGCGCAGACCAGCAGATGAGGGCGCGGATCTCGTGGGCCCTCCACCGATCTTGCCATAAATGCGCCGCGGCTCTGGCGCGCAGAAAGGTGCCCGCGCCCCTCGACGTGACCCACCACAAGTACCCGGGCAGAACACTGTGGCCACGACCGCATAGGCTACAGTGGTCACAGCTCCCCCAGATTCGCCGTAGAGCACTCATTTCATGCGCCGCCCGGCACAGGGGGGAGCACCGCCCGTTCTCGTTCTCGGCCTATCCGACGACAGGGACATGACGTCCGTGTTCCACGGACCGTAAGCAGGACAACAGGGGTCAGTCGTCTCCCCCAACGTGCACAGTTGTCACGGCCGAACACCATCATCATGCCCGGCGGCGCCGGTCATCCGGAGGATCGTCGACAGGATCCGGCGACAGCCGCCCTCCTCCGGTGGTCGCGCTGACAGGGGACGAAGGCCGGGACAGAAGGCGGCACCCGGGGACTTGATCCTCTTCCTTGTTTTTTACTTCACTTAGCTTATCTCTTTTACTTCTCCGCACACCTGGCTCACCTGTAACCCCGGTACCCTCCTTGCGCTATAAAAGGAGAACCGGGAGCCCCGAGACCAGGAGGACTCTGAAGCCAACAGAACCCACACACTCTCCTTACGAGCATCAGTGTACACCCAAGAGACTTGGGACCGGCTCCCTCTCTCACCTGTTTGTAACCCCTACTACAGACCACGCGTGAGTAACATGAGTAGCTCCTCATACTGGACGTAGGGCTATTCCTGCCCGAACCAGTCTAACCCCGTGTCCTCTCACGCCATCATCCGAAGCCTTACGCGCATAAAAGAAATTTACTAGCCGTAGTCTTGATCCGCTAATCTTGACAACGACAAATTGAAATTGTTCAAGATAACATGCCATTACATGGATTTAAAATCAGAAGCTGCATTTCACATTAGAGCTTTGCTAAATTCCATGGTGGGAGTAGAAGCATTGGCCCTTGCTTTGTTGCAGGTTTTCGGCTCTTGGGTGCACTAGCAGATACATGAGCAGTAGCTAATCCCAAAGTGATTTTTATGGTTGCACTCGAGCTAGCTTGTGATCTTGGGACATTGGCCACCAAGTTGACAATAGCAAATCCACCGGTGACACTTGACACTCTTACATTTGCACTTGTCTTGATCATCTTCTATGAAAAGAGTTTGTTAGATAATGTAAAACAAAATGAATTGATGATGTAGAATACTAAGTTATGTTGCTACCTTTGCTGGAGACTTTTTATTGCTATCAGTTGATGGCTTCCTTTTCTTTGAGGATGTACAGCTTGATTGGGTGTTGGACACCACAATCATTGCACTTGGAGTAGTACTTGGAGTCCTAGCAGAAGCTGCATTCCTCTTCTCACATGTGGATCTGTTATAACAAATCTGTTTACACTTTGTGCATCTAATGACAGTACCAACCTTTAACATCTTTGAGCCCTTGGGTGGCTCAATTGATCCCTTCTCCTCTCTGTCTTTGTCCTTCCAAGCATCCTAACATATCCTGGTGCCTTGAGCTTCTCTCTATCAGATACAGTTGTTCATGCCCTCAATAGGTTGGAGGCAATGTGCATATGTTTTGTGGAATGAATCAACTGAATAACAAGTTGCTATGTATTCATCCAAGCTGTTGGTCTTGAAAAATATGCATGAAATTGCATAAGGGCACGGCAATCCTGACAATTGCCAATACCTACATGAACACACTTTTTTCTCTAGGTCTACGTGATCCTATTGTCAAAATGCATGACTTCATATTGTGATGCTCCATTGCAAATAGCATGGCACTTACCTAACTAGGTGATGTAAGCATTCATTTTCCTCAAAATATTTGGGCAAATCTTAGTCACCCACCTCTTTACCTTTGTTATCATGAATCCTAACCATAACCTTCCTTCTAATGGTTTCTAGCATGGTGATGATAGGAAAAAACCTAGCCTCAATTATC
This sequence comes from Setaria viridis, assembly GCF_005286985.2. Lineage (NCBI taxonomy): Eukaryota > Viridiplantae > Streptophyta > Magnoliopsida > Poales > Poaceae > Setaria > Setaria viridis. The sequence continues at coordinate 28,967,989 of NC_048264.2, read as the reverse complement.
CACTTGTTGAATGACTCACACAAGTTGTTGTCCAAAGAATCACAGTTTGATCCCAACTTGAATCAAGTCCTTGACCAATGCTCGTGTGTGTTCAAAATAGCTTGAACTCCTGCATGTGTCTCTTTTGCATGCCTTACTCTAGCTTTGTTGAACAACATAATACAAGGAGCCTTGGCACACCCCTAAAATAGCTTCTGCCATTCCTTGTCAGTGAATTCCTTCTTCCAATTTGCATAAATGTGCCTAGCACAGTTCCTGTGCTCAGCTTAAGGAGCCCAATAGCTGACTGCATTTAGAATTCCCTTTTGTTGGTCAGATATAAATACCCAATCAGACCCATAGTACAAAGTAGCTCTCCATTAGTGGCTCCCTTAAAGAAACAGCCATCAAGACCTGCTACCTTTCTACAACCAGCAAGAAATCCCTTCTTCAATGCATCAAGACAGACATACATCCTTTGAAAGGTAGGTGGTGTGGCGGAGCCACCAAAATTAACCTAGCTAAAGTGTACTTAACACCGTCTCACATGTAAGCGGACACTTTAATCAAGTTAAAGTGGTAGTCAGTCAGGTTTCACCCGACAAACCACTTGTTCAGGATGAAAGTTAAGCATAGTCACACGAAGGCGAGTTCCAGAGATTACAACATTCCAAGTAAATTAACTTAGGCAACTTCAATTTATTACACCACAAGAGTTCAAATAGTGCGTAAAGTAAATTGTTCAAAGTTTAAGCAGCAAAAAAAGGATGGCAACTAAACGTCGAAGCAGAAATATCATGGTGAAGCCGGCCATGATATCAGTTACCGTGATCCTCGCCGGCCGAGGACGGGTTCCACTCGACAGTCCAACTCGGAGGGAGTTGGGTCGGCCAAGTCACACTTTCAGCAAAAGCACTAACACCCAAGTTACTTGAAAGTAAAGCCACAAGTAAGGCTGAGTATACTAATAATCAACAAGACTAACCTGTCGGGTGGTAACTACTCCACCGACTTGTAGACATGCAAGGCTTTTTGGCTGAGGGGTTTGTTTTACCAAAAGCATCTAAGTAGGTCCTTACTTTCAAGTTTTAGCAGCAGGTTCTAATAGATTATTTATTCTAGGTAAGCAACCTATTCTAAGCAAGCAAGTTGAGCAAACAATTTTATTCCAAGCATCATTATTTAAGATAATCATTCTTTATTTCACTTGTTACTCAGTGCAGCACAGTAGTCAAGCAGTCTCAAACTGTGAGAGGCAGACAATTCGAATCAAGTTTTTAAACCTTGCAAGGTGAACCTAACCCCACGATATCCGCGTGTACCATGACGGGTTCGCTTCACTTGTCAACCATCCCCATCAATCCCCAGCTACGTGTCAGGGCCACTTCCCTTGGATACAAGGCCCCATGGTCCCGGACGACGCCGTACTATGACTGCACTTGCAGCCACATGATGCACCAGGGGAAACTCCGTTCCAGAGATAGTGGGACTGTCCGCTCACGTCCCTGTTCGATCAGGTACTAGACTTCCCTATCCCATACTTGATATGATATTAGTACTTTCAAACACTTGACCACGAACACCGACACATTTCGGCCTTAGCATGTTCATCATTAGACAGACGGGACAAAACCACCAAATCGGAACCAAACCTGGTCCCGTCCATCATGCATATAGTTGTAGTATAAGTAAACACGCAACTCCTATAACTCGCGAGTGACAGGAAATCACTCGACTTTTACTGAGTGCTATTTAGCATTGCAGCTACTCGGCCTACCATGCTAGTATTCAACCATAGGTACCTAAGATCATGCAACTAGGTTTTCAATCAACTCCTATGAACGTAAATGCACAAGCATAAGTAACATAGATATTGCATGAATTTAGAAACCTAGGTTATGCTCCGGGGCTTGCCTTCCTGTTCTAAGTTAGTGACTAGGCTCTTGCTCAACCTCGACGTGATGTAGCTCGGTAGGTACTTCCCCGGTCATCGGGAGCAGTTCGTATGTCCCGTCTGCGAGATTCGCTTCTACACGAGATGCATATGCAATATTCAAGTTCACGTTTTCACAAGCAAGATATATTCAAAAGATTTTGTAGAGTGTAAGTTAAACATGTGACCCAAGTTAAGATTTAAATTGAGTTCCTTGTGAGATAAAGTGATTTCGTGTTTTAAACCCTAGGTTTGATTGATGGTGACTGTGTACACATATAAAGTTTTAGAAACTTAGATTTTACAAAGAAAGGGTGGGGTCACTTTAGGGTTGCTCACAACTCATTTGGAAAGTTATCCTATTTTTGAGTTTTTAAACAACTCAAACTATCATATTTAAGTGTATTTAACTACATGCATTTATTTGAGCAAGGCAAAACATGTAGCAACCAGAAGCTAGTATTTTTCCTAGTTAAATAGAGGCATCAAGAACCTAACAAAAGTGATCTTGCATTTTTATCTATTTCCTTCCATTTATAGAGCAAATAACAAGATCACATCTAACATTACAAGGTTAGACCGACTATTGTATCATATCAGACATCTTTCCTGAGTCCTCGGCGATGGTGATGTGGCGAGTAGTTGGCAGAGGAGATTTCTTGACCGTCTCCCCGCTCCTGGTTTGACTAAAGGACTGTAGGCATGTCTTTCTATATTCTTTTAAGGCCCTTGCTATCTCTTCCTTCTGATCGTCCTTGAGATCTGCTTCGGTGATTTCGATGACGTTATCCTCAGAAATCTCAGTAGCCTTCGACATGTTGGATCTTGGTTAGGTCCCACCGGGCGTGCCAAAAGTGTGTTGGCGTTGAAAATCGGTCGACGATCCTCAGCGTCGGACACACGACCCGGGAGAATCTGCTTAACTCCTGTTCAGGTTATCGCCCTGGTGCGGTTCGCGTGGCGTGCTAGTCAATCTAACATGTTGATTGACAAGGAAACAAAAATATTAAATTCTAGGGGCCTCGATCGGCTAAAGTTCCGATCTGTCTTAAAAAGCGTATCGGTGAATCGGCTGATTCATTGTAGAGGTGACCAGCTATAAAACAGTCGATACCGCATAGCGATTATAAAGAAAACTTACTAGAGCAAGCTAAACAACGCTAGAGAAGCAACACTTGGGATAGATCTAATCGGCTATGTGATAACAAAGAATAAAAGTAATAAAAGCCGAGAGTTTGTATCTCAAGCTGGATAACTGGTAATAAAAACTAAAATAACAGGTAAAACCTATGATTCTAGTTGATATCGATAACTGGTGAATAAATCCAAACGAAACAACAGCGATGCACCCGAAGTTAACGCTTAGATATTACTCGATAAAAGGAACTTACAGAATCGGCCGGAGATCGTGTCGATGCAGCCCTGCCAACCCGTACGAACTCGTGAAAGAAAAATTATTTTGGTGAAGTCGCCAATTTGAAAGTAAAGTACGAGGAAAAAGTAGATTTGTTGTATTGATTGATGTGTTGTTGTTCACAAACCTCTAGGGGTGGCTATTTATAGCCTGTTACAACTGATTTCCTAACCAACTAGAATTTATCTCTAATTTTAAACGACAACAAATATTTACAAACTCGACTCGTACTTGAGTTGGTTATTACTTTCCTACGGGCCTATCTCTTTCTTCAGCAAATCTTTTATCTCGGCTCACCTAAGGCCCAAACTGGCAAAGCCACTTTGACTTCCAATCGGCCAGCCTCCTCCTCCGCTAGTCGACCAAAATGTTGTAGCTTCAATTGGCCGATTCCTAAGCTTCTAGCCTGCCGCATCGGCCCCCTTTCTCCTTCTTTGACGTCGATTCAAAACACGTGTCAAAATCCGGCATCAACAAATATATACATTATATGAAAATTACATAGCTCAATGTGGTCTGCAACATTGTATCAATTATTTTGATATCATATGGTTTCAAATGAAACGTTGTGAACTACAAATTTATAGATCTCATCGAGATCTAGGTTTTTCATATAAATGTTTCTCCAATTAAGTTTATATGAAAAAGTTACGATTTTTCTAAGATGCATTGCACAGAAAAGAAACATACTACCAATTCAATTTGCGATATGGTAAATTCTGCTATGGCTATAGCCATTTCGAATGGCTAAATAGGTATTCGGCCGCTTAATCTTTTTTGTTACAATAAAATGAGATTTTTACAATGGTTGTAAGGTACCATAGATAATTACTTATGCGCAACAAAGAGCTCTTCTCGAGGAAAAAAACAAAGGGCATTGCAAGGAAAAATGGGCTAGGTTCAACACGTTAGATAGTTCGTAAAGGATTACCCATAATATAAGAGAGGAATATACAGGTGGAAGAAAAGTTGAGCTTCTTGCCCACCAAAAAGCCCTTTTCGGGCACGTGCATGTATATATCCGCGAATAGGACAACAAATACTAACAAGGAGGTTGGCATTTACCACATTACTCCTTAGGCTTGGACACCACTTACCAAAGTACTTCTTGGGCATAGAATAGTGTCTGGGGTTTCAAGTTGACTAGGCTGGTGGTGGAGGATTGGGATGGTAAAGTGGTGGGATGCCGCCGGTTCATTAGGTGATGTTCGGATGGGTTACCTCGTGCGACTTCCCTGCAAAGCTGGGTAGGCGTGGTAATGGTAGGCAATGGAAGATTCGGTCGTTGGAGATGGGAGGACACGTGTAGAGAGCTAGGGGAAGAATGGCTCTATAGATTGAAAATCATGGTAGATTGTCCGATCTTCATCCAATGGCCTAAAAAATCAAGTGTTGGATGGCTTTAGGAAAATCCAGTGTTCCAGAGCCAGGCCCATACAGACTTAGTGGATTCCAGGAAGTATATAAATGAATTGTCTACATCTCCCCATCAGTATCAGTATAAGCTTTTAGGTTGAACTAGTATTTGGTGCATATAATTCTATGGTATCAGCTTTATAGGCGTTGAGTTCAAATCCTCGTAGCAAGATTAGATAAAAAAATTATATTCAGCTCCTAGTTTTACGATTTAAGGCTTAATAGAGCCTGCATGTGGGGAGATATTAAAGTATAATTGAATTGCTCATATTTTCTTGTTATCTTAAGCTTTTAAGTTGAACTCCTAGACATGCAACTAAATATAGATTACATGGACACCCAATATACTAAGATGCTGCCTACTCTCATGTGGTACTTGCAATAAGATGAGGCGATGTCACTGCTTAGATCCGCAACCTAACGAGGGGTATCCTGAAGTAGTGGATTTGTTGGAGGGGTTTCATCGAGATGAGGAACTCGGAGGTGAACGCAGAGACAAATTAGACACATTCGGGATGCTGAATAACGTAATACTAATACCCTACATCTTGTATAGGGATTATATTACGTTGAGCGTATGAGATATTATGGAGGGTCCCTGCCTCACCTTATATATCTGGGGGCAAGGTTACAGCTTGTTGACGGCTGTTAGCATGCCAACTTGTGAACCGCAAGCATACGGATCAATTGTAGCTCTTCCCTCAGAGTATTCCCCAAGGTTTATCAATCTGTGGAACTTATAACACAAGATCTATTTCAACTAGCATTGCTAGTGTTAGCTTGGTGTTTATGAGAGATTCAGATCCAATCTACTAACCATGTACAGACAGATAACAGATAGAGCAAAGGTAACGAATCTAGAGCAATCTAGACTATGTATATGTTGTAGTTCTGAGCATAGATAACAAAGCAACACATATATGATCTTAGTAAAAACATCTTTAAATCTACATCTCTGGTCCGGATCCCGAAACCCCCTATCTTACACAAGAAAGATCCTATCATGATCACATCTATCAGCGCAAGCAGGCTAAGGGCATGATCATAAGAACATGTTATACTCATCGGTAGATCAGGCATGCAAATCTGGTCACCGTGACCACAAGAACACCCTAGGCAATCTATCATCGATTCATAGATTGAAAAGCAAACAAACCCGATAAAGCATAAAACCATCCAAGGAGATACTTAGATCACTATGAATATGAACGCATCTATTACTTCACCATGAATGATTGTACATCACAAGATCACCACTGGGATCCTACCTTGATCTTGATGACTCCTAGCTCCAGAACTCCATTGTGATCTTCCTCGTAGGATGATCACGCTGGTAGAGGTTCGCCTACACTAACCTCCGACAACTGCACGGCCCTCGGCTCTCCGAAGAGATGTCCCTCAAGTTCTTTTGCCTCTCTGCTGCTTCACATCGAGTACGTCGTCTTGGATATGAGGCTCGGTGGATTTTTCGGGACATTTATAGTCTAGAGAGCGTGTGGAAAAAATTGGAAGGCGAGGGGGCGAAGGAAACCCCCTGGCCTATCGGCCTGGGAGGGTCTAGGCCGATCGGTCTAGGCCTTCCTTTTGGCCCCTCGTGTCCTACTTCGTCTCCAAGTCTCCTCTGGTACTTTGAAGTCCTATTTTCACTTGTATGTGGGTCTGACACGTCGATTGCTTTAGGATGAGATTCATCTTCAATGACTTTCCAAATATCCTCTTGATCTTCTTTGATTCCTCTTTGATCCCGAAGTGATCATTGCCATATCCTCACAAACTTAGCCCTTAAGTCATCTTGGAGGATTGTTTGTCAAAGATGGGTGTCGGAAGCCTCCAGAAGACCCTAGGCCGATCAGCCTGAGCTCCTCTTGGCCAATCGGCCTAGGCCCTTCATAGGCCCGTTGGCCTCTGACTTCGTTTGGTTCGATGCTCGTTTAGTGCTTTATCCAAAAATATACTTTTAGGTCTAATTCCCTACAAAAATAAAATATCCTCCAAAATATGTTGCATATGTGAAAATGACTGGTTTATTAGGTGTAATCAATAGTTTAGGTATTAAATTTATATCATTATTGAAGATAAACAAGGGTAAAAGTATGTCAATAGTGAGCGTCAACATAGGTTGGTTGTTAAAAGAATCCTAGTCAACACAGGTCGGTTGTTAAAAGAATCCTAGTCGGTTAAGATAGTGGACATCCTAATTATATTACATTGAGTACCTTCCATCAATCCGAATAGAACTAGTTCTATCTATAGCAAAGTCAACTACATCATTATGCACCGTAATCTTCATGTCAGATGTGCCTGGATGTCCTATCCTAAATCTAAGGCAGTTCGTTGCCCTGCTGGTGGGCCTATAGATGTATATCGGACAAGATAATCGAGTGCAGTAGCCACCGAGTACTTTTTAGGTCCTTACCGAGTAGTTTTGCTTCTCTTCAAGTACTTTCTTCAGTTGAATTTTCAAACTTCCTCAAAGCTGCCATAAGGCTATGATGAGCCCAAGTCCCGATCATATTGATTTTGTAATCTTCATCTTTGAATTTCTTTAAGGATGTGCGATGAAAGCCGCACTCCATATGGAGTAGCCCCTAAGCCTTAGGTTGAATTGAAGAATCAGGCTGAGGGTTAATTTTATAATTTGCTACCTTTCCAAGAAAAATTTAAACATCATGCTGATGGACATGTGTCATATAGCTCCCGAGCCTCAAGCCGACTAGTTTTGTAGGCTTAAGGGTCAAAAAACAGTAAATGTGTCCAACTTGGAGAAAAAAAGTATCATATCACGAAATAATGGTGAACTCGCAATTAAATCCCATATTTTCAGAGAGCCAGAGAAACAGTGAAACACCATCTATAGATAACGGAGAGGAACTATATTTTTCTTTCACACTTCCCATCTGCCCCCTTCACCTTCAGCCATACTGTAGCTCTAGCGCCGCCACCTCCCGATCCACAACCCTCGAGTGGATGTGAGTGAAATCGCTCGTGACAACAAGAATGGGTAGGAAAGCTGCTGGGCAGAAGACGGGGAAGGGGAAGAAGAAGAAGAAGAAGGACTTGGAGTTGCTGCCACCCAAGATGGGGAAGGTAGACACGGATCAGATCCCCAATCAGGTGTGCACTTGCGCAACCTTGAGCATCTAGTGAAGGGCTATTTGCAGAGCAAAGAGCTTATCGAGTGGAGATCCGCTCATGGATAAGCGGTTCCAATGAAGATGGATGCCGATGAGATGGTGATCGTCCCTCATTTTCTTGAGTGCGGCCTGGGAGTCCCGTGCTACGACTTCCTTAGCAGGATATTGCATCATTACAAGTTGGAGTTCGTGCACCTTAATCCCAACGGTATTGTACACACTGCGACCTTCATCCAGTTCTATGAAGCTTTCTTAGGGATCTGACCCCATTTAAGTTTGTTCCACCATTTCTTCCGAGTCAAACCACAGCCCAACTCCAAGTGTCTAGCGGTAGTCGGAGGTGCCAGGATCCAGTTGAGTCAGGGATTTGTAGATCAATATCTTGACTACACCTTGAAGGACTCCAACACAGATTGGAAAGAAAAATGGTGCTATATCGGTAATCATGCACCCAAACTCCCACCAAGGACGACAGGTCAGAGGTCCATATGGAACAATAGATGGCCGGAATCGATCATGATGCTAGATCACTGTTCGGCTAAACGGTCAATAGGCCGTTTAAACAGCATTTAAACGCTAAACGGTGGCAAGCCGTTTTCGTTTAATCAACCGTTTGACCCGTTTAATCAGCCGTTTGGCCCGTTTAATCAGCCGTTTAGACCGAATAATGGCTAAACAGCAGGTAACCGATTGTTTACCATTTTACGTTTAGGATAACACTGTGCCAGATTCGACGGTGCCGGAGTTGGTGAAGAAAATTGCCGAATTGAAGGCGCAAGAGGATCCTTGATGGCCCCATTTAATATAATTGAAGGCGCAAGAGGATCCTTGATGGCCCCATTAAATATAATATCATTCTGAGAAATTTTTAGTTTCTCACTGTGACCAAAAAAAGTGTTAAGAGTCTCAATTCATTTATAGTCATTATGAGTTTGGGACATTGAACTTTGTTTAGATATTTTGTCATTGCAAGAAAAATGATTTTGGCCACGGATTGTTTAGTTGCATTTGTTCTTAGATGATAATTTGGGTGCTAAGTTCTTGTAGTACATATTGATGCATTTATGATGATAAATCACTGGTTATGGAAGCAGATCCTATGCAGTACCTCTCTTTGCAGTTGATGAGTCACTGACGCGTAGGCCCACTGCAAGACAGCAGGAGACGTACTGCATAGAAGTCTCATCGCTTGTTATACCATTAACACACCGTTGTGAGGTGCCTGATTGTGCGAGACTCGATAGTGGTGCATGAACCATTTCACCTGCAAGTCGTTGCAAGGGCTGGTGTAGTAAATTGTTGAAACATGTTTTTTTGTTGCGGGCGGTTTTCTCTCCACGCGCACCTCATCTAGACCTAGCATTTTAGGGCTGGTCCGGCCTGAGCCCACCGTTTTGAACCTGGCCATGAACTCTTGCTGTAGGGCCGGGCTTGGTCAATGAAAAGTAGGCACGAAAAAATTGGGCAAGTCCAAGCCTTATTTCATTTATTTTTAACTAAAAAAAAGAACGCAAAGTCCGAACCAGTCCGTGCCTAGTTTGAAAAATTGGCCCGAAACTCCATGCATGTGAAGGAAGGATCAATAATTAATATCTTCATGCACGGACGATGCAGTGCCACCGGTGCTGATATTCAAGAGAGGAGAGCGACCATATATGCACATTGATTGTATAATAAGCTGAGCTGGCATGCAGTCATCATGCAGAGCTAGGTGAGAATGATGGAGTTGCTGTGTGTGCAAACTACTAGGAGTTCGATCTGGCTGCGATGTAAATTAGCGACATGGTACTGCGTGGCACCGTCTCGTCTTGGGTCCGATCGCGATCCGGTTCATACGCCGGTAACTCCCAGACGACTGTGCACTGTGCTGCGAGCTACAGTATGTCGTCCGATGGAGCAGGAGTGCAGTCTGATGCTGAATTCGCCGGTCCTCATCACATGCATGGCAGCTGCCGCCTCCGGTGCCGATGCGACGTCCGCCACGACCGGTGACCAGCGTGTAACCATGCATGCATGGAGCCCGGCCGAGTTGATCGACCCGCGCGTGTGTCAAAAAGGGAATAAATGAAGGAACTGCGTGCGATCGCGGCAATAATGCCGATCGATCTCGATCGGTGCAGTCAAACGACTCGACTGCTGCAAGAGACGATCGATGGGAAGGCCGCGCCGGGCGGGCCACGCACCTCGCCTGCGCGCGCTTTCGCTTTGGCTAGCTTGGCAACGATGCATGATGCTGTGCAGCCTTCATCATGCATGCGGTGCAGCTACTGTAGCTAGCACTAGCCGGGGAGTGAGCACTAGCTCGCAGCCTACACCTGCCGGGATTATTCACGAGCGAGCTGAGCGCGCATGTCCGGATGCGCCCGAGATCGGCACAGCTTGAGAATATGTGGGCCGGCCCGTGCAGTGGATCACACGTCCGTGTGTCCGCAGCGGGCGGAGGGGGGACGGGGCCTGGCCAGGGGACGCATGCAAGCAGGAATCTTTTTTTACAGGAAATAAAGTAACCGTATGTAACAACGAGCAGTACTGCTTGGTGGTCCCGTTTAAATTCTCGTACTCCATCCATAAATGTTGTAAGCCGTTTTGGCTCTTTTAAGGTTCATGTAGGTTTTGCTATGCATGTAAATATATGCTATGTCTAGGTACATAAGTAAACACTATATATCTAGACACATCTAGAAAAGTCAAAACGACTTATAATTTGGAACGGAAGGAGTAGCTACCTATTATTAAGCCGCTACAAATTAGCTCAAACCCTATTTGTTTGCATACCCCTTGCTAACAAAGTTGTTAATGGTTAGCTCTAAATGATCCAAATGGGGTCTGTATATGGCAAGGGCAATATAATTAATCTTGTAAAACTAAAATGAAATGGAGACAACAAGAATCCTCTCCATTTAACGGACCCCTTCCACTTATATTCCGTGTGGCCCCATCTCATCCCATCTTCTCCCTCCCCTTCCCCTGTCTCATCCCGCGCAAGTGCCCTCGTCTCCCAGTCTTCTACTCCGATCTACCAATGGCCACTTGGCACCAATGTCCCCGCCCTAGCTACCGCCCGCCCACCGGTTGTCTACTTACACAACCCCGATGGGTGGTGCCCCCGCTGCCTTCTCCATCCCACCCGCAACCTGCCTCCACCCTCCACCTTAAGGTTGGCGGAGCGTCACCCATCACTGGAGCACCGCCCAGAATGAGGGGATCTTGCGTTAGGCTTAAAATGAGAGCCCCTTGTTTTATTTTTACCAAACAAAATATAGATCAATAAAACGTTTGAAAAACTAGACACACAAACATATAAGTGCATGCAGCTCAGGCCCTGTTTGTTCCCAGCTAATAAAATAAAATATATATCAAATAAAAAGTCTATATATGTATAACGAGGGCAATCTATGTAAAACTAAAATAAAATATATATCAAATAAAAAATTTGAACAACTAGACATGCAAACATATAGCTGTAGCTATAGATAAAAATATGCCATAAACTTGGTCTGTTCTTTATATATATTGTTGTGGATTTATATACCTCGTACTGTTACTATTTTGCTTTCAGTACTGGCAGATTCTATAGAGGACACTACTATTCGTTAGCCCAACTAGCTGGCTAGCTATATATGGCTCTCTCCCCCAGAGGCTCCCTCCATTGTCCACTCCCCAAGGTAGTTAGACTTAGACCAGCAAGCCGCCTATATGGAGAGAGATGATGGCTACACCAAGCTTCAGCAGCTACCTTGCAGCGACAACTTCAGCTTGGCCGCCTCCTCTTCATGGCCGTCGCCACAGATAAGGTCGTCGTCCTCCGCGACGTCCCACATCTGCGGGTATTGCAAGAGGGAGTTCAGGTCAGCACAAGGGCTGGGAGGTCACATGAACGTCCACAGGTTGGACAGGGCCAGGCTGATCCACCACCAGTGCTCCTCACACCACCATCTAGCTCTTGCTGCTCCCCCTCCAAACCCTAACCCTAGTCGCGCAGTTGTTGAACTCATGAGCTCAGGTTGTCGCGCGCACGGTGCTGCCAGCGATGGAGGCTCGGCTGTGCCGCCAGCGGCAAAGCCGGGCGTCTGCCGTTTCTCCTTGGCATCGTCGTCGTCCGCCTTGACAAAGGACATCGAGGCGATCAAGAACTTGGAGTTGAGGATGGGAGCGTGCAGCCATGGCGACGACGCGGAAGAGCGTCTGGATCTAGAGCTAAGACTTGGCCACTCCTGAGACGACGGACAGGGGGTACGGTGCTGGAAGAGTATCGTTTCGTGATGGCATGACAGCGTGGCTTTGTATGATTATGAGATTCCGATCTTTGTTAGTCTTTTCCTGGTATTGTGTGCCTTCTTCTGCCTTATTTATATTTTGTGCGCAAGTTTGAGTTATATATGTTGATTTGAGAAGGATTAGTCGATCAGAAAAGCGACTCTAACTTCAAACGTTTAGCTAGCTGCTAGTAGTGGTTCATTTGCTTCATGTTGTTTTTATTACATATGGTCTATTTACAAGGTGAATTCCCTCGAGCGTTGCAGCAAGAATTTCATGAATATATAAAGTGGGCTCAATGCAAAAAGGATAAAATACAATAGACTGCGGGTCCTGATGGAGATTTTTTTGCAATAATAAGCAGAACTGATTATACATATATTCTGGTATAGCTACATGGAAATGATCTTTGTATTGAAATGAAGACTGGTAAAGTTAATTAGACTCATATATGACAGCAATTTAATGGAGTAACTTGCAGTTGGACAACAATAAATGAAATGACGTTTCCTAATTTTATAATGTTAGCAGAAAAAAGTAACCAAACAAATCTGAATGGTATATATAAAAATGTATTAGGACACGACAACTTGATCGCAGGTGATTTGATAATCGTGGAACATATAAATAGTGTCATGTATCTAGGGCGCCTGGGCCTGGGACAGCCCAACAGGCCCAACACGCCGACCAAAGGAACGTGCTAGTTAGTGTAGCATGGCTGCCGCCAAAAATCCGTCTAGGTTTGGAAAGAGTATAGAAAATAGGTTTGCTTGTTCAAGTCGAGTCAGGTTTGTTTGTAAGTCAAGTCGGCTCCTCCACATAAATATGAGGGGAGATGCAATGGATTCAATCAAGTAGGAAAAAGGGCTTAGTCCCTCTCCTACCTTTTGCTACGGTCTTCAAAAACAGCCTTCCCGCCGTCATTGCGCTAGCGCCGCCGCTGCCATGACACTGCTGCCCACCAGCACACTGATGGCCTCCTCCTCCTCCTAGGTGCGGCTGGCCGTAGGGCAGCTGGATCTCCCTCTGATCCCAATCTCCCTTCTATATAATCTACCATGAACTATAGATGGCCATTCGGGCCACCCAGCCCGACCTAGCACGGGCCCAACAAGGCATGGGCGTGGTTGCACCGTGCTTGGCCCGGCACGATGATGCTACCGTGCCGTGCCGTGCCCGACCACGAGCTAAGCTGGCAGCCCAAGCACAAGCACGGCAGGCTACAGGCCGGCCCGAGGCACGGTGGGCCTGCACAGCCAGCTGCCCCTTGTGCGCCACCGCCGCCTCTAGGCTCCAAGTTGACGAGCTTCCTCGTGCGCATCTCCACCTGTCAGGTACCTACCACCCCAACCGCTAGGATCTGCGCGGAGCGATTGAGCGGGAGGCTGGGGTTGCGCTGGCAGGATCAGTGCGGCTCGAAGAGGGGCGGCGCTAGAGCAGCTCCCGAGCTGCACAACCCATGGTCGTGCCTAGAGCTAAGAGGGGAGGAGGGGAGCGCCATCCGCCAGGTGCGGTGTGGCTTCAACAAGGAGGCCAAGAGGGTGGCCACCTAAGGGTAGAAGCTACGGGAGGCTAGACACCGGAGTTGAAGCACCTGGCAAGTGGCGAGCATAACGAGGGAGGGAGGCGGGCGGGCGGGCGGCAGCTCGATGACAAACGTGGCAAGCGTAGGGTGGTGGTGGGGTGGAGGTGAAATGATCTAGGGTTGGCCAGCTAGAGTTTTCTGGTATTTGTATTTATACAGGGCCGCTAAGGGCCTGCTCCTTTAGATCGTGCTGGGCTGGGCCGCCCGTCGTGCCGGGGTGGCAGCCCATGCCCGGCACGAGCTACTAGGTCGGGCTAGCACGGGCATGAAGCCCTCCATGCTAGGCCGGGCTAGGGCCGAGGCAAAAAATGGAGCTTCGTGCCGGACAGGCGAGCCACAGGCTGCATGGACATCTATACCATGAACCGAGTCCGGTGATCTACAAACTTGACATATTGAAATATAAAGTTACAATATGAAATAGACATTGTATTTATTTTCCATCTCTTATTAGTACTAGTTATAAAACCCATCAACCTCGATTTTGGAATATGTACTAGGTATACTAAAAGGAACTTTTACCACAGGTTGGTAGGGTGGTGCGTCCAAAAGAATAATTTAAACAGGGGAGGGGAGGGGCGCTACACAAGTCACGCGATTTCGCATCACACATATCTTTACCATCTCACCTACATAGCAAATCTAATTTAGGTAAGAAATGCTTTCCTTTTGAGTTCACCTTTGGAGATCTAAGCCTAGAAAAGCATTAGTACCAGTTGGGCATTAGCACCAGATGGTAACACCAGCCGATACTAACACTAGTAGAGAATTGGCTTTCGATGCACCCCATTTTATCCCGGTTTAAAGTTAGCCCGGGACAAAAGGTTCACCAACCGGGACTAAAGCTCGGTCACTGGTGGGGGGCTCACCAACCGGGACCTTTTATCCCGGTTGCAAAGGCTAGTGTGAAAAAAAGATCCTGAGAGGCATTATATCCCGGTTTGAAACACCAACCGGGATAAAAGACCCCCCCTTTTATCCCGGTTGATAAAAGGGGGTCATTTATCCCGGTTGGTGTTTCAAACCGGGATAAAAGGGTCCCCAACAAGGTCACTAGAACAGGACTAAATCCCTCTAACCCTTTTATCCCGGTTTGTAATACCAACCGGGATAAAAGGGGGTCTTTTATCTCGGTTGGTGTTTTCAACCGGGATAATAGGGTCCCCCACGAGTTAATACAAAAGGATAGCATCCCCTCCATAGTCAGATGTTGTGTGTAGGTGGGATGGCAAGGAAGCTACACGTGAGGTTGGAGGTTGTGGGTTCGAATCCCACGCAGTGCGCATGCGCATATTTCGCGTGAAAAATTGCGTGACTTGTGACTTGGGAGCTCGGGATTTTTTTTTTGCAGCACCGACCGTGGTGACCCATTTTATCCCGGTTGGTATTACCAATCGGGATAAAAGGGGGGGTCTTTTGTCCCGGTTGAGTGACTCGGGATAAAAGACCCCCCTTTTATCCCGGTTGGTTTATCCCAGATGGATTTTCGGGAGATTTGCACCCTACCAATCGGGACTAAAGGCTAATTCTCTACTAGCGTAATGCATATATAGGAACTTCGAGACCTTCTATCCACAACAAATATACATGTAGGAATTAGATCCGGTACTAATACATTATTACCGGTTCTAATCCCATAGGTACGTTCGTGGCGGATGGAAGGTGTTTTCCCCGGTAGTGTGGCGGATGGAAGGTGTTTTCCCCGGTAGTGATGGTGAACAAAAAAGTTATAACTCGGATAAATTGTAAGTTAACTACAAATGCAAGAAATGGCAGAGAAAACATTATACATTGTTATCGATTCTTCCATTACGTCAATAGGTTAATAGCTCCCTGATTTCCAAAGCATCCATGCGTCTCTGTTTCTTTCTTGAAATCATAACAAAAGCTGTGAGAAATCATCTGAATAATTCTGCGAAGAACAAAGAACTGTGACTGCTACCCGTGCGCGACTTGTTAAACTTGCAGCAAGTTTCTATTCTTAATATTGATTCAAATAATATTTACCGACCTGTACAATTAAGTCAATGTTTTAGATGCTCAGTATTAAGGATACATTGATACATTTTACAAGGGTGGTTGCAGGCATTCTAGTTCCTTTTTACGTGTTTTTACCGTATGGATGAAATTCCTTCCAATCCTGAATTCCTACTCCCTCCGTTCCAAATTGTTGGTCGTTTTGCCTTTTCTACTTTTTTCTTCTATGCACATAGACATGCACTATGTCTAGATGCATACAAATATCTATAAACCTAGAAAAATCAAAACGACCTACAATTTGAAACGGAGTAATAAGATTTCGAGGATGAGAAGCTCACAAATTCCATCTTGCTTGCCTAGTCAATCCAAGCAACCTGCACTGAGATCGATTCTCTAACATACAAGAGTTATATGGTTTCCATCACACCGCACGCAATGTTTAGTTGTAGACATTTAATCTTCCTAAAGTTAATAAAAACAGATTTCATAACAAAAAAAAATACAAGTCAGGTCTGGGGAAGACCTAAATTCAAGAATTCCTGATGGGATTTCACCGAAAACTTGAACCCTAAGTTGTTGAAGCACAAACTAAAAAATATGATGGAACATGCCAGCTGGTGGGTGGCCGTCAAAACTCCCAACTGATGCTAGCTGCACAAATATTGGTTTGCGTGGCCAACTGGATGCGATCTTCACATCTCTTTATTTATGCCCTGAACATTTAATCACTGATCATGACGGTCTCATGGCTTCCTTTAATTTACTAAGCAGCAATATGTATAACCATGATGCTCTCTCTCTAATTATATTTGGAGCTATATGTTTTGCTAGTACGATTTTTTTAAGTAGCATGTTACATCACCGTTATTTTAAATAGATATCAAATTCTTTGCGTACTACGGGCCACTCCTAATGATAGGAAAGAGGCAAATCAAAATATGATGTGCTCGTTATGCATCCCAAAGTTGGCTTAAAGATCTACCCCTTTGTAGTTTATTACTCCATCCTCAAATTGAAGGTCCTTTAACGACCCTTCTAAACTTCAACCAAGGAGGGGTGCTTTTAACTGGATCTTATTAGCTGGCCTCATATATACTATCACCCATGTGGAAATGCAGTAAACATATAATACTGCATGTAAGTCAACTATCACACCCATGTGATGATCCATCGATATGATGTTGTGAAGTTAGTGATACTCATCGTATGTCTCTCCATCTATCAGATCCCCACGTCATCCTTTAGCAAAAATTGACAGCAATGGTAAAGCAATTGTCATCCTTTGTAAGAAGGGTCTCTGTGGAGTTTGTTGTGAAGGCATTGGACGCGATATCATGGCTCAACGGGACTATGCGAGCACTCCCTACAGCCGCAACAATCACCGGGGAAAGGGTTTCTACATGTGTCTGCGCCTTATGCCAACATAAGCCATACAGATCTGAAGTGAAATTCAGATTTGAAACTTTTAGTTGAAAGTTACTGGATTCAAATCAAAATATTTCTTCTTAATTAGGTTGAGAGTACATAACTAAACTAACCTTTATTGGAGCGACGAGGCTAAACATTCTATAATGAACTGACTTAGCTTAGAAATTGCTTTATTTCAAGTATCATGTGGTCAGCATAAATATGCGTGCATTTGAAAAGGCACTTTTCCAAGCTAGATAGGTGCTTGATTTAGATGATTCTACTATTGACTAAGCGCTCCTTTTGAGCTGATGCGATTTACAGCCATATAATCTATGGACATGAGGCTCGGTCATGCATGTTTTGTGAGGAAATTTACATAATTTTTGTTTTGAAACACGTGCAATTTGATTTTTTTTTTGCAGAAAGCAGTGTATCGTTTTAGAATACCAATGAAAATTGTATTTCTTTTGAGCCACAATATCAATTTAGTGAAACTTTTAAGGGTTTGTACCAAGGATACATTTACATATAAATTAAAAAGAAGCATGTAGAACAATTATGATGAAATATGCCAGCCCGAGACGATCGAAAAACAACAGTGTGACGCACCTGAACGAGCGATGATGGGATAATTCCAACTGCATGCTACGACAAACGAGATTATATTCTATTCTCCTCTTTTTTCAAACACTTACCCTCACAAACACCATTTTCGACAGGATTGTTTTTTTAGAAAATATAAAAGTATAGGTGTAGATACAGATGTTGAAAATTAATCTAAAAATTTCATGATTTTATTAAATTAATTCAATATATATTCCTGTACGCATGCATATTATTCTAATGAAAACAGTTGTCGAAATTATGTTTCAGAAACCATAATGTTGCCCAAACTCTCGACTATATGGCACTAGCAGAGGGAATAATGTCCTCATTGCTTCCTACACAATGCTATCATGGCTTCCTACTCTTAACCATGTCGCTGGTGACAGCATAATTGTATACATAACGCTACATTTTAAACTCAACGAATGATATGTGTCATTAGGATTTTTAATAGATTCTTTGTCCAAACAATGAGAAGTACCCTATCTCTATCTTTAATAAGTGATCATGATGACCTCGCGGCCTTTTAATAACTACATAACCGTTGACTGCACAATATGTTTCTATATGTTGCTGCATTTTAAACTGGGCGCATGATATCGCAGCAGGATTGTTAACAGTTAAATCATTTAGCAGCATCAGTTGTTCAGATCTACCCCAATGCAAGTTAATTACTCCATTATTTGTCTTCAAAATATTTTAAATATATACTGCTGGTAGATCTGTAGTTTGTTCGCTTGATCAACTTTCACTGACTTCAACCATACCAGGCCGTGAAGATAACTATATCCTGAGATTTATCGTAAAAATACTTTAAACTACAATAACTTTGCAAGATCATTCTTTTGTGTTGCCATTAAAATAGGATAAAAATTAAATTGCACCTAAAGAATTCTCTAAATTTAAATCTCGGTACAAATGGATGGAAGAAGTGGTTAGACTAGTTACAAATGCATGATTTCTATTTTTTTTAGAAAAACTATGAGCAACACTACGGGAAACAGAAATATTGCCGAGTGCCAGGGGCACTCGGCGAAGGGCTAAAAACACTCGGTGAACCGTTTGCCGAGTGTAACACTCGGCAAACGGCACACGGCAAATTCTTAGTCGGCAAACACCGATTCGCCGAGTGTTTTGTGTCGCGCACTCGGCAAAGACTTTACCGAGTGGCCACAAAACACTCGGCAACATTTTTTGCGAAAAATTAAAAAAAAAATAACCTCCGGCCAGCCACCACCACCGGCCGGCCGCTACGCACCGCCGCCGCCTCGACCCGCCGCCGCTGCCGCCTCGACCCGCCGCCGCCGCCGCCTCGACCCGGCGCCGCCGCCTCGACCCGGCGCCGCCGCCTCGACCCGCAGCCGCCGCCGCCTCGACCCGCCGCCGCCACCGCCGCCGACCCGCAGCCGGGGAAGAAAGGAGAACGCCAGATCTGCCGCGGCATACCTGGGGGCGTGGAAGAGGCAGGCGTGGATGAGGTGGCCCGTGACGGACGCCGCCGCCGCCGCCGCCCCGCGGCGAGATCCGAAGCCGCTGCCCCGGTCGCCACGACTCGCCGCCGCCGCCGCCCCGGTCGCCACGACCCGCCGCCGCCGCCCCGGATCTGGCCCGTCCGCCGCCCGGATCTGGCCCGTAAGCCGGGGGAGAGGGAGGGGAGGGGGCCGGGGGGGGGGGGGGGGGGCGGCGCGCGTGCGGCGGCGGCGGCGGCGGGCCGGGGGGGAGCGCGTGCGGCGGCGGCGGCGGGCCGGGGGAGGGGTGCGCGTGTGGCGGCGGCGGCGGGCCGGGGGGAGGGGGCGCGTGCGGCGGCGGCGGCGGGCCGAGGGGGGGCGCGTGCGGCGGCGGCGGCTGCAGGAGGCCGGGGTGGGGAAGAGAGGGGGGAAGAGAGGGGGGCGGCCGGTAGATCTGCGCGGGGGGCCGGCCGGGGGGGAGGGGGGGGTGGTATTTTGAGGCGTCGGGGGTGGGGCCCTCTGGTTTGCCGAGTGTCCTAAGTGGACACTCGGTAAACGATTTATTTGCCGAGTGTCCCACTTAGGACACTCGGCAAACTTTTTTTGAAAAAAAATTAAAAAATATCCAACAGTTTTAAAAAAATACCAAATTTTCACACGAACTAATATATATTCTCTATTGATTATAAAAAAAGTTTTGTAGTCAAATCAAACTCGACCGTCACTTCGACTCTAAATCTTATCGAATCCTCTCAAAGTTACTATTCTTCTTCTGAGATACTTCGGTTTGTAATCATCGTACATGATGAAATGTGCAAAACCTTCTCAATTTTTTTCCATAGCCTCCACGTATTATATCATCACATCATGACAAATCTTAAGATTTTCAGACTTTGATTGTTTTTTTACAATTTAAAAATACTACTGCCACACGTTCATGGTCGTGTTTCCTGAACAAGATGTTCGAAATTTCTTTTCATTTCATGGGTCAGGTCTCAAATTGGTCCAAATAACATGAATATCATTTTTCTACTCATTTTATTCCATAATTTGAATCACTTGCAGTTCAAATTTGACTTATACCAAAAATTCCCTTGAAATGCAATTAATTAATTAAATATAGCAAATAAATTCAAAAATATACCAAATTTTAACATGGAGTACCACATGTTGTATGTGGGGAGTAGAAAAAATTTCATGGTGAAAAGAGAAAAAAATTATTTTTTTGCCGAGTGTCAAAAAAAAATACTAGGCAAACCCCCCTCTTTGCCGAGTGTTTTTTTTGACACTCGGCAAACCCCCCTCTTTGCCGAGTGTTTTTTATTTGACACTCGGCAAAGCCCCGATTTGCCGAGTATTTTTTTTTGCCGAGTGTTTTTGGCTTGGCACTCGGCGAAGAGCTTGTTTGCCGAGTGTCCGAAAAAAAACACTCGGCAAAAAGAAAACACTCGGCAAATTTAAGGTTTCCCGTAGTGCAACCAGAGAGCTGCTTGTTCAATGTTCATTGGCTCGTTGATGTAAGAAGTAGAGTACAAACACTGGAAGAGCTAACAAGGGAAAAAGGCTGAGATCCATGTATATCTGAGCATACTGTTGACTACGGCTAAGAATAGACCAGCTCAACCAGTTCCGACTTCCGAGTACTTCTGCACTGCTAATAATAAGATGACTAAAACATTGACCGTGCAAATAGTAACTAGAATGACAGATAGAATTTTATTTATAATCGTAAAAAAAAGCATTTGAACAGAAATATTCCAACAACAACAAACGGGTGATGTTTTGTATATCGACAAGGTCTCTGTGTGTAACCCATAGTAAAAGTATGCTATTATTAAATTACTCTTACAAATCTCATCGTATCATTTAAAAATTTCAAAACTCAAAATACAAAAGGTGATTTGTCATTAAGCTTGAAATTATCGATATTCTGAAAAAGGTCGCTTAGCTATTTGTCATTATGCACGCGAGCGATTAGACTAGTTCCTATAACTCTGGGATCGGAGGTATATAGTACGTACCTTTCTGCTAGCTGGCCTCCGATCCAATGCAAGAGATCACAAATCGAGTTTACATATGCACCAAGTCAACTATCATACATGGGGCCGATCGACAATGATATAAACAAAGTAGTTAGCACGATACGCGTCACATGACATGAGATCGTGAGGAACGAGCTGGCGTACTGACCAATACTAATTATTAACTACCTGATGATGATACCTTAGCTTCTTCGCCTCTGCATGCGCTAGCTTCTGCGTGCTCGGCCGCCTATAAATAGGAGCGATCCCCAGCGGCAGTCTCATCAACCGCAAGCCAGCAGCAGCAAACGCTAGCTTCTACAGCTAGGGTTGATCAATCCATCCCTCGTTCTCTCTAGCTACTAGCCGCCTCCCAGTCCCAGCGCCGCTGCCACTTCAGTTACCAATGGCTTCCAGCGCCGCTCTCAGGACCGCCGCTGTCCTCATGCTCGTCCTGTTTGCCGGGCAGCTGCTGGTGGCGACGCCAGCGGCCGCGGCTGCAAGGCGGAGCCTTCTGCAGGTGCCGGCGGACACTACTGTCTGCGGCATCAACAACAACATATGCGACGTCATATGCTTTAAAGGTTGTATCACCTTCTGCAATGGCAAAATTGCGGATCAGGCTGCATTGTTACTCTGCCGCGAGGATTGCGTTGGCAAATGCGAGATCAAGAGGAACTGAGGCCAGGTGGAGAAGAAGGAAGGAAGAAGCTGAGCCCATTATTGCACTGGTTACATACATGCCTTTCCTTCTTAAATCTTTGTTTCTGAGTTGAAGACTACTGCCTTCATTTTCTTTTTTCACCTATCAAAGTCCGCAAATAAAATCTGCACAATTTCCTTTCCCTTTCAATTACAATTTGTCAGTGTGGTCAATTAATTTTCCTTTCCTCGAGTGTTGTGGTCATGTAACTATGATCAATAATGTAATCAATGGTCAAGAAATATATTTCCCTCCCATTCAATATGACTGTCTCCTGACTCTGGACAAACTATACATTCGCATTTTTTGCTTATGCAAGCACAGGCTTGAGTGCTGCACTCGATCGTATGCATGCGGGGTCGTATGCACATGCGGGATGTCATATCTCTATTTTTAATAAGGGATCACGATGACCTCGCGGCCTTCTAACAACTACTCCGTACGTACATAGTTGTTGACTGTACAGTCTGTTTCTATAGGGGAGGGGGCATACACAGTAACTATACATTGCTTCATTTTAAACTCATCGTATTAAATAAATCCTTTGGTATGGTTGTTCGTGAAGAAGCTAAAAGCATCTGGTGCTCACTGCTCACTGCTCAGTATACATCCCTTGGTTGACTCGGAGAGCTAGCCCAACGCAAGTTATAATTACTCCATTTGTCATCCAAATATTTTTATTATATATTCTCTTTGTTCATTTTATGCTTTTCTAGATCTAAAGATTTTACTATATATCTAAATATAGTCCCTGTTTGGGGAGCTTCTGGTAGCTTTTGCTTCTCCAGGAATTGAAGCTCCAAAAGCTAAAAGCTCCCCCAAACAGGGTTGCTTCTCCCACAATTAATCAAAAAGCTCCAAAAGCTGCATTTACACTAGAAGTAGAGAAGCAGCCCCAGACCAGCTTCCCGAGCTTTTGCGGTTGCCTGCCCTCATCCAGACTCGCCCCTCCCCAAGTCCCGCCTCCATCCCTCCTTCATCCCGTCGTTCCTGGAAAAGACCGGTGATTGTCGCCCCTGGAGAAGACCGGCAGCCGGCCTCTGGATCCATGCCAGCGTTCCTGAACACGAGAACCGCACGCCCTCATCCCCGTCCTTTCACCACAAAGAAGAACAGCGGCGGCAGATAACGTCGCCACCCGGAGAAGACCGCCGGCCGGCCACTGGATCCGTGCCGCTATCCCTGGAGAAGAGCGCCGCCGCCCTCATCCCACACCGTCCCTGGAGAAGACGGGCCACTGCTCTCATCTCAAGCTGCCAGACGGGCCGCGCCGCCGCCCTAAAGTCCCCCGGAGGCCCGGATCCCTGACGATTGCTGCCGCAGCGAGCTTGCCTCCGGTCTCTGAGCTCCCTCTCTCGACGACAGCTCCACAGCAAGCGCTCTACCATGACGGCCGTCTAGAGCTTCCTCAACGACGGTCGACGCCCACAAGCACATTAGATAAGCTCCCCCAAACGGTCATGGTTTGCTTCTCTGAAAAGCAGCTTCATGGGGAAGCAGGTGGAGCTTTTCCAAGTAGAGTTTTTGGAGAAGCTCAAGCTTCCCCAAACAGGACCATAAGCTATGTCTAGATACACAGAAAAAACTATATATCCAGAAATACCAAAATGACCTACAATTTGAAACTGAGAAAGTACTTCTGGTAGATCTGCAGTTTTCTTTTTGCATGATCAACTTTCACTAACTTCAACCACTGAAGTATCAGACAACAACCTAGAGTGTCCATATGAAAGATAACTATATCGGGAGATTTGTGGTGAAAATATTTCGGATGGTTGGACAAATAATACGATTTTTATATCATGATGGTCGGTACAATAGTACGATTTTAGTCGTGCTATCGCAAGAAACATGTAAGACTAGTGAATCACTCCATCTTTGTTTCCTTCTTCATACGATTCATGTACCTTCTGCACCCTATTATCAGTCACAAGGCATTGAACACCAAACATTTTTGGATCGATACAGATCGAACCCTCTCAACATGTGCAAATGGCTTTGTTGCTTTTGATTCACGTGGTTAATCATACTCGGTTTTGGGCTCTTAATCCCTTGATGGTATTTCCTTATGGTCAAAGTGCAAGTTTCATTTTGTTGTAAATAAAAGGTAAAGCTGATTCGTGCGCTTCAAGTTCACATTTGGTGTCCCTAGTTAGATCAACAAACACTTGGCTGCGATCG
Organism: Setaria viridis; assembly: GCF_005286985.2. Classification (NCBI taxonomy): domain Eukaryota; kingdom Viridiplantae; phylum Streptophyta; class Magnoliopsida; order Poales; family Poaceae; genus Setaria; species Setaria viridis. Next base: position 28,943,922 of record NC_048264.2, on the reverse strand, counting down.
CAAAGACCCTTTTCTAAAAAAAGCATCAACAAACACTTACCCACACAAACATCGTTTTAGACAAGATTGTTTTTTTTTAAAATATATACAACTTGAGGAAATATAGAAGTATAGGTGTAGATATAGATATATGACTTGATGAATTAAGCAATCCCTGCCAATGCAAGTATCATTTGTTGTTTCATAGGCAGCTATAATATTTAATTCATGCATAATATGGAAGTTTTTTATTGGACATGAGATCGGACGCAATGAAGCCATCCCAATTGGAGGTTTCATTTTTGTGTTTCAAGAATACCACATACGTAACAAAACATTTATTTGATAAATGAAATAGCACATACAATGCATTGTTTAATCTATTATCTTAATATAATAGTGTTAAAAGTTGCCACCACGTTCGCCGAGAGGGTCAAGAAATTCCCACGTTAATCAGAAAAAAGAGAAGAATTTACACCGTTAGATTTTATGAAGATCTAATGGACGTACACCCAAGTGGAAGAAAAAATCTATATTTTGGGAGCTACCTTATTGGAAAATCATAGAGGTCCGCAACGCAATAGACGTGATGCACCTAATGAAGAATCTTTGCGTGAACGTGCTAGGCTTCCTGAGTTGTTATGGGAACTCAAAAGATACATTGGAAGCACGACATGACCTAAAATGTATGAAGCAACGAGATGACCCTACATCCGGAAAAAAGAGATAAATGACAGCACTACTTACGTCCTGCCAGCATGTTTGACTGCATGAATAGTATCAAGGTTCCGTCTGGATACTCCTCAAATATAAAGGGAATAATAAATATGAAAGAAAAGAAGTTCACAAATCTAAAGACCCATGAGTGCCACATGTTGATGACCCAGTTGCTTCCGGTTGCACTAAGGGGTATTCTACCAGAGAATGTACGACTGACACTTGTTAAGCTATGCGCGTTTCTCAATGTGATTTCGCAGAAGGCAATCGATCCAACCAAGCTACTAAAGCTATAGAATGATGTGGTACAATGTCTTGTCAGCTTTGAGTTGGGATTTCCACTATCCTTCTTCAATATTATGACGTACCTCCTGGTTCACCTAGTTAAAGAGATTACTATTCTCGATCTAGTATTCCTGCACAATATGTGGCCTTTCGAGAGGTTCATGTCAGTCTAAAAAGCTATGTTCTTAATCGTGCCCGTCCAAAAGGAAGCATCGCCAAGGGATATGGAACAAAGGAGGTCATTGATTTTTGTGTTAATTCTATTGACTCAATTAATTCGATTGGGTTTCCAACATCACGCCACGAGGGGAAGCTACGGGGAAAGGGCACCCTTGGAAGAAAATCAAGAGCAATGATAGCCATAAAGCAGACTTCACGATTCTACAACAATCATCCTTTGTGGCTCCGTATATCGAGGAACACAAGCAGATTCTACTTTCCCAGTACCAAACAAAATCTGATGCCTAGATTATACATCAACACTTGGATACTTTTCCCTTTTGGTTGCATCAACACCTAATGGGTACCTCCGCGATTCACGAACAACTCGCTTGGTTAGCTACGGGACCTTATAGCACAATCATGAAATTCTAAGGTTACTAGATAAATGGTTATACATTTGACACGAGAGTCCATGATCAAAAAAGCACCAACCGAAATAGTGGTATCCATATAGATGCCATAGACAGCAACAGGAGCAAGGACTCGTATTATGGTTTCATAGAGGAGATTTGAGAACTCGAATACGGATCGCTGAACATCCCTCTATTTTGACCAATATAAACAATGTTAACTTAACCACATACATCAACTGCATTTTTGCGTGTTGAAATTATTGAATTGAAGAGTTTGTTGATCAATTGATGCATTAAAATATTTATTTTAGAAACTTAATAAACTAGTATACAATTAATGACTGATTCAAACTTATTTTAAATGTACTTGCTAATTTAATATATTTTTGCATGTTCAAAATATCTAAATTTTTTATTTTTCTTTAACAACACTAGTACAAATAATTTAAAACATATATAAATTAAAACTATAAAACAATTGTAGCGCCAGTCGGAAACGAAAAGGAGGGGCCTTTAGTCCCTATTGGTAATACCAACCGGGACTAAAGGGGCCTTTTATCATCTCCCGCGCTTAAAGCCTCATTTTTGTCCCGGTTGGTATTACCAACCGGGACTAAAGGCCCCCCCACCCTTTAGTCCCGGTTGGCAACTCCACCCGGGACTAAAGTGGGGGTATAAATATCTGTTCTCCGCCCCCTTCTTCCTCCTCACTTTTCTTCCCCGATCTGCCGCCTCTCCTCTGCTCCGCCCCAACCACCGCGTCCTCCTCCCTGGTCGCCGCGTCTGCCATTGGCCTCCGTCAAGATGACGTGCCTCCCCGTCCTCTTCCACCGCCGCCACTCCCCGCGCCTCTCCGTCATCCTCCGCCCGGCCCAGCACCTGCGCGCGCCCTCTCCACCCAGCCCGACCGTGCCACTCCTGTGCCGCCATCGCCGGTGCGACCCCGGCCTGACACCCCGGCGCGACCCCTCCACTACCAGCACCGCCACCCTCGGCGCCGTCCCTCTCTCCAGTGCCGCCGGCCGGCCGGCCACCGCACACGGTGTAGTGCCATCGTCGCTAGCCTCTTCCCCGGCCGTCGCGCCTGCGGCTCCTCGTTGTCGCACCGCGGCTCGCCGTGCGCGCGCCATCCCCGTCCCCGGCCTCCTCATCGTCGCCACGCGCCTCCCGGCCGTTGCCGCCTCATGAAGAGGTACGCGCGCGGTAGCGCTAGCGCAAGCCCTCGCCTTGCTGACGCAAGACGGGTTTTTTTAAATTAGGAAATTCAATAGAAAATTAGTAGAAATTAGTAGAAATTAGTATTAAGTAGTAGAAATTTTTGTAATTTAGTAGATTAGTGGAAATGCTTTGAAAATTAGTATACTTTAGTAGAAACTAGTACAATTTAGGATAAATACTTTGGAAATTAGTATAATTTAGTAGAAATTAGTATAATTAGTATAAATACTTTGGAAATTAGTATAATTTAGTAGAAATTACTATAATTTATTAAAAATACTTAGGAAATTAGTATACTTTAGTAGAAATTAGTATAGTTTATTATAAATGCTTAGAAAATTTGTATAATTTAGTATATTAGTGGAAATGTTTTGAGATTACTGTAACAATTTCAGCATGATTGAACTTCCACAAAATTCATTATAAATCAAACATTACAAAACTACAGATATGAAGAATAATTTATATCTAAAGTGATATAAGCAATTTGGTTCTACATAGTTCCCAGAATACTTCCCAACATAGTATTACATTACTATGAATTTATCAGAATTTTATGAGTACTCAAGATATTTATTCCAAATTAAGAGGATTAAACAACATGTATTTTAATCAGCAACAGAAACACATATTACACCAGGACAAGTATTTTTCCTAGCTAGATCTGAGCATCAGGAACCCAACAAAAGTTATATTGTATTTTTATCATTTTTCTACTATTTACTATGGATTTCACAAGTTTCAACCTTTTCAACCAAACTTAAAAGACAAAAAAAGAAAAGAACTTTGTGGATACGCCGTCGGAAATAATCTTTAACCTCAGCTCAGCCCTTCCTTTTACACTAAAACCCCCGTATATAGGACTTGGGTCCCTGGAAGTTTTCCCATCTAGCACTTAAACCCAAACTTTTCTACATAACCCCCCTGAACTTTCTATTCCTTCGCAACACAACCCCTACCCCCTTTCTTCTACCTTGGCCCGGCCCGAGCATGCCCGGCGACAACGGTGGCGGGGCCACGCCAGCGCAAAGGCTATGGCCCCCACCCCAGAGATTACCCCAGAATGTTCCCCACACCTAAGCGCACCTCCTCCTTCTCCTATCTCCCCGAACACCAAACCCTAGACCTATCCGCGGCAAGTGGCGGCGCACGGCCGGCAGCATGCTCGGGATTGAGCGCGGCAACTCGAAGGGTTTGACTCAATGGTGAGCTCATCACAGTCAAGGGCTCACCAATGCTCGGTTTTGGTTGTTTGTTGGAGTAGAGGAGGCTAGGAAGGTGGAGCTCGGCGGTAGGGTGGAGCTTGGGCGGATGGTGGCAATGGCGGCATAGGGGCTTCATTCCCTGGTGTTTTGGGCCATGGCGGCGGGCAGGAGGTGGTGGAGGGTAGAGCCTAGGAGGTACGGAGGTTCTGGTGGCAGTGGTTTGGTTCTGGTGGAGGGGATGGGGAGGATTGGGCTAGCGGAGGCGCCCTGCTCAGCTCGACTCTGGTTGCTCTGTCTTGGCTGAAACAAGAAGAAGGGAGAAGAATGGGAGAGGGAAGAGGAGGCCGGCTGGATGGGGAGGAGATAAAGCCGAGGCGCGATCATCGGTTGGTCGCCCTAGCAACCAGTGGTAGCGCAGGCGCGAGCAGTGCCGAGTGCAAGTGCAGCAGTGGTGGGGATGGCATAGCGTGCTGCCAGCGGCATGGCGCAACGATGGGACGGCGGCGGTATGGTGCACACAGGTCTCGACCCGCACGTGCAGTTGACTGCCAGGCTGGGCGGGTGGACGCAGGTGGCAGCATGGTGGGGAGCTCGCCCCTGCCATCTGTAGCAAAGATCACATGTATGCGAGGAGGGAGAAGATGAAGGTGACGAGTGGGCTCGCGCCAAAATTTTGAAAATAAATTTCCCCTTTCAAAAGTGCAAGGTGCAGTTGGTCAAAAATCCCCCAAAAATACCCATTGGAAAGATAAAATTACCAAGAACACAATGAAACTTGAACCAACTGCAGAGCTAAAAAGGAATGCATAGAATTTCAAGGAAAACAGTTCAAATTGAAACTTTGCTGAATTTTTATCACTAGCACACGTCACCCAAAAATTAGGGAAAATTCTGTAAATTCATTATTTTTCATCAAGTATTTAAATAAAATAAATGGAGCCACAACTATATAGCAAAAACTGAAGTTGCTTCACAGAGTTGCATTTGAACCATAAATATCAATTTAAAGGAGTTTAAACTGATGCAATGACATTATGCTCATTATGCACTAATAAAGTTCTCTAATCCTAAGATTAACACCTGGGGTGTTACACCTGATAGAGAGAATGATGAGCTGACTTTGGTGCTCGGGAATCCCGAACACCTAGGACGTTGCCGAGGCTTCAGGGTGGTTCCATGAAAGTTTGCTTTCCGTAGTGACATCGACACGTACAGAAGCCGGAAGAGAACAGCAAGAGGAGAGGTGGCAGCACATGTTAAAAGCTAAAGTGCATGAACAAGACGTAAGTGAAAGATTATGTATAATGCGTGGGATATATTGCTTGAGCCCCTTGGGCTAATTATATAGGAGTACATGGCTTGGAGGCCAAGTAGCCTCTCCTAGAGATAAGGAAGGTTATCCCGGGATTGCAATCAATCCTAAACTAACCATATCCAAAGTTGCCTAATATACTCTAACATCCCCCCCCCCCCCGCAGTCATAACGGGAGCGCGCAGACGATGAGACTGGAGAATAAGCCGAAGAGAGATGACTCCCCCCCCCCTCACAGTCACAACCGTTGATGCGTCGCAGATGTTGTGGCTGGAATGGGAGCCAAAAAGGCTTGTCAAGCAGATGGTAGCCCCTTAGTGCTGAAGTAGCCGAGGGTCAAGGTGGACGTGATCGAAGCGGTGGAGGAGGGCGCAAGTCTGAAGCGTCAGCGAAGGTGCTTGAATACACAAAAGCAGTATCTTCTTGTCGATAGGGTCAGCAGGATGATGAGCCGAGCGCGATGGTAGATGGTGCAGCTAAAGAGCGCAATTGTATCTTCCTTTAGCAGCGTCGGCGGTGGTGTCCACAAGCGTGCGGCAATAGGTGCGGACTCGAACCAAGAGCCAGCGTCACAAGGATGGCTTGATCATCAGCGGTGCTACTACAGCATGAAGGGTGCAACGATTACCTCGTCGTCGGGAGTGTCAACGAAGAAGCAACGACGGGACAGCAGGGCGACGCAACCCAATCTCTGATCAGGAAAAAGAAAAGCAGCAGCAGGAAGAGGCCCATGGAGAACCGGTCTGACCTCCGACCCCGCTGGTCGGAGCGGTTGGATGCGCTAGTCGGAGGTGCTGACGGAGCGATCGGGAGCGGTCGGGGCAACTAGATGCGCTGGTCGGGGCACTCGCCCGTGCGGTCGGGCGCTCGCCGTTACGGTCGGCGGCTCACCGTCACGGTCGGAGCACTCGCCTGCACGGTCGGGCGCTCGTCGAAGGCACCCGCCGCCCCTAGGTGCCGCTGTGGCCTAGAGGGGCGCCCGCCGCCGCCGAGGCGGTCAGGGGCAGTCGGGGACCGCGCTGGTAGGAGTGGTCGGATGCGCCGGTCGGAGGTGCCGATGGAGCGGTCGGGAGCGGTCGGGGCAGCCGATGCGCTGGTCGGGGCGCTAGCCCGAGCGGTCAGGGCACTCGCCTGCACGGTCGAGCGCTCGCCATTGCGGTCGAGCACTTGCTGTCACGGTCGGAGCGCTCGCCTGCGTGGTCGGGCGCTCGTCGGAGGGCGCCCGCTGCCGCCAGGTGCCGCTGCATCTTGGAGGGACGCCCGCCGCCGCCGGGGCGTCGAGGGCGGTTGAGGCGGCCGGGGACGGTGCCAGGTTGTGCCTGGAGGGGCGTGCGCCGTCGCCGGGTGCCGCTGCGGCCTGGAGGGGCGCCCGTCGCCACCGGGGCAGTCGCCAGTCGGAGCGGTCGAGGGTGGCGCCAGGATGCGCCTGGTGGGGCGCCCGCTGCCGCCGAGTGCCGCTGCGGCCTAGTAGGGCGTCTGCTGCCGCCGACTGCCGCTGTGGCCTGGAGGGGCGCCCGCCGCCGTGAGGGTCGCCGCGGGGGCATAGTTTGGAGGCGCACCGGCCACCACCGGGGGCCGCCGTGGCCTAGATCTGCTTGCTCCTTGACCACGATCGGCACGGCGGATCATAGGGATCGGCCGCGCATCCTACGAGGGTGCTGCCCCCGGCGGAGATTGATCTCCCCGGGGGCGGCGCGATGGCAGCGGAAGCCGGAGACCTAGGGTTTGTAACCTAAACTCGTGATACCATGAACGATTATGTATAATGCGTGGGATATATTGCTTGAGCCCCCTGGGCTGATTATATAGGAGTACATGGCTTGGAGGTCAAGTAGCCTCTCCTAGAGATAAGGAAGGTTATCCCGGAATTACAATCAATCCTAAACTAACCATATCTGGAGTTGCCTAATATTCTTTAATAGTAAGAATGCAGGAAGAAATTAATCGATAAGTGGTCTGGCAGTTACTAAGATGGCCCAATCTGGAGCACTGTCGGATCCCAAAGTCATCATCAGCCCTTCTCAACGCCCAAGCTTACCCGTGGTTGCGCAGGATAACCAACGGTACCCTATGGATCCCCGATGAGAACATGCCAAGCTTACCCGTGGTTGCGCAGGACAACCAACGGTACCCTATGGATGACATCACTCAGCGCACCTCATGTGAGTTGTACAGACCATTTGGCAACCTCACTATTAAGGTATACACACACACACACACACACACACACACACACATATATATATATATATAATTTATACAATTATCTCAATTGATCCACGCCTCGGGAGTTTAATAACTTCTTTATTTCTCCTATATGTACAGGTGGCGTACGGAAGTTCTTTACCAATCCTGCCAGGGCAGACAAGCCATGGCATGGAGATTCCACCTAGCTACTCCAGCGTTGGGGTGGAGCATATTTGTGATAGTAAATATGAAGGTCTAGAGCTCGACCTCCTGGGAGGTGATGGGGAAAGGACACTAGGAGATGCACTTCACGGTATCATTCTATGGTGCAAACGCTACATCATCATCCCTAGCCAGGAGGCATCATTTCTTTCCATAGATCCCAAGCAACCACCATCTCCTCGGAACTCAAGACCATCATCTCTAGCACATCCACCTCTAGGATTGTCGTCACCACTGGGACCGTCGCATCCTGCTTGATCGCCGTCTCCAGCACCATCGAATCCTGGAGGTGCGAGCGACGACGACCAAAACACCCCTCCTCGATCACCATCTGCAGCGTCGAAACTAAAGTCTGGTACGAGCAAGAAACCTGCAGCACCACTCAAGAAGTAGCGACCACCGAGGAAGAAAACAAAGAAGTCTGAACCTATTAAGAAGCTAGCAAGTGATATGACTCCTGAGGAATTGGAGGAGGCATCACAAGCATATGTAAGGGAGTGGTTTGAAAAAACGCTGCAAAAAGAAAAGCGAAGGAGATAGAGCCTAAGCCAGTAGATCCAGCCAAGTTAAAGTTTTTATTGGCATGAAAAAAGAAGTCAAAAAGACGTTACTATCGAACTACGATCGTTCACTAGTTAAGTCTTATGTAAGGGAGAGTCGTCGTCTAGCCGTACTGTCTCCCAGCTCGGGCAGCAAGATCAGCAAGCAGATAAAGACGCTCTAGCTATAGCAGCTATGCCTTTAGACCAACAAATCAAGGTCATTAAGTTTATGGAAGGCACAGGTCTCTCGCTTGTTGAAGTTCTAGGGCAAACCGAACCGCCACCTTTAGAAAAGACTGTACCTAAATGGCTCTTTGAGTTAGGCAAGCCTCTAGTCAGGTCTGAATTGGTACGGAAGCTCTCAACTAAGATGTATGAATTCCATCAGTGGTACATGGAGCAGGCGGCTAAGGAAAGGGTCATGTTCGCTCTTCTTGTTAAATCGATTGATTTTTTCGGTGAAGGTGAGAAACTTTTGTGGTTGGAATTCAAGGATATTTATGAAGTGTACCGTCAAGATGCCCTTGATGTCTCTCTCATTAGCCCCTGGGTTTGTAAGTGTGTGTTTATTAGATGTAAATTTTGGCTTAGATCATTATTTTGTGTGTGTGTCGCCCTACTAACTTTGTGTTTCATTTTATGTAGGATGCAAATTCAGAGGTGCCGTCGAGAATCCTACTTCAACGTTGGCTTCATGTATCCAGCGCTTGTTAACCAAGATCAGATTCAGGATCAACCAAAGGATACATTGGACCGAATATACAAATTCTTGGAGTAATAGAATTACAAGCAATACATACTACTGCCTTACAACTTTAAGTAAGTGTGGGTACCGTCTATTTTCGTTTTTCCTTTTCCTTACCTATTTAATGTTAGTTAGTTCTAATATGAACATTTATGTACACAGTTTCCACTATATTATCCTTATAATTATGATTGATCAAAGCAACGTTATTGTGCTTGATTCGTTGAGGAAACCAAAGGATGAGTACCAAGACATTCAAGACATGCTTAACTTGTAATAAATTTGGACCTTTATCTCTATGCAAAAGTTTATTTCCTAAATTTTCACGTAGCACTGTATCATTCATTATTTTAATTCACAGCGCACAGAAACGATTCCGTAAGCATCACCGTGGTGATTTTAAAGAAAAACTTACATTCAGGACAACGTTCCCATTAGGTATGAAGTTTGCACATTTTGTACATTCTGTAACACAAATATTTCATAACTTATTTTTTTCCACTAAAGTGCTTGAGACAAGAACAAGGGAATAATTTATGTAGATACTACGTCTGTGAGCACATGTACCATTTCGTGAGGGACAAGGTGATATCGGACCATATAACTGTATGTAAAATAAATCTATTAATAATTAATCATTTTCTACCTCCTTATATTTAATTGTTGGTATAACATTCACATATTTCCAAATTACAGATGAGGCATATTAGAGAAGAACTCTAGGAGAAGGAGAGGTTTTTGGCACTCCAAGAAACTCTCATAGTATTTCTAGTGGACGAGGTGATAAATCCCAATGAAGAATTTTATTACGATGGACATTCAATAGCCAAACCGAGTAACACCATGATGGGAGGATCCTAAGAATTACATGGACAAATTATTGTATATATAGTAATTGTATCAATACTAGTTTGATGTATACAAACTACTAAGAATTTTATATATAGTAGTTAAAATTAATATTATGCATATACTATCATGAAATATATATATATATACGACATGCATACGAGCGTATACGTGTAAGCAGTGTACGCTAAGAATGTATACATATAGGTGTATAAATATATATATATATATATATATATATATATATAAGTGAAGCAACAATTAGCATTAATATGGAAAAGAATTTAGGGTAAAAAGAAAAAAGGTCTTTAGTCCCGGTTGGTAATGCTAACCGGGACTAAAGGGGCAACCATGCACGTGGCCCTATTACCAACCGGTCTTTAGTCCCGAGTGAATGACCCGGGACTAAAGAGGGGGACCTTTAGTCCCGAATAGTTAGTCGCGGTTGGATATTTGAGAGATATGTCTCTCTCCAACCGGGATTACTGCTCGATTTTCCACCAGTGTCTAGAAATGACCACGTTAATCAGAAAAAGAGAGAAGAATTTACACTGTTGGATTTTATGAAGATCTAACGGTCTAGACTACTCAGAGGAGTCCTTATCAATTATCAAATACACCTAATAAGTGATTTAGAAATTCCCACATTAATAAAAAAAAGAGAAAGAAAATAAATTAGCACCTAACTCCACGTATAAGGTGCCAATTAAGGTAATTTTATCCTTCAGCCAACAACGTGTACTTTTCTCAAGTAATCATATCAGTACATGTCAATAGTATTTATGTCAGCAGGAAAGTATGGGCTTCGGGTACTTGTTTTTTGTGTTTTATTTATAGGCAATACTCCCTCTATTCTCTTGTGATAGGTATATTTTACTTTTTTTTAATCACACAGTACATAGCGCTTACATACACGCACGCACACTTGTCTCTACGAACACACACGCACACAACCCTACCCTATGAGTACCTCCGAAAGACTGAGCCAGCAAATTCTCGAAATTGATGAAGTAACCATTAGCACCTCACTGTCGACGGGCACGTTGACTACCATCGAAAGAATAGCAACGGTTAAACCCTAAAATAAATCTAGAAAAATACGAGCACCTATGTTGAGTTAGGTATATTTTATTTTAACATAATGATCAAGATAAACAACTCTACCTATCGTCTAATTAATGCAAACAATATTCTCTTCCTGATAAGTCCTCCACTGTTTGCGAGTATGACAAATCCTCATTGTCGATGCAATTTATTACCCGACAATTTATTACCGTGATCCACGTTGATGTCAAATAGGATTATCATTGTGAAAATCTGATTTTTAAAATCATACCTATGAAAAGATGATGATGGAGGGAGTACATGCTCCTTGCTTCATCAATGCTGCGGTGACATCCTATTTAATATTTTCATAAAACTCTATGAAACATGCAGCGGACATCATGGATATGTATGAAAGACATTTCAGTACATTGGAAACCGTGTGATCAAGTTTTGTTAAAGAAGAAACTTGTTTCCTCTCTTTTCAAAACTCCAACCCAAGCACCCGCAGCGTGTATCCTCAAGGCCAATGTTTCAAATGTCATGTCACCGCCGATGCTTGATTTTCATTTTGTGCTGCAGTTTTGAGCATAGGTTTGGTGGGGCCCATGACACATTAAACAAAGGAATTCCAATGGCATTCCTCTCTTCCCTACCGTACTCTCTGTCATCTGCTAGTCAGCCACGTTAGTTTTTTATTCAGCAGGCATCGAGGAAAGACGAAGCATCGATGACAGAATATTTTGATCAAGCATCGGTAGCCACGATGGATGCCCAGTTCTTCTCTTTCATATCAAAGGTCTTGTTTAGTTGATCCCCAAATTTCAGAGCACAATGCAAAAAGAAGATTCTCCATCACATTAAACTTGCGGTACATGCATTGAGTACTGAATGTAGACGAAATCAAAAACTAATTGCACAGTTTTGTTGTACTTTGCGAGACGAATCTTTTGAGCCTAATTAGTCAATATTTGGACAATAATTCACAAATACAAATGAAACGCTACAGTGTCGCTACAGTAATTTGGACACCCCAAAATTGAGCAACCAAGCCTCACCTTTTCATCCACGCTGTGGATGCTCTTATATTCGAAGATTAATAAACTGGATTTGCAGGGATGCAAATCGGGGTCACGATTGGCAACAAGGTTCCCTAGACTACTCGAGTAGGCGAGGATTTATACAGGTGAGGAAGATGGCATCGTTATTTCGACTGAATGATACAGAAATTTCGAGTGAACAAGCACGGAATTTTTATCGCTCTCGTTTTTCTATGCACAATTCCTGAATCCACCACGGATGGATCGATCAATAGTTCATTGCTCCATATCAACCAGCATGCTAATGAAATCCAATCACTAGATCCTATCCGCTAGCAAAATAATCATGCCATCTATACCTGATCTGATCTAGCTACAATGTCAGCACGAACAAATGGAGGGGGGAAGAGAAGGTAAGAATTGACAAATGTACAGTTGGACTCGCCCTGCTGCCTCTGCTACTCCTGCTCCTCTCGGTGCGACGGCAGACCGCCATGGCTCCTCAAGGTGTGCGTGCTCGACGTCGTCATCGCGTTCGACGCGGATGCCGATGCGTGCGATGTCGCGGACGTGGACGGCGAGCTGGTCCCCGACGACGACCCGGCGGAGTAGTGCGAGCCGCGCAGGCCGTGGGGCCTCCGCCGGTACCGCGACCCGGGCACCCCTGGGCGCGTCGGCTCCTCGAGCGTGCTCTGCTTCTTGGACAGGATGATCACCACGCGCTTCATGTCCGGCCGCAGCCGCGGGTCGGCCTGCACGCACAGCAGCCCAATGCGCACGCACAGCTCCACCTGCTCCGGCACCGCTGCCGACTTGACGGCGGGGTCGAGCAGCTCCAGGCTCCGGCCCTTCTTGTACAGCCTCCACGCCTGCGACGCACAGAGCAACGGATGCATGTGAGGAATCAGGAAAAGAGCAAAAGGCACACGAATGTGCTGGCATTCCGTTGCACACATACGTACGTATTCGAGGAGGCTGTCGGAGTCGGAGTCGGGGGGCGGGACGAAGGAGGAGTTCTTGCGGCCGGAGACGATCTCGAGGACGACGACGCCGAAGCTGAAGACGTCGGCCTTGGTGGAGAGGTCGCCGTGCATGAGGTACTCGGGCGCCATGTAGCCGTTGGTGCCGGCGACGCGGGTGTGGACGCGGGAGCGGCCGTCGCCGGCCTCCGGGAAGAGGCGGGCCATGCCGAAGTCCGCGATCTTGGGCACCCACCGGTCGTCCAGGAGGATGTTGCTGGCCTTGATGTCGCGGTGGATGATGGGCGTGTGCGCGTCCTCGTGGAGGTACAGCAGGCCACGCGCCACGCCCACCACCACCTCGTGCCGCCGCGCCCAGGTCAGCTCCGCGCGCCGCGACCGGTGACTGTTGCTGCTGGCTGGGCATCGCACGAGAGGGAAAACCACACGGTGTCAGAGCCACATGCAGACAGTGGAACGAATGCAAGAATGAAACATGAAATCTTCGCAGTGAGCTTGTGACAGAAATCAAACGCAAAAGGAGGATATGTTTCACAGGAGCAGAGAGTACGCTCTATGCGAATCTAGAAATGGCGTGCTCGGCCATGGCTCGGCCGTCCAGCTAGCCTTTTCGTTCCATGTTGAAATTCAATTCAATACGTCCCAACGAAACCCAGACAAAGAAATCAAATGCTCCGTGCTCCTCTCAACAACCACCAAAACAACGTTGACACGTACTGCGAAATCGATAAACAGGACAAGAGAGGTCGGCCAAAGAGCAGGCGGATCCACAGAGAAAGCACGTGTCCAATGTGAAAAAAAAAAGGGGGCAAAAAGGAAAAACAGTGCTTTAGCTTCCGTCTTCTCTGAGGCCCTGACTCGCACCGAAACGGTTTGGATCTCGAGCGAGAGTTTAGTTTGTGTCACATCAAATATTCTAAAGCTAGTTAGAAGGATTAAATATAAGTTAATTATAAAACTAATCATATAATAGAGGCTAAACGGCGAGACGAATCTATTAAACCTAATTAATTCATCATTAGCAAATGATTACTTGTAGTAGCACATTGTCAAATCATGGACTAATTAGGTTTAATAGATTCATCTCGCTGTTTAGCCTCCATCTGTGTAATGAGTTTTGTAAATATCCATATTTAATACTTCTAGTTAGTATCTAAATATTCGATATGATCCAAACACCCACATCGTCACTACTCTAATTTCCCCGGTACTTTCTCGGTCCGCCATGACGACGGCGCAACGGGTCAGACAGCGACGTGTCTGACGTCGTCTCGTGGTCCTGGATCGACCAGCTCAAGGAAAGGGAAAGAAAAACAGGAAGCGCGTACACACGGCTACGGGTCAAGCACGCTACGCATGGGGTAATCGATCCAAAGCACGATCATGTCCAACGGAGTCCCACATAATCCAGTGACCCTGTGTGCACCCACAGTGCTTGTGGAACCAAAGCAAGAGCACCAGAAGTCTTAGGTCGTGCGATGGCGCTGTGCAGATTATTGTAATGCCCGGAAGGACTAATTCGATTTTGACCAGCACAAAGAGATTGCACAAGCGGGTTTGACCAGGTCAAAGTAATCTAATGTACTCCCTCTATCCTAAATTACTATTTTTCTAGACACTCCTTTTGATATGCACCTAGATATATAAATGTCTAGATACATAGCAAAAATGATGTATCAAGAAAAATCAAAACGAATAGTAATTTAGGACGGAGGGAGTAGCAAAGTTGATTAACACTTTGAGCCTTGTTTAGTTCCCCCCAAACTACCAACTTTGGCACTATAAAAAAAGAAGATTCTCCATCACATCAAACTTGCGGTACATGCATGGAGTACTAAATGTAGACGAAATCAAAAACTAATTGCACAGTTTTGTTGTACTTTGCGAGACAAATCTTTTGAGCCTAATTAGTCAATGTTTGAACAATAATTCACAAATACAAACGAAATGCTACAGTTACGCATTTATGACTTTGGTACTTCCAAATTGGGACACTAAACAAGGCGGTCAACAGAACGCTGGCAGAAAGTTGGCCTTTTTTGTGTTAGTACAACTAGTCCAAGATTAGGCGAATCCTTTTCGAAGTTGAGATCGCGACGTCCGCATGCAGCCCACTCCCTTGAGGAATGATTCTCTTGGTACGAAAACTAATCGTCCCACTGCTATAAACGGTGCTATAAAATGGCTTCACCATGTAGCGTAGCGACAGTACGTGTAGACAAACGGTGCGTGTCAGCGTGTGCATGACATCATGATCGCGTCAGCCATGGTATGCTGTAAGTCAGTGCAGGGCAGCCACTGCCTCTGCTCCGGGACGGGGCTCCTCCGTTCGGTCCGTCCGATGATGCAAACACGCAAGCAGCAGAACGTTGGAGGATTTTTTAATTAACGTTAACCTTCTAGAAAAAAAAAATGGAAAAGCACGAGTCGAAAGGAAAGAATCATAAGATGACAAGGATTGCTTATCGGAAGCCAACTTGTACTGTACTGCTAGTACTCTAGTAGCAAGTAGCAACAGCCAGCATGCTTCGTGACCCCGTCAAAGGTTTGTATACTTGTACAGTTGACCAGGCGTTGCAACAGTGGCGGAGCTTGAGCAAGTAATCAGGGGAGGCCAGCCATGTTACTTTGCTCTAAAAATCAATGAACACTAGCTGATTTACTATTCATATAGTGGAGATTTTTACAAGGAAGGGGTGGCCATGGCCCCCTTTGGATTGCACTAAGCTCCGCCCCTACGTTGCAAAGAGAGGGCTAGTCTGCTGGACCTGTGCATGATAGCAGCTGGGTTGTTAGTTAGTAATGGCCCATTGACCCTTGGAGATCTGTGATGCAAGCATGCACGAGGAGGACTGTCGCCGTTTGTCATGCCTCCCCAAAGGGGTAGCAAACTAGCAATGATAAACGGTGTTTGGATACTATGTGCTAAACTTTAGCAGTGTCACATCGGATGTTCGATGCTAATTAGAAAAACTAAATATGAGCTAATTATAAAATTAAAAGCAGAACCCTATCTAATTCGCGAGACGAATCTATTAAGCCTAATTAATCCATCATTAGCAAATGGTTACTGTAGCACCACATTATCAAATCATGAACTAATTAGGCTTAATAGATTCGTCTCATGAATTATACTCCATCTGTGTAATTAATTTTATAATTAGTCTATATTTAATACTCCTAATTAGTATCAAAACATCCGATGTGACAGGTGCTAAGCTTGGGGTGTATCCAAACACCCCCTACAGTACAATAGCAGTGGCCAGTGGACGTTCAGTTCAGACACCCGCACGCAAAGGAGAACAATGGACAAACAGTGGATCCATCGAGCAACAGATTTGTAATCTTTCCCAACAACAACAACAACAAACTTACCACATTGGTTGGTTTATTACATTCAAGACGGATGCAGCCATGCATTCTACTACGCAATCATCAGAAAGAACAGTTTGAATCACTCGAGTTTGAGGTTTGAACTAGAAAAAAGTGCCTCATTTGCCTATTTTATGGATCGTTCCTAAGGCCAGTAGGAATACACGGCCCTACTGTAGTCTGTGTTTCTCGATGAACGACAGTCTGTCCAGCCGTCCGGGTTGCAGCTAGCTGGGACTGGAGTACAGTAGAGGTAGAGCATAGAATAGATCAGCCAACAGGTGCCAGACCTCATCGCCTCGTACGACACACACATCCATCATCGGACCGAACGGTCCGAAACTCTGGAGCACTGGACTAGCAACAGCATCCGTATGCATTGTTTGACTAGCGCGGGCACATGGATTTGCTCGTGGTTGCCGATACTCTGTATCATGACGAGAGCAAACGGCTCTGTTCACTAAAGTTTGACAACAGATTGCTGCTACCTTACGACACAATTATCGGACCAAACAATCTGGCTCCCCGAGCTAGTGAAATGTGCTTTAATCGTTGTTTCAAGGATAGCTCCTGGCCTCAATACGAATGCCTCCTAGGTAATTTTGCTTGTCGATCGCCGCCGGCTTCAATTTTTCTCGCAGCACTTTGGCAAGTCTGGTACGAATGTTAGGCAATGAATCAAATGGTCCCTTAGATTGCGATGTCGCAGTCCACTCTAAAGAATTTTCTTGGCACAGAAACTAGTGCTGCGGAATTAGTGGTTCGTGAGGGGCAGACAAAAGCACTGTATTGGCTACTTGCGCTAATTACGAATATCAGTCAGACATTGTTTAAACTTTGACTAGCAGCATTTGATAATATATTGTCTCTTTAATATATATATTACAAAAGCAGTTCTACCTGGGGACAAGATGGGATCAAGTTTCTCCCAGGACCCCACTGCCCTCTCCCAGCGATGAATCTTATGCCCCTAAACACAAATCTACATACGAACTTTGACCAGCGACTCGCTAAACAAAATCGCTTTAGCCTTTAGCAACCGTTCGTACGTGACATCAGCAGCCGCCGGGTTGCGGCAGCCACTGCTGCGGGGCGCGTGGATGATCCAATCACTCTAGCAGTGTGCCTTCTAGGAAAGGAGAAAGCACGAAGAGAAAAGAGGAAGGGTTCACGTTTCACAATGCCAGCAGAGAGGCAAAGAACATTCTGATTGTGAACAGCTTGGGGAGGTTAGTCAGAGAAAAATGTGGACGGATAAAGTGAGAGAAGAATCAGCAAGATGATGACAAGGGTTGCTTATCGGAAGCCAACCGGTCCTGTAACACTGGTCGCAACAACCAACCTGTCGATGGCTAGGCCAAAAGACTACTGATCAACTATACTGCTGACCAGGCGTTGCAAAGTGAAGACTGTTATGCCGGACCGGCGGACCCTGTTCCGGCCGCCCTGCACGATCAGAGCACAAGTTCCGACCGATGTCTGTGGACCATGAATGCGGTTGCTGCTGGTTAGTGATGACCGATTGACCCTTACAGATCTGTGATCATGCACTGAGGACAGCACCGTTGTCGTTCAGTCGTGCTTCCAAAAGCGGAGCAATGACAACGCGTTGTGCAACAGCATCAGCATTGGACTTTCAGAATTCAGGCACCCACTCAAAGAAACACAAGGAGCAAAGATCTCTGCACTGCACCGAACATGGCAAATGGGCCAAACTAATTCTGATCGTGTGTACAGATGCTTCCAGATCCGAAAACGTGGAGCACCAAAATCCAGGTGCTCTACGCCTACGGATAGACTAGCGCGAGATGAATATAGTACGTATTTCTCAAAGTGTATAAAGTTGGGCACAGGTGCGCAGCCGACGGTCTGACACTCATAGAATCCATCGACAGACACATTGCTACCTACCTTACGTCCTTACCTTAACGACTGGCTCGATGCAGTCAAGACGGAAGCAGCCATGCATTCTTCTAATAATACTAGGACGCAATCATCGGATCAAACAATCCTTAAATCTCTCAAGTTTGAAATTTGAACTACCCAGGAAAATGTTTTTATTTGCTACTCCCTCCGTCCCAAATTATAGGTCGTTTTGACTTTATTAGATTCATAAACTTTGTTATGCACTTAGATATACCCTATGTCTAGATGCATAATAATATCTATATATCTATAAAAGCCAAAACGACATATAATTTGGAACGGAGGAAGTAGTTTATTGATGGCTCCTGACCTCAATCGCCAGTACGAACGAATGCACGCGCCCTTATTTTGCTACTGTAATTTGTGCTTCTCGGTGAATGACAGTCATTTCGGCAGCCTGGCCTCCCATTCACGCAACGCAAGCAAGCGATGAATGGGTCACTCGCGCGTACAACAAATCAACCAAGCCAGCATGAGCGGTAGGGAACAGTACAGCGACTTTTTCCTGGCACATCAATGCCCTGCGAGGAAATATCCCCACCAACCGCGCATCGGCCACCTCTGTTTCAATGAAGCACACGGATTGCAGCAGCCGATCTCTGATGCGGTCAAACAATTTCCTCTCTAATTATCTCGGCGTCTGATTGTACGAAAACGGAGATCACTTGCTCGATCGCGCGAATTAGTACTAGATAACTAATGGTGGGAAATCAGAAAAGCAAATTCAGGGAGCAATCAACGGAGCGGAATGGGGAGCACTCACAGTGGCCGGAGGCGGGGGCGAAGAGGATCTTGTCGAGGCTCTCGTTGGGCACGTACTCGTAGACGAGCAGCTTGTCCTCGGCGCCGCGCGCGCAGTAGCCGATGAGGTTGACGACGTTCCGGTGCTGCACCCGCGACAGTAGCGTGGCCTCGTTCCGGAACTCCCGCGCGCCCTGCCGCGACCCGGCGCCGAGGCACTTGACGGCGACGTCGCGGCCGTCCTCGAGGCGGCCCCGGTACACGGGGCCGAACCCGCCCTGCCCCAGCCGCTGCTTCTCTGAGAAGCCCCGCGTCGCCGCCGCCAGGGCCTCGTACCTGAATCCGCGCTGCTCCCGCGCCGCGATCGCCTCCAGGTCCGCCTCCTCCTCCCGCTCGCGGCGCGACTCGGAGGACGAGCGCCGGGAGGAGAAGGGCCGCGCCAGGCGCTCCAGGAGCTCCCGCGGCTTCATGCCGCCGCCGCCGCCGGCCTCGTCGGCCAGCGCCCAGGTGATGGGCTGGACGACGCCGCGGGCAGGGGAGGTGGGGTGCTGCTGCCCCGCTCGAGCGGGCGCGCGCGGGGAGAGGGGAGAGAGCGCGAGAGGAGGGCCGCTTCGGCCCGCGGTGTTGAGGAAGCCGCCGGGGTGGGTGTGGCGTGGGTAGGCTGTACGACGCGTGCGGGTGGTGGATTTTGTGGCGCGGTGAGGGGGGACGGGGTTGGAGATGGATTTGGGGAGGGAGTGGGAGAGGAGGCGAGCGCGTGCGCTAGCTAGTTCTCGGCAGGCGGCCCATGGGGGTTGCCGGGTTTGGGGGTGGGGTGGATTTTGCGTCGGGGTTTGGCGCTCTCGGGGACACGATGTCGATGACGATGAGCGCGGCCGCGGCCGGGAGGGAGGAGGGTCAAGCAACAACTGTTCAGAGGCGTCGCTGTCGCGGGAGGAGGTAGTCCAGGCGACTGCGCGTTGACGAACGCCGGGGATCCGCCTCCGCCCGCCGGTTCGCTCGCGTGTGGGTTCCACCTGGACGGGGGAGAGAGACAGAGACCGCCCGCGTGGGTCCGTGCCGTCCGTGGGCGCGGCGCGCGGTGGCGCGGACGGACGGACATAGGCGTGCGAGACGTGCGGTGCAGGTCAGCAGGTCCGGGTCCGGCCTCGCCCGCGACTCGGCTCGTGGGGGCACTGGGAAACCGCGGGGAAACGGCGCGACGTCGTCCCGGCCGGGACTGCTGCTTCTGGTGGTGATGCAGTCGGAGCGCAAGGCCTGGCAGCCGGGTGTGGAGTCGTCACGGTTGGCCTGGCCCACTGTACCTTTCCCCTGCTCCGTTCCCACTGGAGGGACCGAGGGAGACTGTAGTCACGAACCGTACAGCAGTCGTTCTGTATACGATCGTACATATAGATTCAGAGGCTGAGTCGAAATTTAGGGGCCTTTCTAAACTTTCTCCCGTCCTATCGAATGTTTAAATACTAATTAGGAGTATTAAACATAGATTATTTAAAAAAATTCATTGCACAGATAAGGCTAAACGACGAGACGAATCTATTAAACCTAATTAGTCCATGATGTGACAATATGCTGCTGCAGTAACCATTTGCTAATGATGGATTAATTAGGCTTAATAGATTCGTCTCACCGTTTAGCTTCCATCTGTGTAATTAATTTTATAATTATCTCATATTTAGTCCTAGAATCCAACACCGCCTTAGACACCGTTTGGATCCCATTATGGAATCTGAATTTTTGATGGATTTCCAATATCTGGAATTTGGGCAAAATTTGGATGGAGTCTGATTTTATGGCTATTGCCTGTTTGTTACGTACATGACTTTTTTTGCTCTTGCCATCATTTCGTGCTCAATATCAGATGAGGGGTAAAATAGTAATTGCCATGGGCAGAAGCTGGTGGAATTAAGCCTTTAGCAGATTCTAGGATTCATAGAATCTAGAAAAAATAGCTTCTGAAATCTGCACCAAAATCTGACCTGTTTAAAGCCACTCCGGATTCTAGATTCTGGATTCAATAATCTGCCATGCTCGTAGTCGCATTTCGTAGCTCGAAGCAGATTGGCGGTGGCTCGCCAACCTGCATCTTCTGAATCGCGAAGACGCAACGAAAATCTGGACCGATACTGCATTCTCATGGAGCCAAGTCTGCCGGTACACGAAACGCACAAAACATCTCTGTTCAAATCTGTTGGGATTTGGAATCCCAAACAGGTTGTAGGGAGAAGGAAAGGGAGAGCAAGCTAAATGAATGAGTGAACTAAGTGAGCAAATAGCCAAAAATCCAATCCTCCCACCCCTTGATTCTATTTATAGGGAGATGGAGGAGGCTATTTATACTTTTTTCATAGGTGGGGTTGAATATTACAACAAGATCCCTAAACTATTATAACGAGATCCCTGACTGTTATGACCGAGTCCCTAACCTTTAAAAAAATCCCTAGTCTCCATTTTAAATCTCTTTTACGCACACACGGAGGTTTCTAGCCCTTAGTCCATCTAAATCGCACACCCAACAAAATCACAACAGGCAGGCGTCCCTCTCAGACAGCTCAGCTTTAGCAGGGCGCCAAGCAAGTCACGTAAAAGCTGAGCTGTCAAGCAAGTCACGTAGAGGGACACGCACACTTTTTTTTTCTGGGAAAGAAAATAGACAAGTCATCGCTAGGCAAGACTCTGACTTCAGCTGGATCGGAGAATCGGAGGTCGTCGTCTCGCACGTGGATGCGTTGTTCGTTGCTAGCCACTCGTTGCCTCATATGCCCGGGGAAGTATCCAAAGGCTTCTTTGCCATTTGATCATGATGGGTGCCAGCCTGCCAGGTGCCTGCCCTTGCCATGCCGTTGCCATTTGCCACCAGACCCAAGACTCCAGGAGCTCATCGCTGCGAGGTGCGAGGTGCGAGGAGGTCATCGTTGACGGTGACCGACAGTAACTGCAAAATGATGCCGGGAGACCTTTCGTCTCAAGAAGCCGTGTTCTGTTTAGTAGCCGACAGTAACTGCAAAATGATGCCGGGAGACCTTTCGTCTCAAGAAGCCGTGTTCTGTTTAGTAGGGGGGGGGGGGGGGGGGGGGGACAATGAATGGCTAAGCTTTTTCACTGAATCCCAATGGGTCATTAACTGCTGACTGGTAAAAGGTACATGCACGCGCAAGTATATGCATAATTTGATTTTTCATGCAAACCTGAACTGTTGTTAGTATTTTTTTTTGAAACAGGAGGGGTAAATCCCTACTGATTATATATATTAAAATAAAAGAGCAAGTATTACAAAAGGAGTCTCAAGAAACATGAAAAGAAACAAAAAAAATAAGAAAATTTGCAACAGAAAGTCTAGCCATAGTTGCATTGCTAATTTAACTTGTTTTTCTCGAAGGATAACCAGAGCAAATTCTTTCTTAACCTCCTCCAGCAAAGATTAACTTCAGTTACAATTAATTTGAAATCAGATCATTTCGAGACATCAAAATGCTCCAACTTATAAGTATGATAATATCCATGAAGAAAGGTTGTTAAAGTTGCTGTCTAGAGCTAGAGAGCACGGCATATAGTTCCTCAACAGAATCAATTGACAGGTTCAGAAGCATAGGTAACATGCTCTGGTCACGTTCAGGTAGCTAAAGTCCATACCTACATGTATGACTTATTAGAAAACGAGTAATCAAGTTAAAATAAGGTAAGAATCGAAAAGGTAGCTCTTTCCAAATTGACGTAGGCCGGAGGCATGCCACTATAAAAAGTAAAAGACATATAGTTTGGCTACATCAAATTTTTTTCTCTCAAATATGTTCTCGTGCTGCGCGTCATTATACTAAGAAGTGTATAAAAGTTAGTTACAACAATGCAGCAGTAGATTCCAATGAACTGAAATGCAGACGTATCAACCAAAGATTGTCTCGATACTCTATATAGTATCACCATTTGTAGACAAGATCGGTACAGAAGAATGTGCGCAACTTGCATTATATTGCGAAGCATGCGAGAAGCTTGAAATAATGCAGCACCATGAAATACTTTGTCCTCGAATCAGGGTATTTAGACAACAGCATCAAAGATTTATTCCACTGATAATCCAAATCAAACATCAAACGCACAAGATCTTCGAGCATGGTACACTCCCAACAGTGATTACTGGATTTTTTTTATAATGGAAGTTTTATTAATTTTAAGAACATTACATCGAGTGGATACAGTGCTTTAAAACGCTTCCGACCTCGGCATAGCGGGATGCACACAGCTTAAAACAGAAAATACAGAATATAACCCAAACACTCTATTAACAATGATTACCGGATGAGAGGATGCTACAGCTTGACCTTCGTCGGGGAAGAAGCCCATTATCGCGCGCGGATCCCCTGCTGATCTCTGCATTCGCCAATAATCGCTCCAAAAAGGGCAGTGCAATTTGCGTAGGAACTAGGGTCGTTTTAGGATCCGGAGAGTTAGCCAACGCAACGGTGATGCTGTGGTGGTGAAGAGACGGAGAGGTTGCCTACCACCTTGCTACTCCGGCTTCACAACGCGCCAACGCGGGGATATCGATGTTCACCTCGCCGGCGGTTAGTTCATCGTACTGGGACTCGGGACCCAAATGTTATTACGGGATAGTTCGAGGACCCCCTTAGGCAAATGGTACGGATACAGTAGGCCCCCAAGACGAATCTTCGCCGCTAATTGTCGATCGGACGGCCGAAAATAAGATTTGGATCGCGATCGCACTGACGGCCAGGAATGCCAAGCGTCACGGAGAAATCACCGAACGGGCACCCAGGTCCCACATGGCAGCGGGTACCGCCCTCACCTAACGCCTCTGGTTCGTCTCCCCACCTCGCGCCGCCGCCGCCACCGCGCTCGCCGGATTCCGCCGCCCCGCGTTTCCTGAGCCCTGAGAGGGGGTTCGTTTCTTCGGCGACTAATCCCGCCCGCGGGCCATGGCGTCACTGGCTTCTCCCTCCCTCTCCCTCCACGCCGTCCCGGGGCGCGCGCGCCTTGCTGCTGCTGGGGCGCCAGGCCGGCGGCGGAGGATGGCCGTGGTGCGGGCGAAGGTGCGGGAGATATTCATGCCGGCGCTGAGCTCTACGATGACGGAGGGGAAGATCGTCTCCTGGACTGCCGCCGAGGGGGACCGCGTCGCCAAGGGCGACCCCGTGGTGGTCGTCGAGTCCGACAAGGCCGACATGGACGTCGAGACGTTCCACGACGGGATCGTCGCGGCCGTCCTCGTCCCGGCCGGCGGGACCGCGCCCGTTGGCGCCCCCATTGCCCTCCTCGCGGAGTCCGAGGAGGAGGTCGCGATAGCGCAGGCGCGCGCCCAGGCCCTCTCCCAGGGGCAGAGCCATGAACCCCCTCCTCCCCATGCCGCCGCCGCCCCGCCGCCACCTCCTCCAGCGCCAGTGGTGGCTCCAGCAACAAAGGGCGTGGCGTCGCCTTACGCCAAGAAGATCGCGAAGCAGCACAGGGTGGACATCGCCGGGGTTGTCGGCACCGGGCCACACGGCCGCGTCACGGCGGCGGACGTTGAGGCAGCTACTGGCATCAAGCCGAAGCCAAAGGTCGCTCCACCTCCACCCCCACGCCCTGCCGCTGTTCGCCCTGCGCCTCCGGGTGCAGTGCTGCCACCAGTGCCCGGTGGCAAGGTGGTGCCGTTCACAACAATGCAGGCGGCAGTGAGCAGGAACATGGTGGACAGCATGTCAGTGCCAACGTTCCGAGTCGGATACTCCATGATCACTAATAAGCTCGATGCACTATATGAAAAGGTAGCATTTCTATCGATCTTACACACAGCTTTGATTCACAGCTCTGCTCAATTGTTGATGTGTTTAGTCTTTAGTGATTGTTGGATTGAAATGGGTTGGACAGGTTAAGTCGAAGGGGGTCACAAAGACAGTGCTGCTAGTGAAGGCAGCAGCCATGGCTCTCACCCAACACCCTGTTGTAAATGCTAGCTGCAGAGATGGAAAGAGCTTCAGCTACAACAGTAATATCAACATTGGAGTGGCTGTTGCGATCGAGGGTGGCCTTCTTACACCTGTTTTGGAGGATGTTGATAAGGTTCATGCTTCCTGAAATAGCTGTGTTTACTGATAAGCAATGTAGGATTTTATCATGTGAGGGCATTGTAGATTTCTACTGAATAGCTATAAAAATTTACATGGCAGTTGGATATATATCTGCTTGCACAAAAGTGGAGAGTGCTACTCAAGAAGGCACGCACCAAGCAGCTACAACCAAATGAATACAACTCAGGTATCGAATGTTTTGAGTGCCGTGTCACTGTTCGTTGTTCCTGAAAACTTTGCTTACCTAAAGAGCTGATGATGTGTAGGGACGTTTACACTGTCCAACTTGGGTATGTTTGGGGTTGATAGATTCGATGCAATCCTTCCAGCTGGTCAGGTGGGTTTTCTCCCTGGTGTCCACGTAGTTAGTATGAAATGCTGATGGAACTGTATTTATGAAATGTAAGATTGATTTATATGTAATGGCTTGGTGCAGGGAGCTATCATGGCTGTTGGAGCATCAAAACCTACTGTGGTGGTTGATAAGGATGGTTTCTTCAGTATCAAGAATGAAATGCTGGTTAGCTTGTTCTCGTATCTACATATTTTGTGTGCTTATCGACTCTTGTTTAGTCTTCTGTCCTTTTTTGCACTATGAAGGTCGACGTGCGTGTCCTGATGCATGTAATTGAAGCGTATTTCATTATATCTACCATAACTAACCAACAGTAAAGTGTCAAGAAATTTTATTTTGGCAATACCATAGCCAGACATTAAGCATCTAACTTAATTCCCATTCCAAAAGTAAGAGAAAGCTATTTCACAATATCATTGTTATGTGATAGTTCATAATATCGGACATATGCAGGTATGATAAAGATCTGCATGACTGTGCCTGAATGTAGACTAACCCTATTACAATGCCCGGCACTCTTATTTAGTACTAATGAATTCTTTTTGGCTGCCATAAGGACATGCTGACTCCTGATTCCATTCTAAATATACACATTAATAACTTCTAATTACGTGTTATGAAATTTTATATTGATAATAGGAACTACTACCAGTCAAGACCTATAATTATTTGTCCACAATGCCACACCATCTTTTCACGAAACGACAAAAAGCTTTTTGACCCAAGCTAAGAGGGGGAAAACTACCACACCATCTTGTTCTACAGTAGCAACCAATTTGTCTTACAGTGATGCTGCTCATGAATTTAACTAAGTTAATCCTTACATTTCCAGGTGAATGTTACTGCTGATCACAGGATTATCTATGGTGCTGATTTGGCATCATTCCTGCAGACATTTGCAAAGATTGTTGAGGATCCTGAAAGCCTCACATTGTAAAGAAAGTCCCGTATGTCATTCTATGATTTCTTTGATTTTCAATTGGGAGACTATGCCAATAAATAATAATGCTATGTAGAGTTTGTAAAGGCGTTAAAGAAGAATAGTGAGTCACTTCTTGATTTTGTTTCCACATATAGAAAGTTTATACACACTTCCAAATCATGACCTGCTCGTTTTCAATTTGGGTATATCTTTTTCTTGGATGCTGATCCTGATTCAAGAAATCTTGAATAATACACACACACTAATAAATAATAGTGCAAGATGGCTTCTCTTCTCACAGTATCTTATTTGTGGCTTGCTTGGACAATACTAATTGGCAAGACATTCAGTAAAGCAAATCTTTCTTGCTTTGAGCAGAAGTTGAAGCAAAGCAAATCTTTCTTGTTTTGAGCAAAAAGTTAAAGCAAAGGTTGAAAGGGAAGATCATGTAGCCTATCTGTTCGGTCATATGGTCTCTGAACTCCTGCTCTACGGTGGAATTGTAGAATGGTCATCACCAACCGTTATGGAAATAGTACTGGTATGGCTACCTTAAGTTGTGACTGAAATGAAATGCTGAATCTTTTCTGGCTATGCCAACAAGCCTTACAGAACAAAATGGTGCAGGGTTCCTAAGTTACACGAAGGTAAAATATGACAGCCACAAACATCTTCTGGTGCTGCGAGAAGAACAGCAGGTCTCGCTCCACAGGCTTCAGCTGGCGCTCTTTCAGGGCATGGGGCCTGGGCCGCCGTCTTGGGACGCCGGCGCGGCCTCCCTGACGTCGAGGATCTCGACGCGGCGGTTGGTCCGCTTCCTGATCTTGATGGCCACGTCCTGCGGGCTGAAGGCGCCGCACACCATCACCCGGCCGAGCCTCTTGTCGATCAGGTGGCTGTCCAGCTCTGCACAGGAACGTTCAGGTGGGGAAGGGACTCTCCGAGACCAAAATTCCAGGGAAGGCCGAGTGTTTACCTCTGATCTGGAGGAGCGCCCTCCGGATCCTCTGGTAGCACCCGTTGCAGTCGATGTTCATCCTGAGGGTCATGCAGTACTGCAAAATTCACAGGCACGTCACCTCCTTCGGCTTCCAAGTTTCAAAAGGCACTCTGCTCGGCTTGACAGCCACAGAAATGAAGGTGTCGCTTACCCTGTAGTCCATGGAGGAGGAGGAGCGCTTCTCAGCCCAGCGGCGACGGCGGCACGGCGGGTTCGACCTGACCGGAGAGAGGTTCAGAGTGTGTGAGGCCCCAGTGAGAGCAAGGGATGTGTGCGGGCGTCAAGGTCTTAAGGGCAGTTAAAAGCAGGGGATTAGCGTGCGAAGCGTGGCTTGATTCTTGCTTTACTTACAACTTGTGAGTTGAGCCTCTTTATGGTCGAGTCATTTCTCACTTGGTTCATTCCAATCCCGTGTGGGCTCGATCGATTTGTGTTCTGGGAATCGGATTCTGGGGTAATGCAGGCTGGCTTCCATGCAGTGTCCTTTTCGCTTCCACACAGCTTTTGTTCCGGCTGCTTGCCCCTTTGGCACTTTGATTTGGACCCAGGACCGGTAAGGCATGGATGGATACTTATATAGTTATATGCCTTCAGATTTTTATTGTACTTTGATTCACCTAGTCTAATAGATGTCCTTGGCAGTTTGATCTCCGGTTTAGTACTTTTCCTGGCATTCCTTTTGCAAGATTTCTGTATATCCAGGTGTTCAAAGTAACAAAGGGCCATATTGAATAGCTTACAGATCGGGAGTATCTTGTTGGGAAGTTTGATCCTTGTTCAAGTTTCTACAAAATACGAAACTTTCAACAAAATGCGCACCATCCAAACACCACCCCAAGAACCAGAAAGTTCAGAAAGTACGGCATGGAAGAAGCTAAGCCTGAATTGGCTTGTAAGAGTAGTTCATGATTTCCGTTTTCCTATACATCTTTAGGAACCATCTCTACTCATAGATACAATCTCCTTAGTTTCTACGCAGCTCAGATTAAATTTTGAGCCATCTATCCTCTCTAATCATACAACCGGTCGGCACTGGACACACCATGACACCACCACCAAGCTCGAACAATCCTAGGGTTTTCTCGCAGGATAATCAGAGAGCCACAATCCGTGGACGTTGACATGGCCCAATTCTTTACGTGGGCTTGAACCTTGACGATTCTGCAATGGGCGAGCTTTACCAAACCTATCCAACACGGCACTCTCAGCATGACACCAATCCAAAAAAAAGGAGAAGCCACCAAAGTAGCAAAATGAAGCGGAGCGATCTCCATTAAGCAAACAGGTCATGCAACAATCGCTTAACCTTCCACAGCCTGCACCTTGGCAAGCTTCTGCACTTCACGGAGCATGTTTATACTCGCTGCCTGACCATCAGGACAAGGCCATGCATTCACAATGCGGAATAAATCCCTGATGGCAGAAAACTTATCCTCACTCTGTGCACTGGCATGCTTATCTTTGATCATACGGTGTCGCTTCCCGTAATTGGCCTCAAAGTCATTTGACTTCTCGTTAGCCCTCTGAAGCACCGAAGCAGGTATTCCTGAGTATCAAGGGTGAAGACAACATGAGCATGGTTGTATATGGTAACATAGTAGGGCCTTAGGAAAAAGAGCATTTGAATTCTGAGCAAAAGACATGTTGAGAAATGAGCATATTAGCTTGAAAATAACCTGCCAATCGAGCAACGTTTACACCATAGCTTTTGGGGCATGCACCAGGAGTTAATCTATAAAGGAAAGTCACTTCCTCCAGACCTCCTTCTCCCTTGCCTACCTCGCATGCCATATGACATAGAGATACCTGCAATGTGCATTGTGCAATATTCATATATGAACGTTACAACATTAGATATGGTTGCATTCAAAAAGAACAAAATGAGAAGGTATGTATCATTTACCTTCGCATCCTTGTGTTCCACAGCTAACCTATGGTAATGTGTAGAAAACAAGCCTAGACACTGCACCTGATGAACTAGATATTCCAGAACAGAGGCCCTGTTACAGTAAAGAGTGAATCGGTGAGCATTACAGATAAATGAGACTACAAGAGAATGAAAAGATATAAAGAGTACGCAGCAAATCAATGTTATGATCTGTAATTCAACTTACGCAATAGCTTGTCCATCAGAAGTCGATGTACCCCGCCCAAGCTCATCTAAAACCACGAGAGAATTCTTGGTAGCTGATGACTGAAGCAAAAGTTACACAACGGTGAGAAAACATACAAGTTAACAAATTAATACACGTCACCATTTTTCGAAGGAAGAACTTACAAGCACCGAGGCAGTTTCCATGAGCTCCACCAAGAATGTACTTTGGCCGGACATAATATGATCCCTTGCTCCCATTCGAACAAAGATACGGTCAACAAGAGAAAGTTCAAGGTTTTCTGCAGGAACATCTGCTCCAATCTGGCAAACAGCATGAAGTCAGTCCTCCTGAGTCCTGAACAAGCAATGTTGACACTTGACAGACAAAGATGGTGGATTACCTGAGCCAATATAATAGTAAGACAAACTTGGCGCAAAAGAGTTGATTTACCACCCATATTCGGACCAGTAAGAACAATAAAGCTGGCATTCCCTGGCCCACCTATCTTAACATCATTCGGTACAAAAGAACCCTTGCCTAAGGAATCACTTCGTAGAATGGGGTGTCCAAGATTTCTGGCGTGGAAAGTAGGAGTATCATCTGGGCCATTTGATTCTTTGATAGTTGGACGGCAACTTGCGCCCTCAAAATAATCACTTGCAATAGAAAGACTTATTAAGACATCAAGCTCTGCATGGTAAAATCAAAGGCAGCATTTAGAGTAGAAAAATCTACCAGCACAGTGAGTCAGACAAACACACCTATGCATCTTTGTTAGAAGTATAGCTAGCATGATAACATTTCTTTACTAATAATGCATCAACTGACAAACTGTGTAATATTTAGTCATTAACCAACATCACTGTTACTTGTTTACTCTTGTCAATCAAGATTCCATATAGTATTTCGCAAAAACACACTTCTCCAAAGAAGGAAAAATAAGTTAACATATATTTGGCAGGTAATCAGTTGGTATGTACAAAATTAGTAACCTGTTTTCAATAAATCCCTCTGAACTTAAAATGGTCTAGCAACCTTGCAGCTAGAATTCAGTAAGAAAATACAGCACTAAACACATTCTCAGTACTTTTTCAAAATATCATAGTGACCTGGAGTACAGTAAATAATAGAGAGCAATTAGGAGGAGGAAATATCATAGAACACTAGGAATATTGCTAACCTAAGGTAAACTAAAATTGGTATGGATTACAGTGCAAGAAAAAAGAAGTAATGTCCAAAGGAGGGTTACCAGCAACAACAGAAACCAATTGCCTCCACTCGCTGTGATGCTCAACAAATAGCTGAATCAAATTCTGAAGAATGCCTTTCAATATTGATTCTCTCTCTGCCTCAGCCTTCGAAAGTTCTGATATTAGTTCTTTCAGTTCTGGCGTCCAGTACCTATAGAAACCCTGGATGGAACATTTAAGTGTCTTAGGACTTCAATGATTAACATGGATCCCAATTTGGATGAAACATCTATGAGCTTGCCAATAAATTTGCCATATGTGTTCAGGTAAAGTGAAAGAAATACGCAGTAATTTAATGAAAGGAAGAGGAAACAAAGGAATTCAGCAATAGACTATAAACGGTCTATTCTGAGAATCTGAGTCAATTAAATGAGCTTGTTTTAAGGCTTGTGTCTAGTCAGCATTACTAAAGGGTTCTCCCACATAAGTTGCGGGAAGAAACACAAACATCAGAACTAACCCCAAGCAAATTGTCCAACTCCAACTAATAAAGCCAAAAATGGATAGAGGACCAACCTTTGAGGCATGACCACAGTGTGTACCCCTAGTTTATGCGCAATGGACAATAAAATTTGCAACTAAGTATGTGTTTACCCCTTTAAGTTTATCAGAAAGCATCGTGAACACCTTGATCTCAAGACTTGACAAATGTTCAATTGACTACACACCTCTATTATCATATCATATTGGAGTTTAAATGCAATTTAAATTACAGAGTAGTAATAGCCTAATAGGTACACATTATTTGTAAAACAAGGATCAGGTATATATTACACAAACCAAATATATGCAACAGTGGCAACTCACATATATAGCTATTACTTGTTTACATTTAAATACAAGAGGGAAAAAACGTTCTGATTACCTTTTTTGTAGACTGCAACTCATAGTTTCCAGGAACAGAACCTCCCAGGCTCTCAGGCACTTCAATTAGGTACATATCTTTTCCAACATTAACATAATCAACCTGAACCGTTGTTTATTAATTATTAGCAATTGGCAAATAGACTGTTAAATGATGCAAAGCTTGAAAAAGAAGCAAGGTGTAGCACTACCGATGCACATCGCAAAAGCTTCCGTTGCTTCTTCAGGTATTCTTTTAGACTGGATCCGATCTCCTGTATTGCATTGCAAGTGGCGTCATATTCAGGATCACAACCTTCACGGGGAATGACCCGACCATTGCTGTCTGCATCTGACCAATCAAATGCATCTCTGAATCGGTCTAAAATAGATGATACATCCGGTAGCCCTGTGCCTGCAAACAGTTATCGCTTGCAAGGATTACCTAATGCTTTAAGTGCCATTATAGTAACCTAAATGAAACAAAAAAGGAAAATGAAAAAAAGAAGACAACAGGAGGAACATATGGGTGCATCAAGAAAAGTAATGAGGAACTGCATTTAGAAACGGACTAATGTTATAGAGTATTGAAGAAAGCTGTTATTATACCTGGTGAGAGCAAATCATTTAGTTGAGACTCCTCCGTGCATATCAATGTACTAATAGAAGAACATGCATGGAACATCTGCTGGCAACCACGAAGAGCAGCGGTGAACTGTTGAAGCAGTCTCTTTGATGCGTCTTCATAAAGAACAACTGATGAATTTCTCTTGTTTTTGTCACTGCAGAGAAAGTGTAGCATGAGTCACTCAGGTTAGACAAAGAGCCAAAAGATTTCAAAAACCCCAAGGTAGAAAAGCAACACAGTATTCTAAAGGTAAACACAAAGAAAAGTTGACCGCAACCAAAAGGCGTGACAACCAGTGGGTCACATCAAATCTCTACTAATATACCATAAATATACTGAATTACCAGCTAGAGAAAAGACGTGCAAGCAAGCGCTCCATGTCAGGTAGCCTAGACAAATCCTTACGAAACTGAACAGCATAGTCATGTCCAACTCCCTGAAAAGAAGAAGAAAGTTCAAACGATGATGCAAAAAATCAGAGGAAACGTGAAGAATAAAGCTATTTGCTGCAGTACAGTACAAACAGATGTACAATCAGCATAAAGCAGTAAGTGTTAAACATCAGTTTGAAATTTCTGGAGTTTTCCTTTGACCATTCATAATGTATGGCACAGTTCAATATATAAAGAGGAATCTGCACATGCAAAACAGTATAACTATAGAATCCATTGAGGAATCCCCTCACCTCTCAACAATGAATAAAGCGAATAACTTAGTATAGTCCCCGATTGTTCTTTAAGCCATTAAGCAACCCCACTGTGGATTCCCAGAGGAGATTTAAACAGCAACAACCAAGTTTCATTTTTTTTTAAAAAAACATGGCATACTGGACTGTATAAGATAATACCATTTCCAAATAATCTCAAACATTATCAGAAAAACTTGCAGAAAAGATAGAAGCCAATTAGCAGTTATGAGTTATGACTACATTGATAGAATAATGCAGTGTGCTTTTATTCACTTCCAAAGGTGTAACAGTGCTCATTCTGAAGTAGAATCATTTATATACAAAGGAAAAGATATAATTGTAATTGCGTAGAGATATTTCCTAAAATTCCCATGACTTAATTTCCCATTATAAACAGCAAAAAGAACATGGAGATATTTTGGTGTTTATGATGTTATTTTCATCCTAAATTTTTGGATTTATGAATACTGCCCTACTAGGCAAGATGACACCCATAATTTAAGGAATGCAGCTCCATAAAACCTTGAAAGTAGCAATAGCGCTTTGACGCCTTAGTATTGCTCCGCGATCATACAATGGCCTTGCAATCCACCGTTTAAGCAGCCTCTTCCCAAATCCAGTAACACAATGGTTCAACTGTGCATACAGGGTCCTGAAGGATGCGTATTAGTACTTAGACACCAGAATTTGATTTCTAAAGAAAACAAAGGATTTGAAGCAAGCATTACCCTGACAGGCCACCAGTTCTGATATTTTCTAAAAGTTCTAGATTTTCCAGTGCTGCTGCATCAAGTATCATATGCTTTCGGATATTGTTGATGAGCCCCGAGCATGCAAGGGGCTCAAACTCAGCACATAGAAGTATTTTCTCATCCAGAAGGGTTTGCCTTAAATAAAATAAGGAACCTCCAAGAGCAGAAAGTGCATATATTTTATCACCTGCTCCAATTAAGTCATTTAATAGGTTGGGCAGACAGTCCATGCTGTCCTGTACATCATTGACATTGTTTTGTTTATCTGCTGAGCTGTAGTACTGCTTTATCTCATGAATAGTCTTTTCTGCATCCCAGAATTCTGCGGATGGAAGCAACTCATTTATTAAAGGCTCCCTTGTGTTGTTCTTTAGTGCCTTCTCAGTTTCTGGACTCAGCATTTTACCAGGCTTGATGATTTCCACAGGCCTCATTTCGGACAAAATTGAACATAACCCATGGCGCTCTGGATCGTCTTGGAACTGTAAAATCAAAATTTTACAGTTCAAAATTTGCCTCTTGAGCAATTTGCCTAGTTTGATAATAATATTCTAAAGTTCGATACAAATAGAAATGGGCCCAGGATCTTGTAAGCACCAACCTGTCCTACAATAAATTTGTTTGTAGAAACATCAACTATGCAAACACCAATGGTACAAGTGTCTTCGCTCTTCTTTGAACTTTGTTGGTGACTTTCAGTCACAGAAAGGAGATACAATGGATCTGGGTTTGCCAGTAGGTTCTCTCCTTCTGTCAGTGTTCCTTTTGTGACCACTGCGCATATTTCACGCCTCACAACCTTCAGAGAGTAAAGCATGCCAAATACTGTAAGTTAATCGCGTCTAAGAAGTTTTGAAATAATATAATGGAATAAACCCAGAGGAACAAAATGTTGCTAAAGTTTGCAACCTACATTCAGCAGACAACTTTTAGATGATCACATTTGCATGTTGCCTGCCTTACCACAAGAGATGACTTTGATTGACACCATGAAATCTAAGCATACCTTGTCCTTTATACCCATCGCCTTACGCCGGAGTTCAAGTTGCTCAGGTGTTTCAGTCTGCTCCACAACCAGAACTCGATAACCCTGTGGTGTGGTGATTGTTATTACTAAAATTGCAGATATGTGAAATCAAATGAGGAACGTAACATAAATAAGTTCTGACCTTCTTAGCTAGTTTCTCCAAGTTCACTGATAAATTCTTCTCTGGGAATCCACAGTGAGGTTGTTCACCCTATGATAACATGATTGAATACAAATAAACCATGAGTTTTGGGTAATAGGATAAAAGGCGAGCTGGATTGCTGAGTAACAGCAGAAGAGTCAATAAGCATTTTTTTTCAAGGAGATGTTCTTGCCTTCATGTACTGAAGATCAAGGTCCTTTGCCCCAACATGTGCATCCATCTCAAATAGTTCGTAGAATTTTCCCATCTATTTCAAATTCATGTTATAATCACTAAATGAGATAGTCTTCGTTTAAGTGCCTAATAACCAGTGCAAAAACATAAATGTACCTTGAAGAACAGAACCTTGTCCATGTGTTGTGATTTAAATTCCCACCATTGTCTCTATTTATTGATTACCAAGAATATCAGTTAGCATTAATACATGTAGCACCACAAAAAACAAGGTGTATTATTACCATGAACTTTATACCTGTCCTCCTGTCAAACCCTTCAAGAACTGGGAAGGCAATAAAAGTGTTCTTGGATCATAGCCCGGGCTTCCAGGGCGCCTGCCTTTTGCGTCTTTGCGCCCTCTACAGTTGAATATTTTGTTACAACTAAGAAGATTGATAGAACCTAAAGATTAAGGCAATCATACTAATTGTTTGCTTTCTATGAGAGGATGAGAGGAAATAGAAGCATGTTTCTTTGGATAAAAAAGAAACAGGACAAGGCAATAAAGTTTCTACTCAATGCACTTGAATAATGTATACTGAAATTACACATTTGCATAATAAATTAACAATGCGAAGAAGCAAATCCATCTAGCAATCAAAAAGCACTCACTCTCCAAGGAATTTAAACTTTTCCACATCACGCTGTGCAAAGCGCTCAGCTGCCTCCCCAGTAAGAGCAGTATTAGCATTCCCTGTAGTTTGCTCCTCTGCAACAATAGCAACCAAAATCACAAAGAGAACAGCCAAACTAAAGATTATCAACAGTTGAGATTCCACTGCTTACTCTGGCCACAGCTGATCCGCATTTCTGGGTCAACTTTTCCAGAGGTATTAACTGCTTCAAAGCTGAACCTTTTAGCACAATCCAATGAACCCACATCCACCTTTTTCCTCTTCTTCGAAATTGTTGACCCCGACGCAGATATCAAGCCAAAGCCCAATGTCGATGGCGCTGAACCTGACACCGGCAAGGAGTTCCTCGTCTTCCCCTTACGTGAACTCACCGCAACAACCTCCTCCTCGTCATCCAGTTCCACCTCCTCCTCCAAATCATCCTCCGCGAGAGTATCCTTCTTCCAATCCTCGTGCTCAGTGGAATCCCCTGCGCCATCCTCCTCATCCTCTGCCACAGCCGGAGATTTTGCAACCGCTGTATCCGACATCCGCCGAAGACGCCGCAGCTTCCTCGCGGGCGTCGGGGTGGACTCCTCACCTGCGGCGGCCCACTCGAACCTCTCCTTCCCGAGGTCGACCTGCTCCTCGTCGCCATCGTCGTACTTCACACAGTGCTTGCCTGAGGCCGCATCGTAGGCCTCTACCCTCCCCTCGTACCACGCGTCGTCCAGCGGCCAGTACACCCGCAGCCGCCTCCCCACCACCTCCGCCGCCGGCGACGCAGCCACAGCCACCGGAGCGGCAGCATCCCGCTCCTTCTTATCCCTCTTCCCCCTCTTCTCTTCCTGCGCCGGCGGCGGCGTCGGCATCGGCTGCTTGGGAGGGGAAGGGGAGGCCGCGGCGAGCGTGGACCTCCGCGCCGCGCTGGGGTTCAGCGGCGACGGCGAGGGCTTGGGCGCGCCGGCGTTCGGCGTGGACGGGGAAGGTGAGGGGGTGGGGGAGGAGGAGAAGAAGGCGGTGATCTGGCTCTGCTTCCGCACGAGCGGCGAGCGGCCATTGCTGGCTCGGCGCGACGCCATTGCGGAAGGGGAGGGGGCGGGGGGAATGGCTTCTCCCTTCTCCGCGGGTTTAGGGTTTTGGCGTTTTGCGGGGGGAATTGCTCGCGGGAGGGGATTAGTAGGAGTGGGAAGGAGGCGGGTGGGCGGGGAGAAATGGCGCGGAGAAGTGGCGGGAAACGGAGGTTGGGGTAGGGAGGGAAGCTGGGAAGGTGCGGGGTGACATGTCAGCGCCCACCGGAGTGGCGCCGAGGAGCGGCGGCGGAGCGCGGGGAATTGCGGTGGAGCTCGGGGCGGGAGGTGGTCACGGGGCGCTTACAGGTGGGTCCGGTTTGGCGTTTCTGTGGACCTCGGCGGGTCAGGGACCAGGATTCTATTTCCGTTTTCATTTTTCTAGTTAACGTAAAATTTCATTCACGAAGCCATATTAAAAGTTATGTTTCGGTATTGCAAATGGTTAAAGTTAGATACTGAATTTCCATTATAAAGTCTGTGGTACAGCAACTGGGTTTTTTGAAATTTGA
This sequence comes from Setaria viridis, assembly GCF_005286985.2. Taxonomy (NCBI): domain Eukaryota; kingdom Viridiplantae; phylum Streptophyta; class Magnoliopsida; order Poales; family Poaceae; genus Setaria; species Setaria viridis. Next base: position 28,906,782 of record NC_048264.2, on the reverse strand, counting down.
AATGGAAAGTTTAGGTGGGCTCCTTGTTCCCGGCTGTTCTAAAAAAATTGTTTAACTACCGTGGCCAAAAGTTCATCCATAATGAACAAAAAAAACTCGATGATCAAAGTGGGAAACAAGAATCACGAAAAATTTGTACCGTTATCATAATAATAGAGTATAATCTTTCACATGTCTGATGAACATAATTCACAGTTAAATAAACTAGCTGGTTCCACTGATTATATATCGATCTATTCTGCCGGCAAAGGCGATCAAGCAAGCATCATCCTGAGTCATGTGCACCAACACAAGTTACTATAACTACACGTCCACATACACGAGGCATTGGAACCAGGCACTCAGGCTGGCTGGGCGCCGGGCGCCGGCGGGCTGCGCCGAGCCGGTGAACGCGGCGCGGTGGGGACGGCGAGCGCTACCGTCGCCAGTTCGGGAGAGCCGGCGTTGACGCGCCGAAGACCTGTTCTAAAGACCCCTCCGGCCCCACATTGTCAGCGGGTCACCGCACGCCAAAACGGCGCGTTGTGGCGCTACAGGCATGCTGCCCCTCCGATCCGACGGCCCGTGTCACGCCCGCTCCAACCTGCGGGGCATCGCGGCCGTCGTCTCCGCCTCCGGCCCACTCCACCAGTCCACCACCACGCCACTCTCCAGAAAAGGCTACCGATCCAACCGAAAAGGCTACTAGAACGCCGCGCGGAGCCCACCCGCCAGCGACACGCCCGCGGCCACTCGCCTCGGCTCCCCCCTCCCCAGTGCTGGTTGCATGCACCTACTAGTAGCCTACTCACACACTCGAAAGCTAGAATCCTCCCATCGCCGTCTCTCCGTCTCCGTCCTCCGCTGCCGTCCGCAACCTCGCCGCCGACGAGACCCGAGGCAAGGAGAGGAGGGGGAGGTGTTGGTAGGCTTGGTGTTCACGTCGGGTGGGGGTAGCGGAGGGGAGCGGGGCCAGCCGTCTGGGGGCCATGGGGGATGTAGTGGAGGAGGCGGACCTCGCGGACCCGAACCCGGACGTGCAGGACCTGTTCCAGCACTACGACCGCCTCTACTTCCGGGGCGCGCTCGCCGGCGCCGGCTTCATCGTCAAGTGGGCTTCCTCGCCAGCCTTCAGGTTGGGGTTTTCCCGTTCTTGGCTACCTCCTACCTGCGGCCGCTCCCTGGGTGCTGGTTCGCCTGTTCAAAGCCGCCGCCTTTCACGCTGTTAAGCGCTGGCTTTCCGCGGCCTGTTCTTTTGCCGCATTGTTGGGGTGCCCTTTTTCTTCGGTTATTTTTCGAGGGATTTTAGGGTTCTTGGAGTAATAATCTTTTGGGCTGGGGGAATTTGGGCGCGTTTGGGTGTTCTCCTTTCCCGATGCTGCGCCCTGGCCATTTTTTTCTTTTGGGGTAGTTCACCAGTGCCAGAAGGTGGCTCGATCATATACCCTTTTTTCTCACAGTTTTGGGGCGAATTTTGAGCAATGTTTGGGGCAAATTTGTTGGGGTTTCTATTCTTGTTTATTTTTCTTCCTTTCATTTTAAGGAAACATGGTTTGTTTCATCATGGAGCTTCAAAATCTGGGTTATCTTTGAAAAATCTTTTATTTTCTTTTAGCATTGGCACTCGGATTTGCATAAAAGGAGCCCCTCTTCTGTTCTTACTGGCTTTGTGTGCTACAGTGCTACCTTTGATCATGGAGATTTTCGTTTTCCTTTCTTATTCGGCAGTTGAATCTTTACGGTAGTATTAGAATATGGAGTGTACTTGTAGTTATGATATGGATTATGATGTTGAGAATACCTTGTTGGCTCCGAGGAGGAGATCATGCAAAAATGTTGGGAAAGGGGAAAAGTTCATTCTTTCTTGTGTTCAAGGCTTCTGTCTTCCCACAATACGGATGACATGCTATAGTTCTATGAATTTATGATGCTTATGTTAAAATAAGGAAGCAAATGATGTCGTTGGTTTATTTTCCGTTGGTACTTCACAGCTGCAAGGTTGAATTAGTATATCTAGTTATATGCTCCCTCCATAAGGATCAGTTGATGTTTATTACAGCAAAATAATTAATTGCAGGCCAATTTGATTGTCTGAAACGCCACTTAATTTGCCTCGAGTTAGTACTACAGAAAATGATTCTGATCAGTGACCATATTCATCTGCAAATTGTTTGTAGTTTTTCATTAAAAAAAAAACTGTTTGTAGTTTGGTTAGCTGGTTTGTATGTCTCTGACCTTTGGATTTCTTAAATGGATGGGAAACACCATGAAATTGAACAGGTATTTGAAGCTTTGTTAGGTTAAGTTGTATATCACCAAAAACCAAAATAGGAACTTTGGTGATGCTTTCAATGGTTGCTATGCTTAATGACTCAATCTGATGGTTGTATAATGAATCAGTAGCAGTGAATACTTGCCCAGAAAAGATCATACTTGCAAGTTTTATATCCTTATATTAACATCCCCTGATTTATTGTTTTAGATAACAGGATCTTTCGTTATAAATTTTATTCATTAGTTTTGAATTAGGAATCTTGTAGAAACACTGATTGGGTTGTCTATACACAGTTCCTTTGGATCTTGCACCTTTTCTAAACCGCGCAATACCATAACACTCTCCGAGCCGGTTCTGAAGTATCTCTCATGCACTGACCGGAAGAATGCATTGCTGCATGAAATGATTCATGCAATCATATATGTTAAGCATCACAGGAAGGACCGGTAAACTTCTCGTGTTCTTAACAAAGAATTGTGTCCTTAAATTGCAGTTAGCTCTGCTCTGTATGCCTGCTGCTTAAATTTTCTGTTTAATCATGCCAGCTCCCATGGCCCTCTTTTCCGTGCTTGGATGGATGCTATTAATTCGTGCTCAATAAAAGATCACCAGGTTAGTATTTCCTGTCTGAAAACCTGTAAGTTGTTATACCACATTGGTGATTTTTCTTTTTCTTGTGCTTCAGAAACCAGATGGTGGGTACAATATCACCACCCGCCATGATTTCAGTCCAGAAGAGCCCCACAGCCTTTTGAAGGGTACCTTGTGGAAGGTACTTCTGAAGTCCGTCCATTATGTTGTCTGTCTCTTTTCTTGTAGAATTTGTTTTTTGGCAGTACTGTTATCATAATCTGGCATGCTCAATTACTACTTTGCAGTGCGGATCTTGTGGAGATACACATTTTAGGGCTAAAAACCAGGGTCCTCCGTCTGATGCCTGCTGCATTGAGAATGTTAAAAGGGGCACACCTTGTGGAAACATGCTTTGTCACTGGCACAAGTAAGACTGTTTACTATAACAAACAAAACCTTCTGGTATTTGGATAGAGTAGCTGTTGTACTACATACACAATAAAATTTGGAGATCAGACCTTCACCTTATGAGAAGTCACTAGTGAATAATTGAGTAATTGATCAATGCCTTCAAAATTGGGCACTGAGTTTGTTCTCAAAATTCACCCTTAAACTGATCATGAAACGTACAATCCACTGTCCTTCTATTTGGAATGGACTCAGCTACTACGGTAGTACCATTAGAGTATTTCCCGATAATATGAACTTGCAGCAAGTGTTTCCAGCTGTGGATGCAACGAGCTGTGTTACTGATTATGTTATTTTCTGCAGCCACAAGAATGATTGTCGTGGCACGTACGAAAAAACGAAGTTGGAATCAGATGCACTATCTCAAAAGAAGGTTCCAGGAGGTATATGTCTAACTTCTCAATATGTAATATGCATTTATTTGTAAATGCTGATCTATGCAATAAAGATTATGGAAGCGAGACATGGCTCCTGCACTTCATGCTTGCCAAATACTGTAATACTTAATACATGTAAAATCAGCTAGCTGCATGATTGTTTTTGTTCTCGACGTAACCCAAAAAAAAGCTTTGCTGTGATAATTTTTTCTTCGTGGGGGGTTCATGCTTGACAGTTTCTCCAAGCAACCAAGCAGAGCGTAACAAAACCTTGACATAGTAGAATTTATTGTTTAGGGTTAATTGGATCTATGCCATTATAATTTTCAAATTTTGGGGCCACACCACTACTGTTTGAGTTATAGGATGCAGGCCATTGCACTTTTGAAGTTGTTTGAGATATGCCATTTTCTACGTCTTTAGCGTCGTTGGGCCCACGTGCAGGTCGCTGTATTTTCGTATTAGACTAAAAAGCCCTCCTACAACTCCACCCTCACCTCACTGATGTGTGGACCCCATACGTCATCTTCTTCCTTCCCCCTTCCTCCTCCTCCTCCGATTCTCCCTCTTCCCCTCGCCGTCGCAGCCGACCAGACCCCTCCGCCGCTGCCGGTGCCCCCTTCGGAGCTGGTGAACAGCCCGAGCCGCCTCCTCCGGGAGCTAGCGCAGCGGAAGAAGGTCGTTTCATGGCCCTCTGGAGTCTTGACCCACGCACCAGCTAGGGTCGCTGCGCGCGCGGATAGGGAGGAGGGCCAGGAGGCCGGCCGCCCCGCATTATTGTCCGCATTAACGTGGTGCGTGGGCGAGGCCGTGCGCGGAGGGAAAGGGGAGGACCTGCCGTGTGCGTGGTCCGCGGTGGACAGGCGCAGGTGCGGGCTCTAACACGCGGGGTGGGCACCGGGCCGCTGTGATTCGCGCGGCGGCTGTTTCGCCCTCGCTCTCGGGGGTGGGGCCCGCGTGCGGCGGCCAAGCCACCATCAGGAGGTCGCCGCTTTCATTGCGCACGGCGCCTAACCGCGGTGCGTGCGTTTTCTATTGCTTTCCCGGCAGCGACGCTCGCGCCCTCGGAGACGCAAGGGACAAGGGGGCGCCGCACTCTCGACCTCGCCGCCGGCCCTTTGGGTGGGTGGCGGGGGGGGGGGGGGGGTTGTCACGCCGCCAAGGGCGTTGCCGGCCATGGCTGCCGCTTCGATCGTGAGGAGTGCAGAAAGAAGAGGGGTGGAGGCGCGGTGATGGGACGGTGGTGAGTCGGATCGTGGCGGAGCTGAGACGGCTGTGACGCGGGGGAAAGAGAAGAGGGAATAGGAGGTCGGGAGGAATAAGATGATGCGTGGGGTCCACACGTTAGTGAGGTTGACGGTGGAGTTGTAGGAGGGCTTTTTAGTCCATACGAAAATACAGCGACCTACACGTGGGCCCAACGACGCTAAAGACGTAGAAAATGGCATATCTCAAACAACTTCAAAATTGTAATGGCCTGCATCCTATAACTCAAACAGTAGTGGTGTGGCCCAAAAATTTGAAAATTATAATGGCATAGATCCAATTAACCCTATTGTTTAATATTGTCTTGTTCTGTTAACTGTGGTTATCCCACCGGCCACCGTTACTGGACAGAGGCATTTGATCCCTATCATTCTAGTGAGGTCATGTTACCATATCAACTCACACCATATACTCTCCAGGTGCTCAGTTACTTCTGACTTCCCCATCAGAAATGTCCAAGTCAAAAGGAGCCATTCAAGAATCCAGTTCGTCTGCGTTGCAGGGGAATACTAAAGCCACAAAACCAAGTGATGAAGACAAGCATATTCCTCTAGTGAGTGGTAGCAATGGGAAACCTCAGGGGAGTAGTTCCGTGAAGAAGGCAGGCAAGAGGCGCTGGCCAGAAGTTGTTCCAGAAACAAGTGTTCTCCTTGCTGAATTTCCAAGAAAATCAAAGGGGAAGCAAGATTTGGTTGCAGCAGAGGACGACCTTTTCTCTCTAGTCAGTTGCGGCGCTCCAAAGTCTTCAAGAAGTAGCAAGAAGGTTGTCAAGGCAGACATGCAGCGTAAGCCTGAGGATGTTCAGAAACCCAGTGGTCTGCCTGCTTCGCCCCAAGGAAAACCGAATCAGAAGAAAGTTGGCAAGCAGCATAAGCCTGATGATCAGAAACCCAGTGTTTTACCTTCTACACTCCTAGGAACACCAAAACTGAAGCATGCATTGGTCACAACAGAGAAGGACAAGCCTTTCTCAGCAGAGGGCTGCAATGATACAAAATCGCTGGGAAGCACCTCAAAGAAAGCAGAAGAGCAGCATGAGCCCCAGATCGCTCAGAAAGCTTGTTCTCAGACAGCTTACCCTCAGAAAATACTGAAGCAGGACTTGGTTGCACTGGAGAAGAAAGAACCTTCCCCTACAATGGGCTGTAGCAATGAAAAGTTACTGGACAGGAGCTCCTCAAAGAAGGCACACAGGCAGCATGAGCCTGAAGACATTAGGAAAACCATTCTGCCAGCTGCCTTAAAGAAAGCAGGAGAGCGGCATGAGCCCCAGATCGCTCAGAAAGCCTGTTCTCAGCCAGCTTACCCTCAGAAAAGGCTGAAGCAAGAATTGGCTGTACTGGAGAAGAAAGAACCTTCCCCTACAATGGGATGCAGCAATGAGAAGTTACTGGACAGGAGCTCCTCAAAGAAGGCACATAGGCAGCATGAGCCTGAAGACATTAGGAAAACCACTGTTCTGCCAGCTGCCCCTGGAAGTAAACCGAAGGCATCAGGCTTTGTTGCATCAGGGAATCAGCGAAAGGGAAAATGCAAAAGGAAGCCTGTGAGGGAAAAGGAGTATGCTGTGATGAGTGCGTATTTGGACTACTATGAATCAGACAGGTCAAGCGGATCAACCGAGTCCCTTGTAAACAAAAGAACAGAGCGAAGAAAAAGAGAAAGAGAAAGAGCAAGAATTCTGACTTATTCACGTTCGAAGAAGCTTAACCCTGCTGCACCATTGGTCTACTCTAGGACAAATGCCTCAGTCAGTAGCCACAGAATCGAGATGTTGCCTCACAGGGATGGACTGATACAACAGTCCCTGCCACCACCTCCATGCTCGGACAATGCTATTCTTACTACTGCTAACCAGGTGGTGGTGACTGAAGCCACTGGAGATCATTCCGAGCCGTCTGCTCCATGCCTGGATATTGTTCCACTTCAGCCAGCTGAACCACCCGGTTTAACTCCTCCAGACCAAAGCACTGCCCCTGACATAATAGATATTTCCGATGATGACTTGCCATGATACTTTTTTTCGGTGATGATAGCTTGGCTCATTTTGGATGGTTGCCGGGCTGCTCATTGGTACCAATCCTGCGACAGGCGATGTCGCATGGATGAGCAACCAGCACACTGGACGTGGACAGTATGCCATGGTGTTTTGGAAGTGACATAGTGTTTTTTCAAAATAGAAAGGAAGTGACATAGGTCTGGTTAGTTCTGGCAATATTGTCTCAGGAGCATAGTCACGTATCTGTAGCATGTAACGTTGAACTGTTTCGTTGCCTAAGTGTTTCTCTCATGTTTCGTCCAACGTCTGAATATATTTATGACGTCCTGGTTCTAAAGCCTCCACTCTTTTTCCCAGCAAGTGAATGCGAGTCCTGCCTCCCCAGGAATGGGCTCGATGTGATAGCATTGTCCTTTGTAAACTTTGGATGTGTATGTGTACCGGCGTACAGTACTGCAAGACCGGTTTTGCAATTTGTAACCTATGCTGCAATCATCATGTTTGCACTCGGAAACCCGCGAGCAGTGCATCAGAACAGTATAATAATACCAGGGTAAAAAGAAGAAAAGGGAAAAAAGAAACTACCGTACGAAAAGCTACGAAAAAGTAGATCCAGTAAACTGACTCATGACCTTTATATCCAATTATAAAAGTCTGTCTGTGATGATAATCTAGAGTTATGTACTAAACAGCAAAGCCAAACAGAAACGAATTCAAGATTAGGGGTAGCGAATAGGCAAGGCAAATCCAAAAAAGTTCTCCTAATTCTGCCCTACAGCCTTCACATGACGCAGAGCTTGAGAGCGGTTCCGCCTCCTTATAGTGGTGGCCCTCCACCGATCCCATCGTCATTGTCGAACTCGTGCATGTGGTCCAAGAGGTAGTTCGCAGCCAGCTGCTCGTTCTTGTTGCAGGCAAAGAACACTTCCAGGACAAGCGCCCTGTCAAAGCCCATCCCTTCAAGCTGCACATGAAGAACGCGACAACATTACAATGAGATGGGTAAATGAGCACGAGGAATTGAGAATCACGATGGTGAGTCTAATGCAGGTGCAAGCAGATGTGCAGAAACTTGTCGGATCCATCAACTTACACGAAGTATAGCTTCGTTCTCCTCTGGAGTGACAGCAATGGTCTCAGCTGCATCCGCAATCTGGTCCAGCATGTTCCTGGTTCAGGAAGTAAAAGAATATTAAACGATGCAGTTAGCACAAGAGAAGGCAGGGGCAGCACAAGGAAGAGGCGCAAACATTTCATTCTCTTCATCTCCCTCCAGAGGTTCATTGATCAAGCGCATGAATTCTGCTTGGTTTTCCTGGATCAGCTGCATGACCTGGGGATTTTGTTTCCCCAATTCTTGAAGCAGTGGCTGCACATAAATGAATTGTCAATCAGCTGTAAAAGGGGGGCAGGTTTTCTAAGAGAAGGATGAGCGTGGAAAAGAACCTGTAAAATTTGAGGGTTAGCCTGCACTAAACTGAGCAAGGTTTGGAATTGTGCATTATTACGCAAAACATCAAGATTTCCCGCCCCAGCATTAGCAGAAGCATTTGGAAGTGCCTAAATTTAAAAAAGGGAAACCATCAGAACTAAATTCAACTAACTGCAAATGCATGATCACATGCATGAGTACAGGGGAGTTACTTGTGGGAAGAGGTCCAGCGGGTTAACATTTGGACCAGACGAAGGAACTGCAGCTTGAGCTGGTTGTGAAGGCTGGACAGGATTGGCTGCCTGGGAACTTGGAGGTGGTGCAGGAACATCCATCTGATCAGGAATCCCCTATAAACAACCAAAAGATATATAGGACATTAGTGTACCATACCATGGGAAATTTTCTACATTGGTGTGCCACAGCCCACAGTACAAGCATATCAAAACTGTGTCATAATGTTGTACAGTACAAAGAAAACTTAATTTCTATCGGACACAAAATCACCTGCAAAAGAATCAAACTAGACAAATGTGCAGTTATTTATCATGCAGCTTCAATCTACTGTAAGCAAGACATAGTGTGTTCACTAGCTACAAGTATTTTGGTAGTCGTGGATTGCTGGAAGGTTATCATCAAGACCTAGAAAGTAATGAGGAGAAAGAATCATTCTTACAGAATATAAGTACTCAACAGCCCGCTCTGGATTGTTATATGCAGCCTGTAGAGCACGTAGCACAGTGTCTCTATCCCATGTTCCACCACCCATTTCAAGAATGGATTGAATCGTTCCTTCTAAGTTGCCGCCAGCAACAAGGTTTGAGGCAGCCTGACCATAACTATCTGCTTCAGTGCTGTTAAAGTGACAGCATAAAATATGTGTGAAATGTGATTAGCAACTTTACCAGCCATACTTAACATGAAATATCAATACATTATTGAACAAGAACTGTGCTTATTATTTATTACAGGATTAATAAAATCATATACGATGGAAGGGAAATCAGGAACTCACGATACAGCAACAGCAGGAGCTGGGGAGGCTGTGGCAGTTGGAGCAGGTGCACTGACAGGTACACTGATACAGAAAAATGTAAGAAGCATAGAGTTAGCTGGCAAAGGTAGTGCAAATCAGTGAGTGGACAACAAATTTTGCAATGTTACAACTTGATTCAACTTAACAAAGGCTCTGAAAAAATTAAAAATAGCAAGGAATCAAAGCCTGTCATGAATCTGTGAACCTTAAGCAAGCCAGCTACAGTATCAAAGCATCGCACTATGCACAACTAAACCTTGTTATGTTATAATCCGAAAAGAAACAAAGAATAACTGAAATATTTGAAAACTGTAATTGCATTTCCTATGATGACCTACAACCAGCTGAAAAGGATATAAAATGTCAATCCCCACAAGTCACACAGATCAAAGTTTAAAGTGAGAACGCACGTTGGTGCCGGTGCAGCTGGTGCCACAGGTGTTTGAGGTGCAGGAGTAGCAGGAACTGTCTGAGTAGGAGGCGCCTGCAAAAGTAACTTAAGTTAATCTCAACAGTGACATAGTTCAGAAGCCTTGTAGGTAGCACACGGTTTAAAATCAAGCATAAATATTTGTATAAGGAACAAAAATATTTACAGGACAGCAAACATCAACAGATGGCAGTACAGTGAACTAAAAAGCATAGCTCAGAACTTTTCCACTGTAGTTCGACCATTTTTGTTGAATGAAAAGGTATCTTTAGTGGCATAATCAAAGGCGTTATGCAACAGACCTCATCTATGTTTTTACTAGTGTTTATTATTCATGAGATGGGTTAAGGAAATATTGTGCATCGAAAACAAAAAACAAAAAGTGAAAAGCAGCAAGTACCAACACATGTTACACAATTGACATCTCACCTGATTTGCAGATGCCTTAGCTGGTGGTGCACTTGATGAGGCCTTGTTCTGCAAAAGGTTAACAGTTAAAAATGAAACAAAAGGAGCTCTATTATGATAACTAACATAACTCATTTCTAAAGCAATTTTAGATATTCCAAATTCACAATAGGCAGCTGCCATATCAAAAGTCAGAAGAAAAAGAACTCCCATGCTGGTAGCTTTCTGCGTCCATACATACATTTATGTCTGATATGCCAGCAATTTAGTGCACTATGAACAGTTGACCCTATTTATAACTTGGCAAAAACTTTCTTGGCATCCAATGCATAATATGCTACCCATGATTTTGGTCATTTGTTAACCAGAATATCTACCTGTCTGAGCATTATAACCAGGAAATTGTTCTCAAGAACTTGGTTTTCCTCCAACGTGGTCTCATCATTGAGCACCTTTCCTTGGTGTATGAGCATCTGTTGGTCAGCTGGGTAGACATTCTGCCCTTGTGTACTCTCTATAACCTTCTTCACATCAGCAACCTGTTTGAAGCACTTATGTCAGGAGCAGGAATGAAACACCACCAGTTTTTATCTAGATATAAAAATTGAAAGAAACATAAAAGGGGTGCTGATAGAATCTAATATTATGTAATATACTGGAAGAACCCTCATGATAGATAATAGAAACAGCGGAAGTATACTAAAAATCTCAAAGACTTTGATGGCAAGCCACAATTCATGCACCTATTTGATCCCCTCCGACAACATTACCAAATAGGTAAAATCCAGCATTACATCCTAAAGCTGCCTAGAAACAACTGTAAAAAAAAAGTAGCACATACAGACGAGATCTAACCTCCTGAGTACAAACTGAAATCGACAATAACTTATAGCAAACTGAAATCGACAATAACTGATAAATGCACGCGCGCACGAGGTATCATGCTGCCTTAAATGTTACGATCAAACACACTACCTGCAGAAATTTACAACAGCAATAATAAATCGACACTGCAACTTCTGCGCAGGAAGCAACCAATAGATTAAGGCCTGACAACTTCCCCGTGCCATCTGACTCCTGTATCAACAAAAACATCACCTGGAAGGAACCCAACCCCAAGCCCACAAGCGAACTCTGCAACAGCTCTATGTTCCAGATGCTCCACTCGCGCCATCGGTACTTTGCCCTGCTGGGGATAAGTGGGAGAATCCATGTATTTACACAGCAACCTACAGATTGGATCCAAGCAAGCTTCGCTCGCGGGCTTCGACGCCCCCACCGTCTCCGCACAGGAGACCACCAAACCCTAGCCCCCCAGCGAACCTAACAATAAGCCAAATCTCGCAAAGCAGCCGAGCCAATCCATCCACCAACCGGAACCATGACACGACAGATCGGGAGCGCGAGCGATGGGTACCTTGTCAGTGGCCTCCACTTCGATCTGGAAGCTGGATCCCTTGAGCGTCTTCACGGAGACCTTCATCTCGCCGCGCCGCCGCCTGCGCGTCGAGCTCGAGGGTTGGAGGCGGACGAGGGGAGGACGGCGAGAGGAGGGCGAATTTTTTTTCCTTCGGAGTTTTCTATTTCGGTCCCTGAGGCAGTGAGGCTGAGGCGCAAGGGTGCTTTTGCTGCTGAGCCCTTAGGTTTGTTGAATTTATACGTACCCGTTTGCTGTTTCTGGAAGGTGTCCAAATCGGTCGCGTTTTGATGTTGGAAGAGGACGGCGTGAAAGCTGTAGCCGGATAAGGACGGTGATAGGGTGCGTGCGCCATCAACATTCTTTTCTTGCACGTGATTACGTGATTTTCATACGAAGTGCGTACCTATAATTTCAATACGATGTTCGCGTACGTATTTTTGAGAGATATCATTGTATTCATGAACCATTCGTAGTCACAAGATCATCTTTCTCATCATATGAATTGCTTTTATGTTGGCATATGTGTAGCTATCGATCCCATCATAACCTTTACATCAAATCAAATCATTAAAAAGTGTGTGTAATCGTAGAAAGGATGTCCTTACTGTCGAGATCTCAACCCATTTAAACACTTTCTTTTTTTTTTTTTTGCAAAACTCAACCCATCTAAATACTGTCGAGTAGCCAGCAAGTTACATGTCCACATCAATGAGTCATTTTTGATACAATCTCCATGAGCGGAGATTAATCAACTATGGTCGATTTACTCATTATGTTTGCACTCTTTGTTATAAGACTCTTTGTAATATTTTGGTTGGTCAAAAACTCAAAATACTAGCTGTAAGTTATAACAACTATTTTTAGTGTAGCTAACGGGAGTGGCTACTTTGTGTTGGGTTGTATGGTTAACGAGAAATGATATTATTTTTATAAAAATCAATCTAAATTTTTTTTCATATTCTATTCAGATGACGTTTTGGCTTCGATTCTGGGCTTAATTGCAGAGACATGAAGCTTAAGCATACTTAACTAAAATGTGTCGTACATTGAAGATGTGGCTCTACACTTCTTTAGTTTCTATGAACGGCTTTTTCATTTGCGAATTTGTATTTAAGTTGAATTTTTTTAATTCAACTATTTTGTGTGGGTGGCATTTGACCACCATTTATAACAAACGTGGATTGATTCCTTTTCTTTGAGGAGGTTGAAGCCAGAATTTTCTTCAATTATCTAGAAGAAAATTCTCATATTTGTTGCTTTTTTGTGCATTCTTACTAGGGCGTGCATTCACCAACATTGAGTTTTGTTATGAAACTGTTATTTGCATATCGTTCTATACAAGTATATTTATGTTTAATCGGATCATTTATTTTCTTTTATTCAAAGCACACAAAGTAGTTGTCCACAAGCCATATCATGAAAATTTGCATACCATACCTGTACGTTAGATATTAAAAGAGAAAATGAAAAAGATTCCTTTTGATCCCCAACTTCTTTGTAACCATAAATTCCTCTATGACTGATGGTAGTAGGCTTCAAATTTTATGATCTTTAACTAATAATTTAACTATTATTTTTTATTTTTATAATGTAAATTTTATATGGTTGGACTCGTAATCAAATATACTTTACAATGATCATAATTTTGTAACCATGAATAATATGATATAAGATAAATGAATAGTCAAAATATAATTTGGAAGATCATACCAAATCATATCATATCTTATAAATAAAAATGGAGCGAGTAGTAGGCACACTTCAAGACCATGGAGCTAGAAGCAGCATGCAAAAAAAAAAAAGCCCAGGCAAGCAGCGAGGCATTCGCAATGAAACTGAGGAGCATCGACCAATATACTGTATTTGTGCTTTGTGTTTTTTTTTCTGCTTCATGGCCTTTACATGGTAGCCGTAGGAGTAGGAGCAGGAGAAAGGTGCAGAAGAATAAGGTATGAAGGAATATGTTTCTTAGCATTACCAAAATTTTAACTGACTTTTAAAACACTTAGTTTTAGAAGAAAAAAATGTGTAGAGCTATCTTGAGAGTACTTTCATAATATCCTAGCATTGCCCTTTTTTATTGAAAGAATATTTTAGTAAAATAAGAGCTACAATTATATTTTATTTAGAGACCGTGTTGATAAAAGACAAAGCCGGTTGACGGACAAATTCGAACAACGTAAAGGGTGTGCGTGCCAAAACGTGTACAAAGCACCAGAAAAGCGGCGAATTAAACCGAGCCCGTATCTCTATTCTCTACACTTATCCCAAACAGGTACGCCATGCGCGACCAAACAGAAGCCGCCGCGTCTGCTGTCAGGCGCCCACGTTGTACGGCCACAGGATTACACACGGTTCTGCGTCCGCAGCCGATCCCCTCTCTGCGCCATGGTTTTCGGCCGCCGCACGGGCTTGCCTGCCAAAAAGCAAGAAGACAATTCATCGCTTTCTCCATTTGGGGATCTAAGCCCATAAAGTTTTGGGCCGTAACCAAGTCTGGACTCCATTGGGCCATCATACTGACGAGGAGCAAAAAGAACAACATTTAGCGCAGCATCGAAACGTTTCTCAAACTCCAGGCTTCCAGGATTCTTTAACCTGGGGTATATTTCCTACTGTAATTCCTTTTCCTTACACGGGGTTGTTTCTGCATGTTTTTTGTAAGTACTTTTTTGTTTTAAAAAAGGTATAAATTCGTAATGAGCATAAACCGCACGATTAAGCAAGTGCGGAGACCTAATGATCCAGGCTAACGCCGAGGACGTAATGGCGGACAAGTTTTCAGAGATAATGGCGCAACTTGCCCGGAGGAATTCATATCAAAGTTTGCGCGCTTTTCGCGAGCTCTCTTTTTCTGCTGCTTCTTTTTCAAAAGCCCCGCGCGGAATCAAACTTGATACAGCCTAGTCGCTAGTTCTCTCGTTGATTACGCAGACAAAAGCAAATCTCTAGCTTGAGGAGGTCAGAGCCCTTGACGAGATTCTCTCGGATCCGTCTGATGTGTGCCATTTATAGTTTTTGGATTTGTTCATTAGTCAGAGCGCGCGATTATGTTGGTGCTAAATATAATTCAGGTTCAGCCCCCAAGCGATGGCCGGTTCACACCGGCTGCCCCCCACCAAATTTCACCTCGTGATCGAGCTGGGAAATATCGTTTGAAAACCGAGCGGGTTCTTTAAAATTTGAGCACGAGGATTTCTTGGAGATTGCGTGCGCGGCGCGTGGGATCTCTGTGTATCAGGGTCGTCGTTCCCATGAAACCGACGCAGGGTTCTGAAAAGTTCTTGCGTATCCTGCAGCCAAGTGGTCGGTGCCCTTCTCGTCCATGTTTTTGTCTGGCCTGGTAGCCTTGCGGACACGTGGCCGGTTGGATCTAAGAAGGCAAGAACGAACGGCGCAGGAAAAAGAGAAAGGCGACTGTCGTCCGCAAACATGGGCGACTGGGAAAGGAAACTACTGCTCAAAGCCTCTAAGCAAGAATGCATGGAAATTGTTTTTAAAATAAAAATAATACCATAGAAATAAAAAATAGGGAAAAGTCCTATTTTCACCATTCAACTATAGCAGAAGTCTGATTTTTCAACTTACAACTACAAAACAGGACATAGGGAGCTATCCAACTATCAAAAACGGGCAAATTTTATCCTTGAGTGAATTCCCTTGATGCCATTGAAAATTATACCGCTTCCCTCGTTGCTATCGAAATTCTTTGAGTTCCTCCACTGCCACTACTTCAATTTTACAATTCCCTCACTGCCATTATCGTCAATGGCTGTTAGGTTGCTGTTAACTTCAGTGGAAAAGATGATTATACCCTTGCCAGTAGAATGGAGTGAAATTTGCTTCAATTCCTTACATGTCATTGCACATCTCAATCGCTACAAATATAAGTTGAGTAAGAAAAATGAGTAACATGCCACGGTGAGCAAAATAAAATATCATGATAAAACAATATATATGATTTCAACACCCAAATCCAATATAGGAGCTCAACAAGTAGTCAGACATGCATAATATCTCCAAAGTTCTAAATAAGGACTGGTCACAATATATGCTCTTGTACAGATCCATCACATGACATGCATAAGTTGTCAATTACATGCCACCAAAGTTAAATAGCAAAAAGACCATTACGGATCTGTTCTTCCAACCAAAATGAGTTGAGTTTCAGTTTCTCAGCACATAGACATTAGCTTGGAGACACATCTTCCAGCATCCAGATCATACAACTTTCATCCCACAAAATTAGCAAAATAGGCTAAGATAGCAGCACATTCATTCAAGGATTTTCCTTTTGCTTCTAGCACCCATTGTGGGGCTGTCAGGAGTAGGAGTCTTGCTTCTGGTGCACATAGTAGGATTTTGAGGTGGCACCAATTCTTGCTTCTTTGACTCCGTTGCAGCCTTTTGCTTCTTAGCATTCCCTTGTGCTTTCCTCTTCTTCTTTGTAGACTTGGAGGTAGCAGGAGTTGGTGTATTAGCTTCACAAGGGTACTGAATGGACAATGGCTCAGGTTGGCTCGAGTCACATCCGGACCTGCACATTCATTTTTTTTATTTTCATAACCTGGACAATGATCATGTGGAGAAGCTATATGGTACATCAAAACTGAACTTACTTCGGATTTGAGCTCACAGTATTTGAGTGTCCTTGGCTGCATTACAGATTGAAATATAGGTTGTAGGTTCAATTGATTGGCTGGTTGTAGGTCCAGTGAGTAGGCAGGTTGTAGGCTGAGTGGATTGAGTTTCTACACACTTCTTTGATACAGCAGGCCACTTAGGAATTTCTGTGGGCAGGGTATATGCAATATAAATGTTCACTACTTTACTTCCCACATGTCTAGCAAACATTGTAAGCATAAGCATATCTTGGTCTGATTTGACTTCTAAGTAGTTTTCACTGGCATCATCATAATAGGTAACAGTCACAAGTTCCTTGTAACCTCTTGTAACCCGGAGGATACTTATCTACAATTTCATCGGCGAAATCCTTGAAATTGCACATGTCTGAGTTAACAACCATGGTGCGAGAAGGAAAAAGGACTAATCTTTTGTTACATCTGCACGAGATGAAAAAGAGAGATGATAACAAAGCAACCAACATCATTTCTACTTCTAGCATTGCCAGCAAGTCTTATTTGCAACAAATAACTTGATTTAGGGTCCATCCTGTGCATTAAGATACAATCAAAGCTACAAAAATTACTAGTGCTTCTCCTTTTACTATACTCCACTAAGCAATCAACATGGTTATCAAACAAATGACAACAACAATACGTATCCTGGAAGGAGCCAAGCAGGTTGGCTTGGACTCAAAGAAGCCATGATTGCTACCGTCATCCTCCCCTAGCGCTCTAGCCTGCTGCCGGCTCTCTGCTCCACGCCCGGGCCGTGCCCGCCAGCACGCGTGCCTGCTGCTCTCCGCGAGGTGCCGGGGCCGCACCCCCCACGTGTGCGTCGATGGTGCTCCGCTCGGCGCCCGAGTCGCACTTGCCCGCGCGCGAGTGTCGCTGTCGCGCGTCGTCCCGGTCACCATGCGCCCGCCCGCAAAGCCACGCCGCTCGCTCGGTTTCTGCCCTCTCCACCCGCCGCACCACTTGCTAGGGTTTAGGGCTAACGGATGTGGTCCCTCTGTCAGGTGGATAAGGGGAGGGGACGGGAGGAATCAGCGGCAGGAGATAGACCGCTCCAGAAGATAAGGCTCCTTACATGTGGGCCCATACTGTCATTGGAAGAGGGGTAATGTAGGGAGTGAAAATAGTGGTAAATAACCCTTCAGATTGTGGGCCCGCCAGTCAGTGAAAGGGTACTTAATGGCCGCTAGTAAGTGAAAGGGTACTTAATGACCATTGATAGTAATAGCAGTGAGGGAATTGTAAAATTGAAGTAGTGGCAGTGAAGGAACTTGTAGAATTTTGATGGCAATGAGGGAAGCGGTATAATTTTCAATGGCATTGAGGGAATTTACTCTTGATCCTTTGGGGGGTTTCAAGAGTGGTTTTACATTTTCTAAAAAAAATAAAAAGTTTACGTTTACTTAAAAATTCATAACTAATTCATTTTTAGAAAACTTTTTATACCAACTTCATATTTATTGGATTTGAAATGAATTAGTTATAATTTTTTTTATTAAAGCAAAACTTTTTAAATTAGAAAATGCAAAACCACCCTCGAAACCACATAAAGGACCAAATTTGACTGGTTTTGACAGTTGGATGGTCCTCCCCATCTGGTTTTGTGGGCGTGGGTTGAAAATCAGACTTCTGTTATAGTTCGAGAATGAAAATAAGACTTTTCAAAAAAAAAAGATTAGCGTCATTCAAACATGCACGTGTGAATGAGAAAAAATATTGTTCAAAGCGAGAAGGCAATGGAAAGAAGAAGGGATCTATCAATATCGTTGCAAACATGTGCAGATGAGAAAATACTGTTGAAAACAAGAATGACATGAGGGCAAGGGAGGAAATTCTAAGGTTGGTACCGTCGGAAAAATGGAAACATCGTACACAAATGAGAATAGCGTAAGAGCGTACACGCCACGAGCAAACCGTGAGGCCGGGCCATATATGACGTCGAGACGACATGACATCACACGGCGTCTGTTCCCGCGAGCCGAGCGGCGAGCGGTGCAACGCTGACTGCGGAACGAGAGGGCGCACCGACGCGTGCGACCGGGGCAGGGGAAGCCGGAGGGAGGGAGGACGCATACTACGAGCACAGCTCATATTTCACCGCCGTGCGCCTCGCGGCGTCGGTGGCGTGCTGGCGTGTGCGCTCGCAGAACCCCTGCGTCTTTTCCGAGCAAGATGCTCGGCTTCACTCTGCCGTGCCGTCAATGGCATATGCTGCACGGTTCTGTAAACACGACCTGTGTAATTGTGTCGATCTGTGACTTCTGTCGAACCGTCAATTTGGTCTCTGGTGATACCGCGTCTCGCCAACGCCAAGCAGTAAACGGCTCCGCCTGGTCGTGGTCTGAGTCTGAGTCCGAGTCGATGATAAGATTCACGTTAACGTTTTCAGAGTCGGGAGAGATGCTGAGCCATCATCGATCAGCTTCCAGCAAGGTGCACACCATGCAGAGTGCAGATACAGCAAAGCTCAGGCAGGCCTAACCCATGATGCAACTCATGCACACCCAAGAATGGAAAGTTCCGCGTTTCAATTATTGTGACAGGGCTTCATGAATCATGAGGAAGGTTTTCCTATTTCTGACGTTTGAATATGATATCCTATCACAAAACTCGGATGCAACAGAAAAGCAGCATTTCCTATTCTGGCACTGCCCACCCATCCATCTTCCTGAACTTGTGTCCCAAAAAAAAAAAACAAAGAAAGACTCGTCCTCCTGAATTTCAGAAACTTTCAGATGGTTCAGTAAGTACTACAAAAACCTCCTGAACTCCGAAATGTTTTAGTATTCACCGCCCTGAATTCACAATTGCCCACATGCTCGACACAAAAGCTCTACCGGATCTCCTGAGTCCTGACCATTTCATCGATGCATGTTTAATACTTCCTGAATGACGAAGTAAATCAAGCTGTAACTGGCATCAGCATTTTCCCGGTGCGCCGACTCCTTCGATCTCTAGTTCATTCAGAGAAAATAAAAAGGCCTAGCGTCTATCGGCTACAGCTCATCCACGCTGTACTCCGTTCGTACTCAACTTTTTTGTATTTTTCAAACATCTGTGTTAGCGGATTCACTAAACAATGGGTTTATAAGAGGCTGCAACTTTTGTATTCTTGCCCAAAAGCCCACCATCACACGGATTTTATTTTCCCCAAGTTGCAACCCGGTGCAGAGAACTAGGCGCTTGCCGCGAAACAAAATTGCTCTCCAATCTGTCCCCATTCCTGTGCCTTTCTGCCTTTTTAGCTGCGCTTCAATAGACAATAATCTATCCTTCTTATCAGAAACTTTTGCTTCAGAATCATCTGTGGTGAAAGTGCAGGAGATGGAGAATACAGAATAAAGCCACCCCCCCTGAATGAGATTGTTTAAGGGATTGACCATTCCATAGACACACTGATGATACTCTAAACTAAGCCTGCAATCCTGCAGGCTGCTGTCCAGGCCTTACGATTAGAACATTTGGTGACATTACAGGTAATGTGCTGTCCTTAGTGCTCTGATTTTGTATCTTGTCCATGGAGGTGCCTCTGCTCATATAGTACCATATAGGAGTACTTGTTAACTTGTCCCTTCTGCAATGCAGGAGGCAAGGCGTACAGAAAGGTGTGTCTTTTTTTTTTGATCATGTCATACATTAGGAATAGCACTCAGTCTCAGTGAGTGTATGTCCATATTTTTGTATTCCT
Source organism: Setaria viridis (assembly GCF_005286985.2). Classification (NCBI taxonomy): domain Eukaryota; kingdom Viridiplantae; phylum Streptophyta; class Magnoliopsida; order Poales; family Poaceae; genus Setaria; species Setaria viridis. The sequence continues at coordinate 28,886,794 of NC_048264.2, read as the reverse complement.
ATAGTGGTAATGTGGTACTGTACTGCTGTATGCAGCTGTGGCACTTGAATCCTCTAGGATCTTGGCACGGTCTCTGCCTGTCTTGAAATAAATTCTGGCTATGGCGCCAACAGATGTTACCAGTCAAGAAATCTTTATGCCAGGCAATATACTAATGGCTTCTATAACTGATACGCGCTGCCACTTTTTCTCTAGTGGCAAAGATACATTGCACACATCAGTTGGTACTAAATTAATGACTACTTGGCGTTTCAGTATTTCAGTTCATGCCCCAAATACATCACATATTCCTATTTTTAAAAATAAAATCCTCTCACATTTATGCATTACTACTTGTTAGTGATAGATAGTGATAGTGTCGGATTTAGTGACCCGCAGTCCACCTAGAGGGTACCCAGATGGTTGATTTGTAGGCAGAGAGGATCGCAAGACCATGAACTTTATGGTAACGCAAGGCACAAGATACATAGATTTATACAGGTTCGGACCGCCAGTGTAGCGTAATACCCTATATCCTGTTTTGGGGATTGTATTGCACCCTGCGTTCAGGTGTTGATTGTTGTGTTGAGGGATTGGATCGTTTCCCCTCCTAGGAGTACCCCTACCTCCCCTTATATACTCCGAGGGGTAGGATTATATGGCAGAACCACTAGTTGATTACTATAGATGAGATCTAGTCGGATTACAACATATGGGGAGTCCTAGTCGGACTCTATCTTATGTCTTCTTCATCAAGTCGGGCCGACCCATTAGTGGTCGGCTAGGCCCACCATAAGGGTACCGGGTATCTATAACCGTCAGATAGATAAATAAATAATAATTTTGCAGCATCCATATTCCATGAGGTCACATGAGGCAACGAGTTGGCAACCAAACCAAGAAGATTGAAGAGTAGATTTAACAAAGATTCACAAAATTGCTCGCTCCGTTTTATAACATTAGTCCCTTTTTTATAAGCATGTTTCTTAAAGTTTGCCCATTGCACAAACAAAAATCCTTCATTCTACAAATGAGATTAAGTGACACCAAAATTGCGTTGCGTTGAATAATATTTTTCTTTCAAGTTGCGGGATGATTTGGTTCTATGCCAAATTTCTCTCATCAAGCCTCGCCAAAGTAATCAAATTGGAGAAACCACAGTATTTAGTAATTTGCCAAAATATGACAGCAAATCAATTGCTGCCGAATCCAACCCAAAAAGACAATAAACATTATTACGTGTAATAAATGGAATATCATACGGTCAGATCTGCGCTCTAGCCATAGGAGATCGCGCCTATATATAGCCCAGAGCCCAAGCGAAATCCCACACATTGCCGGCCGCCGCCGCTGCCTAAACGCAGATCAAGGCCCCCCAAATCTTCGTCTCCAATGGCGCTCGTGATGCTGATGGTGATCGCGTCCCCTGTCCTGGTGTTGCTCCTGCGGGCGGCGTGGGTGGCCCTGTCCTGCTACGTCCTGACGCCACTGAGGATCCGGCGGATCATGGCCCGGCAGGGCGTCCACGGCCCCCCGCCTCGTCTGCTCATCGGAAACCTCCGCGACGTGTCGGCGATGGTGGCGCAGTCCACCGCCGACGACATGCCGGCCCTGAGCCACGACATCGTCGGCCGCCTCATGCCGCACTACGTGCTCTGGTCCAAGACCTACGGTGAGGCACCCGACCTGGCTGCCGCGTGCGAACCGCCCGCCGCCATTGCGCCGTCGTTGACCGACCGCGCAGTACTGTACTGACGACGCCGTGGAATGTTCTTGGGTCGCGTGCAGGAAAGTTCTTCGTCTACTGGTACGGCAGCGAGCCGCGGTTGTGCCTGACGGACGCGGCCATGATCAAGGAGTTCCTCTCGTCCAAGTACGCGGCGAGCGCCACGGGGAAGTCGTGGCTCCAGCGGCAGGGGACCAGGCACTTCATCGGCCGGGGACTCCTCATGGCCAACGGCGCGCACTGGTCGCACCAGCGCCACGTCGTCGCGCCGGCGTTCATGGCCGACAAGCTCAAGGTTCGTGTCGCGCGCCGCCGCCGCCGCCGTTGCCGCCGTCCGCATTCTGTATTTCTTTGTTAATTTCTTTTCTTCCGGACCGAGTCGTGTTACTGACTAACGTCACCGGCCGCGTCACAGGGGCGTGTGGGCCACATGGTTGAGTGCACGAAGCAGACGATCCGGGCGCTGCGGGAGGCGGCGGCGGCGACGCCGTCCCCGGGCGGCGGGCGGCGGTGCGAGGTGGACATCGCCGCGTACATGACCCGCCTGACCGGCGACATCATCTCGCGGACCGAGTTCGACACGAGCTATGATACCGGGAAGCGAATCTTCCACCTCCTCGAGGACCTGCAGCGCCTCACGGCGCGATCAAGCCGCCACCTCTGGATCCCCGGCAGCCAGTGAGTCCCCTCCGCCTCCTGATCCCCCTCGCCGCCGGCCGCCGCCGCCCCGCCGCTTGCCGCTCGTCTTTTCTCTAGTAACCCGTGCACCTACGCACGCACGCGCTCACTCCCTTACCTGGCCTTTTGTCGCTACCCATGTCCCGGTCCTCTGCCTGCATATGCGTGTGCAGTCCTCCGACCTGAACTAACCTTAAGCAGTTAAGCTATTTCCATGGATTAAACTAAGCTAAATCCGTTTCGCTCCTGGAGCTAATCGCGCTTAAGCGATCGATTAGTCAATTGATTCTCTAGCGGTGCCGTTCCATCGCTGTCCGGCTAGTTTTGGACACTGGCATGCACACTCTGACTCGAGGCCGAGGCATCGGCTTGTGTTGATGCCTCGAAACGATTCCATCGTGGCACGGGCATTGCCGTACGCCTGTCAGCTGTAAACAATTTTTGGACATGCACACACTAGCTGGTGCTTTGACTGACCACTGACGTACGTGCGTGTCTGGGATTAATTGTCTCGACGTCGCGTCGTGCAGGTACTTCCCGAGCAAGTACAGGCGGGAGATCAGGCGGCTGAACGGCGAGCTGGAGGCGGTGCTGACGGAGTCCATCGGGCGGAGCCGGGAGATCGCCGACGAGGGCCGCGCCACGTCGGCCTACGGCCGGGGGCTCCTGGCCATGCTGCTGACCGAGATGGAGCGGAAGAAGCAGGACGACGGGGCCGCGGCCGGCGGCCGGAAGCAGCAGCAGCAGTTCAGCTACGACCTGCAGCTGGTGATCGACGAGTGCAAGACGTTCTTCTTCGCCGGGCACGACACGTCGGCGCTGCTCCTCACCTGGGCGCTCATGCTCCTCGCCACGCACCACGAGTGGCAGGACCGGGCCCGCGCCGAGGTCGCCCGCGTCTGCGGCGACGCCCCGCCGTCCTACGACGACCTCTCCAAGCTCAACGTGGTACGTCCGGCTCCGACGTGCGTCATATAATATAGTATTAACTTGCGGCCGGGCCGGACCGCCGGAACATGAGGCATTGCTGACGACATGTTTGCATCGTTGCAGCTGCAGATGATCATCCACGAGACGCTTCGGCTGTACCCGCCGGCGACGCTGCTGCCGCGGATGGTGTTCGAGGACATCCGGCTCGGCGGTGGCATCGGAGGCGGCGAAAGCCTCCACCTGCCGGCCGGCCTATCGGTGTGGATCCCGGTGCTAGCCATCCACCACGACGAGTCCATCTGGGGCCCCGACGCGCACGAGTTCAGGCCGGAGCGGTTCGCGTCGGGGCGGCGCCCGGCGTTCCTGCCGTTCGCGGCGGGCCCGCGCAACTGCGTCGGCCAGGCGTACGCGCTCGTCGAGGCCAAGGTCGTGCTCGCCATGCTGCTCCAGCAATTCCGCCTCGCCATCTCCGACGACTACCGCCACGCGCCCGTCAACGTGCTCACCCTCCGCCCCAAGCACGGAGTGCCCGTCCACCTCCGCCCGCTGCGGCCATGAGCTCAGCCCCCATTCGTTTTGTTCCTTTGCTCGCCGGCTTCTCGGCTAGCTTAACTCTTGTGGCGTCGTGCTGCAGCTGTAGAGGGTGGTTAAAGTTTTGTGCTCTCCGGTTGGTTCTCCGGCCGGCTCGCTGACAGGTGGGGCCGGCATGTCAGGTGCTGATCAAGTTAGTAGTTTAACCTGATGCAGCAATATGCGTGTAGGTTGGAGCTTTGGGTACTGAGTTAGGGGACATATATGTATGCAGATTAGTGACATAATAACATTGACTGATCACAAGAATTAGCACATGGGTTTGCATCATCGTGTGCTCTGGTACGGTTCTGCCTAGATCATGCAGATTACAGGGGGCTGAACTGAAGGGAGCAGACATAGCAAAATGTTAATTTTGACAGTATGATAAGAAGCATGGCAGAGTGAATGGGACAAACTAAGCGCTGGTTTGCAGATCAGTCTCAAGCAGAGATGCCTGCTAAATAAGATAACTAAAACAACCCGGCTGTACAACACTTGAGAGGATGCAAACTAGATAAACAAAGCAACAAAGAACAGAGTGCTGGATTACTGGCGGCGGAAGAAAAGCATGTGGGCTGACCATCCCACAGGGCGCATGCACTGCCCATCCGCCAGCGGATGAGAACACGTGGTACTTAGAAGCACCTCGACACGCTTGTTATGAGATTGTGCAATTTTTTTGTTACTTCCTAATTAAACATTAGCTAAGGGCATTTCTACTCTGTTCTAATTTTTCACTAATGAAATTTACGAGAATAAAACAACTTTATATAAGATTGAAACATTACTCCTATGTGTATCAGTACTCATTACTCCATCCGTTTCAAAATGCAGATCGTTTTGACTTTTTTAGTTATACAGATTTTAATATGTATCTCGACATAATCCTATATTTAGATGCATAGCAAACTTTATAGCAAAATTTATATAGCTAGAAAAATTAAAACGACCTACTTTTATAACGGAGGACCAAACAAAATCTTAGCACTCCCGCATAGTTAGCCCCGACCCACAAAACAACCCCTGGATGGGCATAAGGTCAAGGAGTAACCGTGGTCGCCAAAAGACAATCCCGGCCGTCGCGAAGCGCCCGCCCCGCACGTGTGCGGTGTGCCCGCACGCGCGCGCGTGCACGTCCCGCCGCACGCACCCCTCTGATCGATGGGCGATGATCAGGAGCTAAATGCTGCGGCTAGCAGGCAAAGCAGCAAGCACAGCTTAAAAGACAGAAGGGGCATCGATGCATTTTACCGGCAACTTAGTGTGTGCGCCATTTAATTAACATTATCGGCAGGGAATGGGATGGCATATAAATCTATCTATCTATCAAAGCCCAAGCACCACTAACTCGGTAGCTAGCGATCGGGCGAGAGGGAACCTTATCTTACCAGCTGCTAACCACGGGTTAGTTAAATTAAGTAATTATTAACCATCCCCCGGACCCGGCTGGTAGTTCTTTACACACTGTACGTGTCTCGGCTAGCTGTTGAGCATTACATTGGGCTGGCTGACAAACCTTTTGTTCGTGCAAAGTGGGCGATCTTTAGCTGATGATGAGTAGTACTATAATCCCTTGTTTTAGAGTTTTATATTATTATTAGTACTCACGGCTGAAAAAGGTTATTCTAGACATTGACATCAGACGGCAATCGTTTTAATTCCCGTCGTTGTTACAATTTTTTTTAAATGAACCGGCAGAAGAGCTACATGTTATATTAAAAAGAGAGAAAGTCTGAACATATGTAAAAGGTTATGCACATGTCGTGTTATAACAGCAAAGGAAATAGGAGCTCAAGAGCAGTAACATGATTTAATAAGAAATGCAACCGCGGGACTTTTGCGAATATCGGGCGGTGTGCTAGCGCTTTGGTTTATAAGAGGATGCATGTGGTTGACTACAATGTATATAATAATCTCTCACCCTTGCAGTGAACATCGCCGTAGAAAGGCTTTGTTAGCACTAAAGATATGATAGTATAAGCCGAGCATTTTCTGCCTGCACGATGCAACTATGTAAAGGCATCGTTAGTTGCTGTTAATCGGTTTAATTACAGGGCCGTATGTAGCTTTACGTGATGCGACAGGAGGCGGAGGCGCCCTGTGATTTGGCACCAAGTGCGCAAGTTGCACATACATATATACATATATCTCGCCTAGTTTAGCCGTGGTGCACGCGATGGCTTTAGTACTGTCAACTTTGTGGGTATAATGCAGAATGATTGCAACCTTTTGCCTGTAGGCATCGACGGCCGGCTTTGTTAACTACCTTAACATGGGCGATCGACCGTTTCAGGAAAAAAAATGTGGGTGCGGTAAGGTTAGCGGGATCGGTTTGACCCGTGCAATTGCGCGGCACTGCTATTGATGGGTGTAAATCAACCGCACTCTCCGTTCCGAGATATAAAATGCTTTTAGTTTTGTTCTAAGTTAAGCTTTTCTATTTATGATCAAATTTTTTTTTCCAATCATTTATGATCAAGTTTGTATACTAACATCTACACGAACCAAACAAAGCACTACGAAGACATATTTTATATTGAAATTAATTTGTAACCGTGGATGTCAAAGTTAAAATGTTTGACTTGGAATAAAACTAAGACATCTTAAATTGTAGAATGAAGAAAGTATATATAAAGTTATATTTTCCCTTTTCTTTTATCTAGCTTAAGCTTCATCAACAAGCTAGCAACGTAAAATGAAACAGCTAGAAAACATGATCGTGCTTCGTGCATCCTGTGAGAATATCATGCTACACATATGAGATGACTTAAGTTGGGGGTGGGGAGAGGTTTGGCCATTGAAAATGTACTAGTATGTAACAAAAGCCTCTTTAGTAAAAATCTGTTTGGAATCTAGGAATTTCTCAAGAAATAAAAAATCAATTACCATGGGAATCGACAAAACTTTCCATGTCACAAACGCAAGCCTAGCCAGGTGAGCTTTCAAGCTACTAAGTACGGAGGCCATGGTTTTGGCGATAGAATTTATCTTCCAAAACTCCGATGCATCACCACAACCATCATTTTCTGAAGAAACTACTGTTTGCGATTTTGTTTATTAAAACTTTGTGGACCTCCAGTGAACAAGAACAAGCTTAGGGCATGAAACAATTTTTTTCATAATTCTTGTTTGGCCATATTAGTGCCACAAGGGATAACACCAACACCACAAACTGAATTTCACCTGACGGTTTTTATTTAAGTGGCCAACATCAGTAGTATCTTTGGTGAAAATCTAAAGGGTATTCAAAACAAGTTTGTTGACAACTATAATGTTGGTGTTTATGTAAAAGATTACAAATCACACTAGGCAAACTATTTGCCACTTTGGGAAAAAAATAGAACTCTTGTACAGTAGTAGTTTAAAAACATCCAGCACACGAACCATTTCTCTATGTTGTATTACTACATCTGTTTAACAATTTTCGTCCCGTTCACATACTAAGGAGGCTCGAAAGTTAAGTAAGTTTGCATGAAATTGGACTGTCTTGTTCCTGTCGGATAGATGAACCATTGATCTATATCCAAAGAGTGCAAAACTGACATAATTTCATTGAGACTTAATCAAATATCATGCCACCTAACTAGATTTGAGAAATAGACAAACATTATGAAATGGATAGAGTATTAGGTACTGCCGCCATTATTTACAAAGAGTGAGACACAGCAAAATGGAAAAGGGCTACTGGGAACAACCTAACATGAATGGGTACATTATTATATTCATGGAGTTCATATGATTTCTCTCTGAAGAAGAGGTCTAGCTAGGCAGAAAAGGTGAGGCTGCCCTATCTTTGATCCGAGGAACACAATCTACCTATACACTGCTAGCTATGCGCTGCGTCGCATCAAATCCATCAGCCGGGATTGTCTTGTCCGAATCGGCCGGGAGCACCACACGGTCGTGCATGCCAATTGTAGAATCAATCGGCGAGAATATGGCGAGCACTTGAAACTCCTGGTAACTACACTACTGATCGATGACTGTGGCTGATCATGCCCCCTGACTAGATGGCCAAAGAACCCAGCTTTGTGTGATGCAACTTATGTTTGTCTAGGCATAGAAAGAAAGATAGAGGGTTCCACTGTTCTGGTTGTTGCACTTGCACAGGATCATATGTCGTCCACAGACAGAGGAAGGAATACATGCATGCATCTGCGACCATCTCGATCTCAAAGCAGGTTTCTTCTCAGCCATGAATGCGCTGTGCTCCAAAATCCATTAGGAAGCTACAATAGCTAGACAGACAATTTTGAAAAGATTCTCCAAAATCTAACACTCGAGGCCCAGAAGAAAAGAGGAACAAGAAGATCGAAAAGGAGAAGAAAAGAGTTCAAAAAGGGCACCAAAGTCCTGAATGATGGCTCTGGATAGAATTCGGGATCAAATTTGCTTGTTGACGGCAAGTAAATCATTCTGCCTGCCCGGTTCTACGATCCATACATCTTACGCCGTGTAGCTTCACTACCCTATACACTGTACTATATGTGTTCCTGTAGAAATCGTAGTGGCATCGATCCTTGTAGAGACATCATCGTAGGGTACGGAGTGCGTGCACGCGTTCCGCTCGATCACATATATGTACTCCTACTACGTATTTATTAGATCCATATGGAGTTAGGCAAAAAGGAACGGACAACAGTTCGATCGATTGGTTCACTGATCTGTATGTGCATTTCACGAGTAACTTGTTTTTTGGGACTACCTAAGGCTAGCTTTACCATAAAATACATGTTCAGCTTAGTGCGTATCAAAGTTGTGGTTTAATTTGTTAACTTATATATAGTTGTTACTTTCTCACACTTTGATGGAGATACTGTACGTCATCTTAGCAACTACTCCATCAATTTTAAATTGTAAGTCATTTTAACTTTTCTAAATACATAAATTTTTATGAGTCATTTTAGCACTCACCTTCAAAAGCTAGTGAAATTCTGATAAAGGTAATCAACAAGAGCTATATGTTTATTTTCCTAGGTAACTAATATGTTAGCTCTAGAATCTACTAGCGAACAGCATGTTATTTACTACTTGTTTATTCACCTAGCTAACAACTCATGTCAACTCTTGAATCTCAAATGCACCCCAACCTATAATTCCCGGCCGCAAAGAACAACTACACATAGCAATTACTCGTGTGTAATAAGCTTTCAACCTCACTAGCTGTTAAGCAAAATTATTGATGGCTTTGACTGAGCTAAAGTACGTACCAATTACGTACGGGTTTTCAGCAGGAATGGAAAATTTTACATGGAAGAGAGGGAAAAGGAGCATCGAATGAATATGAGGTGACATGAGATAGGAGGGGTACGAAAACACACTTCGATCTCATAGGAAGAAGAGGGCAGAGAGCTAGGTGGAGACGTTGTCTGGAGCTTTGTCGGGCTGTGTGTGTGAGTGTAGAGATGAACCACATCCACACCGAGCCTGGCACTCTTGCTGCACACATCTGACACCATACAAAATGATATCTTTTTATATAAATTGGTGGTCAAAGCTCACGTTATGGTCGATATCCTAAAGTGCTAAATTTGTATTACATATAATGTTCCGTTTCAAAATTGTAGGTCGTTTTGACTTTTCTAGGCACCTAAAAATCCAAAACGACCTATAATTTGGGACTCAACATCTATGCACCTAAAAAATCCAAAATAACCTACAATTTGGGACGGAGGGAGTAGTTCCAAACATTATAATACTCTACTAGTCTTATAGCCCTATAAATAATATATGTTATGAGAAATTACGAGAAAACATTATAATACTCTATTTTACTATATATGAGAAACATTATAATACAAACTATGCATTCTGTACTTCTATTTTTTGAATATTGGGCCAAAACTAAATACGCTTTATATTCTTGACTTAAGGAGTATATATAATTCGAGCTAGAGGGATCTTGAATATGAGCCCTGGCACATAATTTTAAGCAAGAAATTTGCAGCCATCATTTGTTTTCCAGTACGAGTTCGCAGTTCGCACTAGAGGAGAGTATGGATGAATAACTAAAGGGAATTGCTAAACCATACCCGAGCATTTCCGGAAGCTCTCACACTTAAATTTTCTCCATCGTCTTCAACCCATCCTCCCCATCTCCGACGAGCTTGAGGGGTTCGGGGATTGGGGACTCCCGGAGTCCGGTGGACCTAGAGGGAGCTTTGGGCGGCAGGGTAGCGGGCGGTGGTGACGGTCAAGACGGCGGTGAGGCAGGGCGGCGAGGGTGCCGCCTGCCGGGCAGCGGTGGATTCACGGTTGGGCAGTGAAGGGGCAGGGGCGAGCTCTGGCGATGAGTTAGTATGGGAGAGGTCGAGACGGTGGCGGGGGTGAGCCGCGGAATAGAGGTGAGCTCTGACGACAGGAAAGAACAAACGGAGGAGGGAGGGAGTAGGGAGGAGAGAGGGGCGGCGGAGGAAGGGGGGCCTTGTCGGAGCCGGCGGATAGCACCGAGGTGGAAGGGTCGGCGGAGTAGGGTGGACAAGGAAGATAAAGGGAGATGGGAGGAGGTAAGGAAAAAAACTGGAGTCATCACAGCCGTCCATCGTGGATCTAACGGTCTAAAAATTCAAGTGTAGGTGGGATCTTCTACACTCGAGTGCTATGTAGACAGCCCCTAACTAAATCTACCTTTATCAATTAACTTAAGCTTAGAAGACATATTACAATAGCTATTGCAATCCACCATATGATGCTTTGGATATCGATGTCTGTCATACATAAACCCAACAAGATCCAAGATCGATTTGGTTCCAACTAATCACCTCCTGCATGATCATTAGCTCTTGACCAAAACATTCCGTTAATGCATTGACTTCCCCCTCGTGTCCAGACAAATTAAGGTGGACGCAACAAATTGCAAGCCGCAAGATCGATCGATCGATCACCGGATCTCTCCCCCATCTAGTGACAATAATGCATGTGTGTACATGCGTGCATGAAATCTCGAGTACACACAGGAAACAGCTGAAGCAGACGCCCCTGCACAGATCATGCATGCGATTTGATCGGTCGTGCGTCGAGTACTCGATCCCCCGGCAGATCTCTGCAACTGGGCGAGTGGAGCGGCCAGCAACTCCGAGCCGGTGAATGGGCGCTAGACAGCGCGAAAGAAAAGGCGTCAAAAGGCAGACAGGGCGGCTGTGCTGGCCACAGAGGTCAGGGTACGTGTGTTGTGTACATACCCGGCCTGACGACGTACGAATATTGGGCGTGTGGATCTGCAGTACTGTGGCAGGTTTATTCTTGACCTCGACGCCGGCCGGTCACGACGACTACTCCATCTAGGAACCAGGATTCATGGTCTTCACTAGCTCTTGTTATTTTGGATTACCCATGATAAGGTTTGGCTTTCATGCATTTTTCGTGTTTGGATATGTACATGCTTTTTACACGATTTCAAATATAAATTTATTATTAGGACATTAACACGGTCTACGCTGCAAAACTGTATCTATATAAGATGGTAAGTCATTTTCAGATAGAAACACTACTACATAAACCATTTTTCCATGAATGTCATTCATCCGTGCGTCTGCAATTCATCCGACGGTTTTAATTTATCGGGTGTACGAGAGCACCGGAAGCACTCGGTGCACCCGAACTGCTCTCGAAGTCTATCGCTTGTTTCAGATAAATATGACCCTCTAGATATGGCACTTGTGTCCATAAACTTGTACTCCACATGTAGAGGAAAGAGGGTACCTGCGACTTAGAGTGACCCCACATATCATTGTGATAGGGATGTCAAATTCTAAAAGGCGTGCCAATTGAGACCCAAATCTTGAAATCTCTCGCGTTAGTGAGAGGAGTAATCTCGCACGAGGCGTCCCTGTTAACGCAAGTTAAACCTAACACGTACGCTGGCCACCTTTTACCTGGGGATCAGTGAATCGACCGGCGCGTGGTTTCGCATGGCGCCACGGGACGTGTGTTTCTCATGCGTCATGATTCAATGCCGCTGAAAAAATGGTGGCAACTTGGCACCATGCTTGACGCGCAACGCAACCGAGCTCCTTTCTACATGCGGCCGCCGCGTGCAACTCATCCGCCCCGTATATTCTTTTCTTTCCTCCAGTTTTTTCACCTCCAACAAAAAAAACATATTTTCGTTCTCCCTTACTTTAATTTCGAAACCGTCCGATTAGAATTAAGTAAGCATGAAGATCCGGTTAGAGGTGAAAACTCAAAACTTCGTCGTTAGTTGAAGGTCAAATGGACTTTCTTTTTAGCGGACCCGGGACCGTTTACGGGCCTGTTGCGCTGAGCGCCTGAACGGCCCAGGTAGGCTTCTTATCTACCTGGCCCTAATCGCCGCCTGTTTGTTGTCGGTCCAAGTATGTGGCCAGCTCCTTAATCGGGCTCCCATCACCATTTCGCATTCGTCGCGCAACGTTTCCAGTGGCCCACTGCTAAGGCCGCGCCGGGGCCTGGGATGGGCTTTTCTTCCTTGGATGACGGGCCATTTGTTGTTGGAATTCCTTTTGTTGTTTGTTGCTCCTGAAATCTGAACGCATATGCACTTGAACATTTTTAGTGGTTTTCCCTTTTCTGAACAAAAAATCAAAAGCCCTTATTTCAATGTCTTCTTTTCTAGGAAAAACAAATTTACACCTTTTGTGAAATTTTTTTGCTTGCTGATAGCACACATAATCGCTCCGTCGTGCAACACATTTTTATTCTGTTTTTACACAGAGAATGAGTGGTAAACTAAAAGGGATGGACCACTTCGATCAGTTCGTCGTGCCTTGCCCGTGCGGCACCGAAATCTTCGGAATTGACTGGCACTCGCACGAGCATTCTCATCTTTCTCTTGCCATGTTTTCATTAGCAGCATGCTGATCACGTGCTTGTGCAAGCGTCGATCGAAAGCATTAAAAGATATCCTCGAAAGAATAAAAAGATATCCTCCCGACCCAAACGTGCCATCTTTCGGTTGACTGCGTGCAGCGTGCGGTCGAAATGATCAGGTCAGACAGACGGGATTGAAAGTTCAGTAGTCAGCACTGCCACTCGTTCGCATTCATTGGTGGCTGCAGTCCTTGATTTAACTTTGGTGGCGATCAAATCTGGGAGGATTTAAGGGGGGAGGGTGAGCATACCGAGTCTGAGACTCCAAAATTGAGTGGACAGGATCCTGATTGACCTCTAGAAAAGGTGTTCTTGCAGTGCCCCCTATCGCTCTTGCAAATAAACGGGCATCTCTTCCTTGTGTAGCATAAACGAAGGGCAACCAAATCAGTCAACCCATCATTTAGCCATCTAATCTATCAACCCGTGCTAATAATTTTAGAAGTCATTGTATTATATAGTTGTTTAAGAACTTAGACATCCTAGTTAATAATCAAAATAGTTATCTACGAACCTCTCGTTTATTTAATATTCTAACACAATACTTGTACATGTCTATTTATTTTTATCCGGTTGTGATTAACTTTTAATTAGTAAATACTCTATATACTTTTTCGTCCATATTCATACCTTTTTCACTTTGCATCTCACCTCAATATCTTGTATTTAACATGAAAATAATATATTTTTCATCACTTCCTCTCGTACATGAATAAATGGTCTACACGGTGACAGCTATCGTGCATATTTATATTAACAATGATAGAAATATGTATAATCATATATTGGTTTACTTTTGGATATTTTTTATAATGAACATACTTATAATTAGATTAAGATTTAAGTATTTAATTTAGATTATTTATAATAACAACAACATACGCTAGTAACTTATATACAAATTTAGAAGGATATTTTAAGTTATTTTATAATGACATGCCTGGGTAATTTAGATAAAGATTTTTGAGTTACTTTATATTATTATATGTGGGTAATTTAGATATAGATTAAGGGGTTTACTTTATAATATTTTTCGTAATGATAGTGGTTGTCTACCGGATTGATACCCGAATGTTTTAATTTTTCTGAGAATTTCTTAGATTTATCTTTTACCTAGCGCGTCTCGTGAGAATTAATTCAGGTTCTCCAATTGAGAAAAATAAGGGCACATAGTTAAAACACTCAAAACTCTCTCATTTGTTAAATATTCTAACGCATTACTTATATAGATATATACTTATTATCTTCGCCGATTATGAAAGATTTAGTAATTACTCTATAATATTTTCATCCATATTTATAATATATTTTTTCACATGCACCTATTTAATGGATCCTAAGTTTAGAGCTATATTTTTAACATAAAAATCACTATTCTCATCACTTCGTCTATATATTTATAAATGGTGACACACACCATACCATGCGTTTATACCTTGAATTATTATTTTCTATACCAATAGTGTAAGAAACAGATAATTAGAATCATATATTGGTGTACCTTGGGTATATTTTTAATAATGGAATATGTAAGTAACTTAGATATTTACTTTAAGTTATTTTTTAAAAAATATTAGTACTGGGCAATTTGGAAACAAATTTAGGGCTTATTTAAATTATTTTTAATAATAGTATAAGTGGATAATTTAGATGGAGATTAGAAGTTACTTTAGTTTACTTTATGTAATGATAGATGTGTGTGTAATTTAGATATATATTTAGAGGGTTATTTTAAGCTATTTTCAAAATGGCAGGTGGGTAATTTTTTTAGAAAATATAATAGATCTAATGGCTACAATGATTTGAGTCTACCGAATAGATGGTTAGAGCACCTAAGTATCACCCAGCAGACCCGGGTTTGACTCCCCGTTGGAGCGAATTAAATAGGTCTGGAATAAAAACATATAAAAAAATAGGTCGGGGCTTCTCTGCTAACTTCGGTCAAAAAAATAGATGACCGGATGTTTTGTTTTTTAAAGATATTTTTAGAATTGTCCATTTAGAATCCTAGATGGTTTCATTTGGAGGTTTTAAAAGAAGTTCCATTAGTAATAGTAAGATTATCACACTAAACAACATTTCAGCGGTGCCTGGTTGATGGACTTCACTGCTCAGCCGCGATAACCTTCGGAGTAGTTGGTCGGCTCAGGCTTTTCTCGCTGGCGCCAGTCTTCTGCTGTATCGTTGGCTCGGATGCTGTTCTCGGTGGACTAATCCGGGTTCCACGACAACGATCCATACCAGATGAGATGGCCGGTACTCCTACTACGCGATCCATCTGTGTCTACGCCTCTCTTCCCAGATCCTGTGACTTGGAAATGCAGGAAAAGGGAGCAGCAGAGATGCGTCATCCCCGTTGACAGAAGCGCCGCCATCACATACAGTACTGCTAATGATCAGCTAGCCATCAAAACTGCCCCCTTTTCGTTTGTGCATATAAAGAAACAGCTAGCCCTTCTTTTGCTCTTTCCACAAAGCAAAATCGACCACCAGTGTTTGCCTCTGACAAAGATTAGCAGCCACTTTTATTTATATAATAACAAACTGGTCATCATACGCACGGGACCCCCAAAAAGACAGGACTATTAAGTTAACTGGTCGTGACTCGCGAGGAGAAGAATATAAGCGATCAAACACTACCTACCGTATCTAGTCAAAAGTGGTTGGTTTTGCAGCTGCTGCTAGGTGCATTGAGCAGCCTTCTTCACTTTCCAGTGCCCTGGCCCGATAAGATCGATAAGAGTCATGCAATGTTTGTTGGCTCTGCATTAACTTAGGACTCTGATATCGCATTCTCGTCAGGAAAAAAAAAGGAAAAAGAAATGCCAATCATCAGCTGCCACGGTTCTCTCCTGCCCCGCATTCCCTCTCGACCACTAGTAGTCATTAACAGCAATTGTTAACTGAATTCAGAACACCAGAATGTCTCAGGAGACCAGGATTACCGGGGTGTTTGTGTTAGGCGAGCCGCAGCACTTGCAGAGGTAGACTTCGTTGGCAGCAGTTCGCAGAAAACACGCGACGCTGTCGGCTGGCCTTGCCGATCCGATCGATCGATCCCCTGGGTGATTAAGCACAAGCGAGGGTTGATTACTGGGGGTGATTAGGCACAAGTTGTAACTGGAGTCATCAAGCGTACCGGCTCTAGCTGGGTAGGTAGCTGCTAGTGCGAGGTTCGTTCGTCCAGCTGCACATTTACTAATCCCGGCCCCAAAAAAGGGGATTAGCAGCGACTAATTGCGATTACCAACTTCGGCTGGCCTACGTAACCTGCCCCTAACTCAATTAGTTTAGAACTAGATCCTTTTTTAAGCTCGCCGCTGAGACGATCCTCGCGGAAATGCGACCGCGGAACAGTGCCGGATCGGCGGATCCGTTTGCTTCAGCCGTGTGCACGACCTGCACGGCACCCGGTTTATGCATACTTCTATTTTTTTATTTTAATTAAATATAAGCGCGCAAAGGCTCCGCTAATTGTTAAAAAAAAACTTGTTGTGGATAACGGGCACTGTTGGAGCCTCATCAATCGCACGTACTGTGGATGTTATGTGGATTTCTTCAACTTCTATAGGAAAGCCTGGTGTTGAGGCTGAAGATGATTTATCGTGGCATACCGTTTGATAAAATTCTAGCTACGTCACTGAAGATGATGATGACCGGTAGTAAAGCTTTCTGTCTGGAAAGAAGAGGGTGGGTCAAACATTAACCATTAGCCAAACTGATATGTGCTACGAATCTAGACGCTATACGCCTACAATAAGCAGGGATATGGTTAAATTGAAAGATCAAGTGCAACATTTTCTATGACTCCACAAGCTGAACACTGAAGCAAAAGAATGAAGCCAAGGCGGCTCCCAAACTTGGGAATCTGGCATAGGATTTGAATTCACACAAGCTGTTTTGTAGTAGGAAGGAGAAGGCAATATACATGCATGCCCCTAATTCCCTTGAGTTGACTGTGCATGCAGTTTTGCTTTTGCTTGAAGAGAACTCTTCCAATCATTACAATATGCAGATGTACCTCTTGACCTTCTACTGTCCACACTACTACCACCACCTTGAGTCTGTCGTACACTAGATATCATGATAAGTCCGTTGAAACTTATGCCTCTTTCGATCGAAAAGGAGTTTTTCAACCATGCGGCGGTACAGTTGGTATAAGACGACCTAAGAAATTGGCTCCAATGTCCCACCCAAGAGATTCAGAAAAATTACACAAAAAAGATGATCAGCAATTCAGCACAAAAGGCAACTGAAAATTGTGCAAACAATTCATAGGACCATAACATGGCATTGCATTCGCGGTCATTTTATCCTAAAACGTAGCCCGAAAAAATGCTTAGGTCTGACAGGGCATAGCTAGTCATATAATGTAGCAGCTCTAAACCAAGAGACAAGAAAATGAAAAAAAAAGAAAGAAAGAAAGAGAAACAACGCTCCTACTGAACTCCCAAACCCTGACAAAACCTGCTCCCTGATTCCACAATCCTGACAGATTGTAAACTAGCATCAGCAAATGGCGAGCGCCGGCGTGTCGCCTGACCTCATCGCTGCAAGCCAGTAAACTAACCTGCCAATCATCGCTACAAACCAGATGCCGCGCATGCAATGCAAGCGTCCAAGGCAGAGTTGGCGCTGGCCTGGCCATTTCCCTGTTCTTTTTTCCTCTGAAGGGCCCCTGTTCTAACGGGTTGATGCGAATGCTGACAACAATTTGCAGCGAAGGAAATGGACAGCGAGGAAGCAAGAGAAGGTGATGGTGTTGCTCGTGGACATGGACGTACGGGCATCACGGGGTAGCGCTCCCGTGACTCCTGGGGTCCTGTGATCCTGTCTGCCTCGTCAGCAGGGCCAAGCAACCTGATCGCTTAGATTTGGAAGCTATATGTAGTATTATGCAACTACAGACACCCGTACGTGTCTGATTAGTGCACGGGCATGACGACGTACTGTGTGCATCACTTCGCTGATCTGATTCTGATGGCACGTCTTAATCGAAAAGGAAATCCAGACACTTCAGAAGAAGCGTACACTTCAGAATATGGGTGTTTGATAACAGAGGCTAAACTTTAGCACGTGTCACATCCGGTGTTGGATGCTAATTAGGAGACTAAACATGAGCTAATTATAAAACAAATTGCATAACCTCTAAGCTAATTCGCGAGATGAATATATTAAGGTTAATTAATCCATCATTAGCAAATGGTTACTTTAGCACCACATTGTCAAATCATGGACTAATTAGATTTAATAGATTCATCTCGTGAATTAGACTCCATCTGTGCAATTAATTTTATAATAAGTCTATGTTTAATATTCGTATCAAACATCCGATATGACAGGTGCTAAACTTCAGCATGTGGGAGCCAAATAGACCCTAAGTTCAGACACGGGGAAGTGCTAAAACTTGGAAAATTGTGAACCACAACTACATACAGGTATAAGTGCAAGGTAGACGCCGCTCTCTCTTCTTTGCATTCCGAACCTGAAAATGCATCCGCCTGAGCTTCCCTGCAAGAGCGGGAAGGCATCGACAGGATTAGACTGGGCTAATCTCTCCCCATTTAATTTGCAGAGGTCAAACCTAATGTTACGGCGGTCAGCGCACCGGTGCGCGTCGCTGTTCAGCTAACTGTTACCGCAAATGCACGTTACGCTCAGGCAGCGTGGGTGTCAACGTTGCAAATAATCCAAGTTGCAGGCCGGTTCCTTCGCTAATGGTGCATTGCACCAGCGGCAAAATCCCCTGAAATCATGCGCCACCGTGCTTCAAATCCGGCTTTGCCTCCCTTTCCTCGGCTTAATTTATCCCTACTTTTTCTTTGACCAATGCAACCGGCACTAGATACGTTTATTTCTTTGTTTTTTGCATGGTTTTTTCGATTTGCTAATGTTGATCGCGCAGAGTACCATGATTGTAAAGGGATGGTGAAGACGATGGCCGTTGTAGTGGTCAGGTGCCCAATCCCGATCTTCGTGTGGCAAGTAAACAAATCGTTCTCGAAGGTCACTTGTGGTGAGAAAAAAAAAGATGAAATTGGGGCCCGAAGCAATTGTCGGATTTGTGATCGGCGGTCCGTCAGGAGTTACCCAGATGGTAGATTTGTAGGTGGGGGAGACTGTAAGATCAAGAACTCAAATAGTAATACAGGGCGCAGGATTTAGACGAGTTCGGACCTCCGGAGAGTAATATCCTATGTCCTGTGTTCTGATGGATTGTATTGCTGATCGCAGGTGTGAAGAGTTATCGTGAGGTAGATGAGTCGAGTCGCCCTTCCCTCGGGGGGCGCCCCTGGCGCCTTATACAGACTGACAATTGACGACCTAGGGTTACAATCGGATAGGATCTAATCCTAGTCGGTTGTTACATGGAAAGCAATCTGAGTCGGTTTACAATAAGTATCCTATGGTATCTGAGCAGAATCCATTCGCCCGGCCTTTGAACTCGTGCTCCACGGATCTTCATACCTTCGTCCGCACGGCATGGTTGGACGGGCCCACTTGTCAGGGCCAACCGGTATTCTGGTCGGTGGAGACCTGTGGGTACCCTTATCCCTCGAGCCCTCGAGAAATGTGGAGTTGAACAAGAGCCTGACGGATGCGCAACGAAGCTCGTAATGCACTCAGCTGAAGTTGTGGTGTCATCATACTGATGGAGAGGTTGCGCAGTGCTAAAAAATGGAAGAAAAATTGAAGCTTCCACAGGCGTATGACCAAATACGCATGGCTATACGACCATCGAGCTTCGGGATGTCTGGCATCCTATAGATCAAACGGAAGCACATGGAGTGCGTCGCACTCCATATGAAGTAGCCCCCGAGCATTGAAGCGATTAAAGTAATCAGTCCAATGGTCAAGAATATGATGTATTGTTCCCGTCGTAAGCGATCCAAATATGGCACCCAACCTCCTAGTGCGAGGATTGGGAGAGCCGTGAAGGCACGCCGACCTGAAATAGGTGCCCAACCCCCGAGCGCGAGGACTGACGGAGCCGCGAAGGCACGCCGACCTGAAAACAGGTGCCCAGCCCCCGAGCGCGAGGGGACTAGCCGAGCCGCGGAGGCACGCCGACCTGAAACAGGCGCCGAGCCCCCGAGCACGAGGACTGGTGGAGTCGTGGAAGTACGCCGAGTCGCCTCCTGCCTCGAGCTAGAGAGGTCGGCCGGGTAACGGGAGGCATGCTGAGTCGTCTGTGGCACGCAGCCCTTGAGCTTGGGAGCCAGCCGAGCCACGAAAGCACGCCTAGTCGCTTGCCGCCCCGAGCTAGAGAGGTCAGTCGGGCAATGGGAGGCACACCGAGGCATCTGTAGCGTCCAGCCCCAGAGCTTGGGAGCCGGCCGAGCCACATAAGCACGTCGAGTCGCCTCCCGCCCTGAGCTAGAGAGGTCGGCCGGGCAACGGGAGGCACGCTGAGTAGTTTTGAAGCTATAAAAGGACAATACAAGATTATGTAGTATAATATAGAGTATTTAATAATTGAATAACTCGGAGTTTTATTTGGTGTAGAAGTAAATTCTTGCGTATTCTGCTCTTGTAGGCCATGTAATTTCCTCGAGTAGTTAGCCCGTTATGTTTAAGCACCTTACCCTGCCGGGTTGTTGCCGAGAGCGGGCTCGAGCGTGCTTAGCAGGAAGCGACACACGAGGGCCAGGATTCACGTATTAAGGCGCGTGCTACCCGAATACTTTAGCAACTGTTAAGAGAGACGGTCAAGCCGCAAAACAGTCGGACTGTACGGAAAAGTAAGAGCGTGCGCTAGGCACTCGTAGGTCGCAGCCCCAACTACCCGTGTAGTGGACGGACCAAGCTGTGTGAGGTGTGATAGGATGGTCGGCGAAAGTCACCGAGACATGGAGAAAAAGTCGAGACGTGTGGAGATATATGGAAGCCGTAAAATATTACTTAACATGGTTCGTGGTCGAATCAAAGAATGTGCCAAGTCGGCTGAAGGCCTTGATGAAAGAGACCACCGTGGAGTGCGCTAAGAATGTCATGACGCTTCTGAAGATGCACTTCCCCCAGCTGGCCGTGGAGCGTGTCGGAACTAGCATTGCCGAGGACTTCGATGTTGGTAACCTCCTGGAGCTAGTCGAGCAATATCAACAAGTCACGGAGGACGTAGTTAAGGAACTGGACCTGTAATGAAAAAACTATAAAATGTAACAATCTGTGCCGTGGGGCAAAAAAACTTGTTGATTAACTCATGTAAAGGCAAAACTTCTTCTCTCCTTTGGTATGTTTGACAGGACACCGTGTGGTCGAGGCCTATAAACACTAAGCGCCTAGTCTTACCTGGCCAGCACTCTGCTGAAAGCGGATCTCGAGCTTGTAGAGGGGGTGAACGCAAGATTGTATAGGTTTTCCATGCTAGGACACCGTCCATACGAGTTAGTCGCACAATCTTAAGAGGGGTAGGAGAAAAGTTGGGACTTGGAGGTCGGCGCGTAGCGGGGGAACCCCCTTAGCATATTCGCGAGGGGTCTCTTGAACAGGTTGGACAACCCCCAAGCGTGATTAAGAGCTTGGATAAGAAAGAGAAAAGGTAGTAGGTACGTAAAGAACCTCTGAAGTTTTATTTATTCAATATAAAAATGTAGAGAGAGTACATAGCTTTTAGGTCATAAGGGTAGAAGCGCCATAGGTGTTGGATGTTCGCCATAGTCCGGAAACTGGGTGGGTTCGGGTGGGTTGTCACATTGGATTTGGAAAGACTGCACGAGTTTTTTGAAAAACACGGCAGCCGAGTTCTTAATGCCAAAAGGGGCATGGGAGAGCCCTGCACCGACCTTTCGGGGCGTAGTGCCACCTCAGAGAGGTTGATGCACTCAGCAATGGTGTTGCTGATGCGATAGCCCTGCGATTAGATCGGAGGGTGTGGGTGGCCGGGTTGCCGCGAGGATGTGTGAGATCCTCTCTGAGAGAGAGATCGCCGACCTGCGGGGCAAGCGGCATGATGATCCTCGGGTGAAGACTTTGCTCCGTCGATGCAGGACCGACGGATGCCAAGCTAGCGGCGGACACCGAGTCTGCGATGGAGGTGGCGGAGTCGGAGTTCACCGGCATGCTCTCAAAGCGGAGCTAGATCGGATTGGCAAGGAAGTCCTTCATGGTTTTGGGGAAGATGACGCCAGGGCGCGATGCCATCGAGTTCGCTGGGGAGGATCTCACGACCACCCCTACCTGGTGCGCCAGCTGCCGGATTTGGTGACCTCCATCAGGGGGTTACCCCGGTGGTAGATTCATAGGCGAGGGAGATTGTAAGATAAGAACTCGAATGGTAACATAGGGACATAAGGTTTAGACAGGTTCAGACCTCCGGAGAGTAATACCCTATTTCCTGTGTTCTGGTGGTTTGTATTGCTGATCGCAGGTGTGAAGAGTTAACGTGAGGTAGATGAGTCGAGTCGCCCTTCCTTCGAGGGGCACCCCTTGCCACCTTATATAGGCTGACGACCTAGGGTTACAATCCGATAGAATCTAATCCTAATTAGTTGTTCCATGGAAAGCAATCTGAGTCGGTTTACAACAAGTATCCCGTGATATCCGAGCAGAATCTGTTCGCCCGGCCTCCGAACTTGTGCTCCATGTATCTTTATGCCTTAGCCCGCACGGTATGATTAGGCGGGCCCACTTATCAGGACCGACCAATATACTGGTCGATGGGGACTCGTGGGTATCCTTATCCCTCAGCACTAAAAGTAAAAAGGAGCAAAAAAAAAAAGACGAGACAATACAATTGGCGATTTCAATTCATATGTGTACACACGGGTCGAAGGCACCATCATTCAGACTTTCGAGAGCTCCGGTACATACACAACGACCATCGTTAGCACCAATTCACTTGCCTACAATTTCATTGCTTTTTTTGTTTTTTATCTGCCTACAAATTCAACCTTATGATGGACCCACCCCTCGCTCTTTCTCCCAAAAAAAACTTGGAAGTTACTATGTGGTCGTATTATTCCTCCAAGAAGTTAGGTAAAGTTACTACTGTGAGGGAAAAATTAAAGGTTGGTGAGGAACATAGAGAGCTTAGAATTAGCATTGCTAAATGGTTAGAATTAATCTATCGACAGGACGCACATGTCCATGGATCAAACATTACCTTGACACGGTCGTGCATGAACTAACAATTGGCTCGATCATAAACCGGACGACGACCAGTCTCAAGTTCGAGTGGTAGGTGCTTACCAAACGGGAGGTCAGCCTAAATAGAGTAGTATTCAGGGCTCGATTGCGACCAGCTTAAATAAGGAAACATCCATCAAAGCTCAATGCAGTAGTATATGTACTCGGAAATTTCTCTTTAATTTTCTAAAAAAATAAAGCAGAAGTACTGCTCAGTCGGTCAATCATGTAAGAGGGGCAAGCATACAAGTTTTACAGATGTTTCTCCTTTTCTATTTATCGACAAAATTAGTGCAGATTAAACTGACAGGCTATGTTTCGTTTCAAAAAAAGAAAAAAAAACTGACAAGCTATGTTTCGTTTCAAAATATAAGAAAAACAAAAAAACTGACAAGCTATGCATGTTTTGTTTCGAAAAAAAAAGAAGAAAAGTGAGCAGTATTAGACATGCTAAGTTTGTTTTTTAAGTGCGTGCTAAACAGAATAGGAGTGAACCGCTATAAATCATCGTAGCTGAATTATCTCATGATTCTCTGAAAACTTTTTTATACTATAATTTTCCTAAAGCCCTTAAACACCTTTTTTCACGTTTTTTTTGTCAAAATAGTGTGCTCCCAAAATTTGAATAAGGAAATGAACCACACCTAAATCAGCATCCAAAAGAAGCAAAAAAAAAAAAGAAGATTCCAAAGAAGTACAACAATTCCCAAACATGTGGGCTACTGAACACCTTATGAACCAAGCAACCCAGAGGAAATGAAGACACGCCAGCTTAAAATGGTCATGGACTCATGGTATCCGTGATATCTGCAGTAGTACTGTAGTAGTAAACATCATCTTCAGTCCTCATCTCGTGTGGTTAACCGGTCAAGAGCACCCGTATATCTCTTGCTGAAAACCTGGAGAAAGAAATGGTCGGAGCCAAAGACCAGTAGTATATTGTGCACACGCAGAGGACTGACCACAGAGAAGTCACACGGCTTACCAGCACACACGCGAAGGTACGCGCGGGAGAACCGGTATTTGCGCGAAATTTGCATGGCTGGGTATTATGACCCGTCTAGGTGACATTTGGGCCCACCGGGGAGCCATACTAAACCACCAAGAATTTCGGGATATTTGATTTTTTTAATAAACACTATTTGAAGGGGCTAAATCAAACGATAGGTCGATCCGACTGATCCAGCTACTCCCTCCGTACTAAAATACAATGCATCTTAGATGTTTTAGGTATAGTAGTAGGAGTAGCAATAGACGCGTGCATCCCTGAGTTAATGGTAGTTACAAATAATAAAAACTTATTTTTAATAATAATCCACCAATCAGCCACCCTTATCTTGTTAATTCTAGAAAGAATTAAATGACAATCATCCACATGTATCTACAATATCTTGTTTTTAAGGATAAATTTTAAATGCTTGGATGCCTTGTATTATAGGACGGAGGAAGTATGTATGCTAATAATAGAATATGCAGTATGAGTACTTGTAAAAAAAAAGAATACGCAGCATGAGAGAATATATCGTGTTTTGCTACCGTTAAAGGACATGTTAATGCGCTAATTTCTCATCCTTTCAAGGAGAAGTAGTAATGGATGGGATTGATTGGAGAAATTATAGCGTACTCGTAGCAAATAAAAGATAAAAGGTACTTCATCCGTCCTAAATTACTATTTATTGACTTTTTTAATATCTTTTTTCTATGTATCTAAGCATATATATATATATATTATATGAAAAGATGTGTACGTAGAAAAGTTAAAACGAATAGTAATTTGGGATGCTGGGAGTACCAATTTGCAGGCTCGTATAGAAAATAAAAAGTACCCATTTGCATGCTCGTAGTAGCAGGAGTACAATGTAGCAGCAGAATTATTGACCATTGTTACTATCCAATACTACTTTCGGCAAGAAGAACACGGAGATTTGACACGAGCCTCGTATAATACAACTTAACTGACACACAGAGAGCCGACGGTTCCCTTTGTACTATCCCAGCGGCGCCAAGCAGGACACACCGGAGATTTGTTGACACCAAACCAAACTCCAAAGGCTCCAAGCGCACCCGACAACCTTTATAACCTCCACCTCGTCTCTCTTTCCCTCTCTCACTCCAACTCCAACCTCACCTCACGTACGCTCTCAACCCCAACCCCCCAAAGCTCCTCGCTAGCAACACCCGCGCACGCGCGCGCGCCCCCACCTCTCCCGAGGAGCAAAAAAAGGCCAGCTGCTCTCGCGCCGCGCCGTAATGGGCAACGCTCTCGCCGGCCGCCGGCGCGCGGCCAAGGTGATGACGGTGGACGGCGCGACGTTCCGATACAAGACCCCCGCCGCGGCGGGCGCCGCGCTGCGCGGCCACCCAGGCCACCAGCTGCTCGAGTCCGAGGAGGTCCGCCGGCTCGGCGTGCGCGCCCGGCCGCTAGACCGCGACGCGCCGCTCAAGCCCGGGAAGCTCTACTTCCTCGTCCAGATCCCGCGCGGCGCCGCCGTAGGTTGCGCCGGCGACGACGACCCGCGCGCGCCGCGCAAGACGTGGTCGGGCGCTCTGCACGTGGGCGCCCGGGAACGTCTCGAGAGCCTGATGCTGTCCCGGCGCACCGTGTCGGACGTGGCGTCCATCATGCCGTCGTCGGCCGCGCGCCTCGCCGCGGTGGGCGCCGGCGGGTCCCCGAACAAGCCGCCGTCGTCCGTGGAGGTCGGCGCGGACGGCGCGGTGCGGCTGCGGATGCGGCTGCCCAAGGCGGAGGTGGCGCGGCTGATGAAGGAGAGCAGGGACCCCGCCGAGGCCGCCGAGCGGATCATGCAGCTGTGCGTGGCCAGGGACCAGGGCGCCGCCGCGGCCCCGCCGCCGGTGGCGCGTTCCGCGCTGTCCGGCAGGAACGCGACGACGACGACTGCTGGCTTGAAGAGAGAGGTGAGCCCCGCTTGCCGCATGCCCATCGGCCTCGCTGCCGTCATTTTCCTTTCCGCAATCAAAATCCCGTTTGTTACGTTGCATCGATCCTTTTCCATAGTTCGATTGAATTATAATTGGTAGCAGTAAGTACAATACTACTAGTAGCTACTTGTAGCATCCCACAACTGCTCCTCTGAGTTGTAGCTTTAAACAAGGCTTTTTTAGTTGGGCTGCTAGCAGCAAAAGGTGATTACCATCTAATCATTTTTCTGAAACTTTACAAATCTTAAAAGCACGAGTTCACCCTAGGACTAGGATACTGGATACCCAAATGAACAGGACGTGAACGAACATACGAGAAACGCGAGCTAGATGTTTGTCCCTGGAGGAGCGCTAGCTAGGGGATGTGAATCGCGTGGGTGGGTTGATCATGGCATCTTTGATGATTTGATCCGTGCCGTGGCAACCTCGCGCGCGCGCACGCGGGCATCCACCTTTTTGGGGCTCGGCGACGTGTGGGCGCTCCCCGCTCGCTCCCCGCTCCACCTTTCCATGCCACTCTCTGCCTTGCTCCGTACGTGGGCGCGCTCCGGCCGTCATGCGCCGCAGTGCGCTCGATCCGCATCGCCCCGCGCTCACGTGGTGTGCCCGCGCCCGTGCGTGGCAGCGACCAGCGAGTGGCCGGGTCGAACCTTCCAAGGCCTTCCGCGCATGATGCAGTAGGAACCTAGTACTAGGGATTAGGAGGGACGTTGGCGCAAGGCGACGCTGCGGGCCAGCGAACAAGAGCGCACGCAGCGGCATCTCACACCTGTGCCGTTTTGTATGCTAGCGATCTAGTAGCAAGCAGTATGGTACTCCTAATTATACGCCTCACCGCGCATGGTGCGTCATGATTCCCGAGCTGCTAGCATTGTTATACAGAAGAAATTCGTGACAAAATCTCGATCTAGAAGACACTGCATTTTATAAATACGTAACTTTTACTGTCCATTATTTAGATATATATCATATTTCGACACGTAGTAGAAGCTATGTATCTAATAAAGTTAAAATAAATAATAATTTGGGACGGGATGAGTACTACAGTGCCTCTCTTTTCTGAGACCGTAGGCCGACAAACCTAAAGGCCACATTAACTACTAAGAGGCAGGTCAGGTCAAGTCAGCCTCTTCCCCTTGCCGAAGAAGAAAATAAAACGCCAGTTCGGGACTGGTTTTGGCGAATTAGGTGCTCGCTTGCCGCTGGTCCTGCCTCCTTGACAAATCCGGCACAGTACTCACTAGCTACCTCACCATCTCATCTCATTAGCTTTCCGCGAGCCTTGCTAATGGCTCCACGTCAGTACGTCACGCGAGGGCGAGCGCGCACGCGTCCGGCTCATCGCCCGTGCATGTGCCTAAGATTCCGTGTCCGGTAGACTAACCGCGAGGCCCGGGGCGCTGTACCACGGCACGGCCCGTGCGAGCGTACTGTTTGGAGGGAATAGGAAACCGTTTATTATGATTGGTGGAGGGTTGACCTGGCTCCCAAGGAGGATAAGGACCGGTGGTGTGGTGTGCTAATTCCTCCTGACGTTTTCAGTCGTAGGCATGCGATCATCTTATTCTTCAGTCTTTGGGTTATAAGTATATTTCTGAATAAAAGGTTGTGCATTTGGCCGGGTTAATATATCACGAGATAGTAGTATGGATAAATGAGCTGGTGTGGTAAGAAAAAAAAATAGTGCTAGTGGTTAAAGCAGCACATGCACTATTTGCCAAGAGTTGGTAGGAGTAATGACGAGGTGATTAAGTCAAAGTTGTGGTACTCATCAAGCTTGAAGGAACAGTATTAGTCCTCTTCATCGTTTTACTGTCTCCTGATGTCGCCCAATCAGGTCGTTATTAGTCCGGACTGGCTGAGGACAATCATGAACCATAACTTTGCTTTTGTTTTCCTGGTAGTAGTACAAAAGGGAGAAAGGGAGGAGAGAGCATAGGGGTAGTGTCCTAAGTGGTTTGGTTCACGATGCGTTCCTTTCAAGGGAGAAACCGCGCTCGATCATTTGTCAAGGCCCCCCTCCAACGACCCATCACGATCGCTCCGACTTTGCCGGATTCAGCGATGCCTTACTATGCGTCTGTTTACATTACTGCATGGCATTCCCTCATCCGTCTATTTCTTACTGTTATTATAAACCTGAATTCGCATTCTGATCAATTCCCCCCGGCCTCTTGCAGAAGCGTACGAGGTTCATGGCGGTTCCTGACGAGATCATCGGATGACACGGCGGGGATCTCACAGCGTACTCTTGCTTTGCCTTTCTTCTTGGGTTTTTCTCCCTTTAGTCGTCGATCGATCTCTTCGGCGAGAGAGGGCTAGAGGAGTTGCTGGGGCTTGGAACATGAGAAGCTGCTCGGACACCTATGGCTTCCTATCTAATCTCCCTAGCAATTCCCCAAGTCTTTTTAAGTCTTAGGCAATCTCAGAAAAAAAGAAAAAGTATATGTAGTAGTAGTAGTTAATTAGGAAGCAGAGAAAAATGAAGAAAAGCTTTGTACTGTACTGGTGTGAGACATGGCATCTGCAGACTGCAGCAACCACCATGATCAGATGATCAGTGTGAATGAGTCACTGAATCAGAATGTATATATATAATTAGCAAGATATTACTAGCTTTACCTTATTGTACACATTCATTTCCCCGTTGCACCGGTGGTTTGCAAAGGGCGGCTCTAATATAGCGATGTCGGCTTTGCTTTTGCCTTTTTGGCCGCGGCGGTGATGGCCTGGTCGAGCCGATGCCCGATGGGCACTGCTACTACGGCGACGCCGACGTACGCGTCGGCGGCACGCGCGCGTGCATATGAATGGGCAATACCTGTGGCGGCGCATGCGGTCGTCCCATCGCCTACGGCCACGAGGCCGGCGGCGCCGTCTGTCGTTTATCCGGAGCCGCTTCTGCCGTGGCCGTCGCCGTCGCCGCATCTGCTCGTGATGCTCATCTTTTTGGACAGGACTGCCGCCGCTGCACCGAGCCAACAAAATCGGCACCCACTCAAATATTTGCGGCTAGGAAGGAGGTGGGAAAAGGTCAATCAGCGCTTCATTCAGAGCTGGGGCGGCGTCGTGCGGGAGAGGCGACCTGGGTGGCCCGCGTCGGCGTAGCCCAGAAAAGAAACGACGACGATGGCTGCTGGAACAGCTGCGCAGAAAGGCCCGTCACCTGTTTGGGCCAGGCCGACAAAAGTGGGCGAAGTAACTTGACATTGATTTTGAGCCGGCGAAATCCTCTATCAGATTTTTAGAGGATGCAAACTTTGATGAACGGCGACGGTCATTTCAGATTTCCAGATTTTCAGAGGAAGCAAATTATCGCCACCGTTAGACACGGTCATTGACTCATTTCTATTTTCTGGAGCCCACTCTAATGAAACGGCGACGTTCGTCAGATTAGTCAGATTAGAGAATTGAGGGTCACTGTTGGGCACCCTTGGATGATGAGTGATTGATAATGTTACGTAGTTTGATGTTGCTCTTGGTTTATGATATGCAGGTGTAGGATGCGACATGGCGGCCGACGGCGTGCGGTGAAGGTCAAGCGAAAGGTTTATGCCGATGGACCAAGGGTGATGAAGGATGAATGCGAGTAGGCTTGGACCGATGGACCCGAGGAGTCTGGGTGGTCCACATAATGCACGGAAGAGCGAGAGAACATGACGGATGGAGATGGCGTCGGTCGAGTCAAGCCGGAGGCTCGGCGGAGGCCGGACACGCATCGACATCAAGGAGGTCGCGTGGCGGCCAATCGGAGATGAACGGTTTGGGCCTCAAAACCACCGCGCAGGCAGGTTTCCCGGTTTGGGCCTCAAAACTGGGGGCGAGCTCGGTGCAGCTGGAGCTTCAAGAAGGAGGGCACGTGGCATCATCGCGAAACTTGCGTCGAGGCGAAGCAAAGTCGTGAAGGTGGCGTGTCCATCCGATGCGTCTACAAAAAACTGGACCAAAATGCCTCTGCGTGGGCGGTTATTTTAGTTGTAGCTGTAGGGGTAGTTTAGTCATTTGTCATGGACTATATATGGGTCGATGGATGGTTGTTTCAGTACCCTTGTTAGAAAGCCTAATTCATTTGCTTAGAGGCTAGCCAAATGCTTAGAGAGAGAGTAGAGAGGGAGATGAGAGGATGATTGCTCTTTTCTCTTGATTTCTTCATTTTAGTGGGTGGATGAAGGGAGGAGGCTAGTCCTCATCTTGTAAAGATGTTGTCCTTGTAATTTAGTCAAGTTTGTGGTTTAAATCTGTGGTTAAATCTTTTGGTTTCTCCCATTTTTCTTTTCCGATATTTTCGAGCATTTTTTGTTCTTCGATTTTGAGCCCTCATCCCTCGAGATTTGTTGGGAGAAATTATTGCTAGGATCCTTGTGAGCATCTATAATGTGATCCCTCCTCAAATCCCCCACAGATTTAGCTTGAATTGTAGTTTTCCTAATAACTATTCCTTTCTTCTGTTCTTGACCGAAATCATAAATTCGAAGGTCAAGTCTTGCTTTTCAAGCAGATCTTTTGGATGAAGACTCACTGCTTCTAGGCGAACCTCTGGCTAAAGTTTCATGAAGTTTGGACATCATTTGATCAAGTTTCCCTTTTCTTTGGATCTTGACCCGCGCAGGGAAAAACAGGAAGTTCCGATTTTACAAAATAGGAAGTTCCAGTTTTTGCAACTTTTTTATTTTGGGGAGATCTCTTGGGAATAGACTCTTAACGGTCTTGGAAAGCCATGGTCCAAATCTCGTGAATTTTGGAGTTCGTTTGGTTGAGTTGTGCTATTTTTCTTGGAGCTCCTTCAGTCTGTCTGGGCAAAATCGGAGGTTCCGGTTTTTGAAAAGAGGAAGCTCCGGTTTCGGAAGATTCCCCTCCGATTTTGTGAATATTTCCCTCCAATTTTGATTCTAGTATTTCTAGTTTTTCTCTGAAGCTCTTGTTTTGCCTTAGCCCTTTCTGTGCTTGCTTCCACTTTGTGTTAAGGGTTTCTTAGTATCGTTCCTAGGTCCAGTAGCATCTCATTTAGCTATGTGGATCTGACAATTCTAAAAGAGAGGTGTGTAGGGTGGTTTTGGGATATATGCCGAATTCCTTTATTCAAGAAAATAATTTTAATCGGCTCCCATTCACCCCTCCCTCTGGTCGCCCATTCCGATCCTAGAATTGGTATTAGAGCTGGTTAAGATTTCTCCATACCCTAATCGGTTTCGAAACCCATTATGACGACCTTTGAGCATTTTCCTCGACCGCTGCACCCTACTTTGATGGCTCTGACTATCAGTATTGGAAAACTCGCATGAGAGCCCATCTAAATAGTAGAGGAGTAGAGGTTTGGGAAATCACTCAGGATGTTACTTATGTGATTCCAGCAACTCGCTTGACTCAAGATGAAAGAGATAAATATCACACCAACAACAAGGCGGTTGATATCTTATTTGCTAGTATGTACCGTGCTGAGTTTGATCGTGTTGAGGATCTATCTCTGACTCATGAGATTTGGTCCTGACTTTAGAGTTTTCATGAGGGGAACAGTCAAGTGAAGGCACAACTCTTTGAAACGTACTAGTGTGAGTATGAGAATTTTGTTCATTTGCCCGGTGACTCTACTGATGCTTTGTTCCAGTGCTTTCCTGCTATTGTGAACAAGATGAAACCAAACACTACTAACTTGCCCTGCACTGATCATGATGGAGCTTTAAAGCTCCTGCATGCCTTGGATCACGAGGTGTGGGGTACGAAGGTTGATACTATCATCGAGTCCACAAACTATGAGATTCTTATTACCGATGAGCTTTTCACCAAGCTAAAGTCGACAGAGGTTGACAAGAGGCTCCGAGCAAAACAGGGGAGCCCTACTGATCCGCATAGTATGGCTCTTGTGTCAGTCTACGTCTTTGGCTAACCCTTCTACCATGTCCTTTACTTTGTCCTCTTTGGTGTCTGTTTCAGAGGAGCAGTTGGAGATTCTTAACGAGGAGGAGCTCGCTTTGATCACGAGGCGGTTCATGCGCTTCAACGACAACCGCAAGAACCAACGAAGGAACAACAACAACTACTTTGAGTGTGGCAAGTCAGGTCACTTCACTGCCGACTGCCCCAACAAGAACAAGTCCAAGAACGGGTACGACTACAATAAGTACAAGAACAAGGACGGCACCAAGAAGAAGAAGAAGTACACCGATCGTGAGAAGAAGGAGCACTGTAAGAAGGCCAAAGCGCGCACCTTCATCACCTTCCTCAGCGACGTCGACTCCAACATCGACGTCCACACGGACTCTAGCTGAAGTGAGGAGGACGACAACCGCAAGGCGAAGAAGAAGGATGGCAAGAACTTCAACGGCCTTTGCTTTTACTCCGGCATGAACCGCGATGGGTACTGTGTCATGGCCCTCAACGCCGACAGCAAGAAGGATGGCAAGGAAAGCGACTCCGACACAGAAACAGAAGTAAAGCCTACTCCTGAACAACGTGCCTTAGAAGTAGTGGAATTGAATGATTGCTTGCTAAATCAAAATAAGTTACTAAAAAATGCTGCTCGTGAACGAATTGAGCTTAAGGCTAAGTTGGAGAATGCTTTGATTGAAATAGATATGCTTACATCTACTCCTACTGTTTCTGATGTTGTTGAGTGTAATGAACGTGCTGTTCACATGGTTAGTATAGCTTCCTTGCAATATAAGCATGCTTTGCTTGTAAATGAACTTAATTTGACTAGAGCTGCTTTAGATGAAGTTAAGACTAGACCTGTTTTACTTGGTGCTTGCAAATCTTACCCTGCTTTACTGATTCAACTTGATGATGCATATGCTAAGATTAAAGCTCTTGAGAAATATGATTTAATTGCTAAATCTAAAGTTCCTGAATGCACCAAGTGTCCTGAAGTTAAACATTTTTTGTAAAATACTGAGGATGAAAATTACTACTTGCGCACAGTTCTCAGTTGGGTATCAAGTAGGGAACCTCAGTTGGGTATGATGATTCAGGAATTTAAAAGGGTTGATGGTTTTGGGATTGAGAATGTGACCAAGGAGTGCAGATTTGATGGGTTGTATGAAAAGGTTTTTGATGGGTTGTATGAGAAGGTTGGTCGGTGCAGTGGTGAGAGAGAAAAACAAGCAACTTCCACTCCTTATGAGCTACCCAAGCTGAGTGGAGAGCAACCTAACTTAGATTGTGAGAAAAACTCTATAGAGTGTGTTAAAGATGGAGTGTTTATTGAGATACCATCAAAAGTTCCAAAGAAAGCCATCTGGGTGGAAAAAACCCAATCACATCAGAAACAAGCTTGACACACTCCCTGATATGCCTTTGAAGCAACCTCCACCAAAACCCTAAACCAAACCACAACCAAGAATGAACACTAAACCCAAAGATAACCCACAACTGAAAGTTAATCCTCAACCCAAAGCTAACCGACAGCCAAAATAACCTGTTCAGTTCCACTGTGAGTACTGTAAAAGGGAGAGTCATATTGAGGAGTTTTGTTTTCAAAGAAAGAAAGCTTTGAGGCGTGAGCGTGTGTGGGGAAACAAGGACATGTACCACCCTTCTCATGGTGTACATGCATCTAGAACAGCTCCTCTACCTCGTCGAGTGGATAGTGTGCGTTTAGCTTCTTCTCGTAGGTTTGCCAAGCATGCTCCTCGTCATGATCAATATGACTTAGGATAACATGGCCGTGGCTTTGAATCTCAGAGGTACAACGGACCACGTTTTCCCCCTCGTGGTGGCCGTAGTCCTCCAGTGAGTCGAGAGATGGTTGATTTTGCTAACCCCACTCTTGAGCAAATGGTTCGATATTTGTATTCTACTTATTTTACTAACCCCAGTGTTGAGACCTTTGCTCATCCTAGGTCTTCTTTTTGTTGAGCAGGTCGAAGTCCTAGAGAACACGTGGCTTATTGACTCTGGTTGTTCTCGACACATGACCGATGATCACAGATGGTTCTCCAGCCTTACCCCGGTGATGACCAGAGAGTACATCACTTTCGGGGATAATAGCAAGGGAAAGGTATTGTCTGAGGGTGTCATTAAGGTAAGTGAGAATTTCATGCTCAAGTGAGTTGCTCTTATTGATTCCCTCGGTTTCAATTTGTTTTTGGTTTCGCAACTGCTTGATGATGGTTTTGAGGTTCGTTTCAAGCAGGGAGCCACACGGATTTTAGACTCTCGAGGTGATCTTGCGTGTATGATCGTCCCCGAGGGTCAGGTTTTTCGAGTTGACTTTTCTAAGTCGTTTGGTCTCTCTTAGTGTTTAGTTGCTGGTTCTCCTTCTGAGCTTTGGAAGTGGTATAGGAGATTGGGTCATTTGAGTTTTGATTTGCTTTCCCGCTTGAGTGCTCTTGATCTTATTCGAGGATTGCCTAAGCTCAAGTTTGAGAAAGATCTTGGTTGTGCTCCTTGTTGTTATGGCAAAATAGTTGCCGCTGCTCACCCACCTTTGAATCAGGTGATGACTGAGCATCCAGGAGAGCTGTTGCACATGGATACAGTTAGTCGAGCTCGCATTTGCTCAGTTGGTGGGAAGTGGTATGTTCTTGTGGTTGTCGATGATTTTTCGAGGTATTCATGGGTCTTTTTCATGGAATCTAAGGAGGAGGCATTTTCTTTTGTTCGAGATTTGATCTTGAGGTTGAAAAATGAGCGACCTACAGATGCCATGAGAGCTATTCATAGTGACAATGGCATAGAATTCAAGAACGCTCATTTTAAAACCTTTTGTAATGATTTTGGTCTTGAACACAAATTTTCATCGCCTTATGTCCCTCCTTAGAATGGTGTTGTTGAATGGAAAAATTGGACTCTTTGTGAAATGGCTAGGATGATGCTTGATGGGCAAAGGACTCCTATAAAATATTGGGCCAAAGCCGTGAACACTGCTTGCTATGTTTCCAATCGAATCTTTTTGCGAGCTTTCCTGAAGAAAACCTCTTATAAGCTGATGCCTCGACGCACCCCCAAAGTAAGTCACCTGAGAGTGTTTGGCTGCAAGTGTTTCATTCTCAAGCAAAGTAATTTGGACAAATTTGAGTCTCGTTCTACGGATGGTATTTTTCTAAAATATGCTTCTTATAGTCGTGCGTATCGTGTGCTCAATCTTGAAACTAACCAGATCGTGGAAACTTGGGAGATTACCTTCGATGAAACTATGCCTTGCACAACTCCTGTCATTGAGGTTGCAGGTGAACATGAAATGGGGCAAAGCATCTTTGAGGGAGAGGAAGAGCATGTTGATAGTGGTGATGAAGAGGATGATGAGATTGACCATGCTCCAGCTGTTGCACATGTACCTTCTACTTCGACTACGACAGTTGATGGCCCTACCTCCACTCACACTACTACAAGCCATCAACAAGTACCACTACATGAAGATGAAGAAAAAGATCAGAGTGATCCAGCTGCTGTTGAGGGGGAGGCGATTTCAGACCAAGAGGCTCCATGATACATTCAGCGTTGCCATCCTCCACGACAAATGATCGGTAATTTACATGAACGCACCACTAGGCACAGCTCTAGGCAGATTTCACACTTTGCACATTCTGCTTTTGTTGTTTCTTTCAAATCTCGAGATATGGGATATGCTTTATCTGATTCAAACTGAGTTAATGCCATACATAAGGAGTTGAAGAACTTTGAGTTAAATAGGATTTGGGTTTTAGTTGAACCACCTCCAAATTGTCATCCTATAGGAACAAAATAGATTTTCAAAAATAAATAAGGTGAGGATGGGTTGGTTGTGAGAAACAAAGCGAGGTTGGTTGCCCAAGGTTTTAGCCAAAAGAGGGAATTGATTATGAGGAAATATTTGCTCCTGTTGCCCGTTTGGAAGTGATTAGAATCCTTCTAGCCTTCTCTGTGGCTAAAGGTTTTAAGCTCTTTCAAATGGATCTGAAAAGTGCCTTCCTAAATGGGTTTATTGAAGAGGAAGTGTATGTGAAACAATCGTCTGGTTTTGATAATCCTAAACATACTGATCATGTTTTCAAACTCCAGAAAGCTCTCTATGGCCTTAAACAAGCACCCAGAGTGTGGTATGCTAGATTGAAATCCTTTTTGCTTGAACGGGTTTGAAATGGGGTCAGTGGATAAAACACTCTTTCTCCTCAGACAAGGCAATGACTTGTTGATTATTCAGATATACGTGGATGATATTATCTTTGGTGGTTTCTTCTCATGCTTTGGTTGCCAAGTTTGCAGACGATATGAGTAGGGAATTTGAGATGTTGATGATGGGTGCGTTGACCTTCTTCCTCGGGCTACAAATCAAGCAAAGCAAGGATGGGACCTTTGTGCACCAAGGCAAGTACACGAAGGATGTCCTGAGGAAGTTCGACATGGTTGATGCCAAGCCATTGTCAACTCCCATGGCAACGATGACGACTTTGGATGCGAATGAAGATGGAGAATCGGTGGACTAGAAGGAGTACTAGACCATGATCGGCTCCCTCCTGTACCTGATGGCGACGAGGCCGGACATACAATTCGTCGTGTATCTGTGCGCTCATTTTCAAGCTTCACCGAGAACATCTCATCGTCAAGCGGTAAAGAAAATTATGAGGTACCTTCGTTTCACGCTTGAGTTTCGTTTGTGGTACTCTGCCTCCTCGACACTAACACTTCGCGGTTACTCCGATGCGGATTTCGCTGGGTGTCGGTTGGATCGCAAGTTCACTTCTGGTACTTGTCAGTTTCTTGGTTCGTCTTTGGTTTCCTGGTCTTCCCGCAAACAGTCCAGTGTTGCTCAGTCTACCACCGAAGCCAAGTACATTGCCGCTGCTAGTTGCCGTTCCCAACTGTTGTGGAAGATCTCCACTTTGAGAGACTTTGGTTTGAGTTTTTCTCATGTACCCCTCCTATGTGACAGTACGAGTGCCATCAGTGTAACCAAAAATCCTGTTCTCCATTGAAAAACTAAACACATAGATGTGAGACACCACTTTCTGAGAGATCATGTTGAGAAATGGGATATTGATCTTGGCCACGTTGCTACCCAAAACCAACTCGCTGACATCTTTACCAAACCCCTAGATCAAGCCACTTTTGCTCGTTTGCGGGGAGAGTTGGGTGTGTGCTTTCCCTTCTGAGTTAAGTTTTGAAGCTTCTCTTGTATTATACTTGTATCATACTTTATTGTATACCATGATAGGCTAGCCACCTTTTCTTGATAGCATTTTTTGTTTTTTCATGTATATCTTATCACGCTATCTTTTGTGATATATTGTGGTGGATGATACATGTGAACATCATGTCATATACTTTACCTTACTTCACATTTGGGTATGGCATGTTGTTCATCTGTATCATTTTAGCTTAGTTCCATTGTATCTGTATCATATTGCATTTGTATCATATTCCAGTAGATGAGCTTCTCCTATATACCCTGTGTACTTTCTTATGCTACTTGTGAGCTAGTGCTTTGATTGGTGATTTTGATGCAATGTGCAGTTATACTCTTGATGATATTGTCTTATAAACATGATGGGATAACTGTTTTTGGAATCCCCGGCTAATTCTACTCTATGAGCTTGACTTGCTTATCACCCATGAGTAGATGCTTGGTTATGCATTGCTTTTGCTTGAATGCTGGTTCCATATTTAGCTTATGTTTGGAATTCATGTTCTTTTCAATTGGATTAAAGACCTAGGTATCATTGTAAATGTTTAGCCCATGATGCATTCCTTGGGAAAGCATGGGTTCTTTGTGCTGCAAAGATACTTCATGTACCTTATTTTATGTGAATGATGAAAAAAATGATGAAAAGAAAAATTCAATAATTCGCCAAGTGTTTATGCTTAATGTTCATATCTTTGTTTGCTTAGTTGTTACATGATGTCTACCAAAAGAAGTAGGCACATGGTTTCAATAAGCTTTGACATTAGTTGTGTTGCATATGTGGGTGTTTGCAATGATCTCTTGTTGAGAATGTATCTCCCTTGTATGAGCTCTGATGGTCCAGTTTATTCTTGCTCGGATGATTTATGATTAGGTGCTTGCTCATGTGGTGATATTTTTACAAATTGTCAAAACTTGACACAAGCTATGCCTTATGCTTATATCATAATATCCTCTTGATGGCGATGCAATTGCTCTTTATGATCTACCTGATTCTGCATTACCTCACTGGTAGTGTTTGTGAGTGCTTTGTGATATATTTGAGAAGCTTGCTAGGTTCTGCATTTCCATAGCATACATTTTGTGCTCTCATGCTATCTTTGATGTTTGCATTGTTAACAAGGGGGAGAGATTCACACAAACTCATTTATCTGTCAAGGGGGAGAGATTGCATGTATGCATGTGTTGACACCATTTTTTGACATACGTCAAAGATGGCATCAAGAGGAAGCAGAGATACCAGTGCATAGTGGAAAGATAACGGCTAGTGGAATTGGCCGGTGAGATTGCAGAGGATTCAGCCGATGAAGTTATGGAGATCGGCCGATAGAGTAAGGCAGAAGACTAATCAATGGGATCACAGGGGTGTAGCCGATGGAAGATGATGGATGCGTAGCCAATGGAGTCAGCTGATGCGAGCAAAAGAGTTCTAGCCGATTGGAAATGTTGGAGGTTCGGCCGACGAGGAGCAAGTTTTGACCGGTAGAGGCCAAGTTCGTTTCCAACTCCTGCGCGAGTTATTTTTATTTAGAAAGTTTATTTTCTTTAGAGATAGATCTTATGATTTGTCGTAACCAATTAGGATTAGAAATCTTGATGTATAGGGTATAAATAGGGGTCTTGTAAGCTCTGGAGACATACACATCATAATTAATACAAATCTACTATTTTCGCAATATACTTTCAAGTCGGGGACTTCACCATTATTTTCTTTTCTTCACGAGTTCTTCCAAGCTAGTTGGGCTGCATTGCTTCGATCTCCGGCTAGACTGTAAGTTCCGTGTTTACCGAATACTTTCTAGGCTTTAACGTCGGCCGCATCGCTGTTGTTTCGTTTAGATTTATTCACAAGTTAATGATATTTACTAGATCTGCAGGTTTTATTCTTTAAATCTTGTTGTTTTAGTTTTTATCACAGTTATCCAACTTAGAACACGTTCCGATCGACTTTTGCTTTATTTTCTCGTACCAATCTACTGTCACATAGCCAGTTAGATCTGTTTTAAGTGTTGTTCATGTGGTACTGTTTAGGTTGTATTTTACGCTTCCTTTACATCTACTACATCCACATCAGCTGATCTAGCCGATTGTCTTTGCTCGTGATGGCAGTCTTGCCGATACATCCTGTGGAGCGATTCGGAACGCCAGCCGATTTGCTCTTATATTTGATATTTTATCTGTTAATGTCAATCAACAGGTCAGATTGACTGGCACACCACGGATCGATAGGGCTACAACCTGAACAGGAGTGAAACAGATTCTCCTGAGTTTCGTGTGTTAGTGAGCGGGAGTCATCTCTCGATTTTTGCGTTTACAACATGTTTTCAGGGGGAGTGCATATGTTCAAGGGGGGGTTTGTGAGCTCTTGTGCTATATTTGTGAGCTTTTTATGCTCTTGTGCTCTTTTGCCGGTCGCGTTGAGCTTTTTACCTCTTCTTGAGGAGCCGGCGTTTAGTTTGAGCATTTGATCTTCACATGATTGGTGTTGAGCCATTTCTGCCTCTTCTTGAGGGATCATGTGTTTGTCTCAGTTGTGTAGAGTTGTTGCCCTTATCTTAGGGGACTGAGACTTCTCAATTCGAGTGATCTTGTGTTTGTCTTTTCACTTGGCTTTTTTAGCACTTGAATGAGCTCTTATCTTTCCTTCTCTTTCTTTTATTTCTTTCAACTATGAATTTATGTTGAGTGTTGTTAATGCACTCATCAAGGGGGAGATTGAGGACCAATGGTGGTCACCCTTGGATGATGAGTGATTGACAACGTTGTGTAGTTTGATGTTGCTCTTGGCTTGTGATGTGCAGGTGTAGGATGCGACATGGCGGCCGACGGTATGCGGTGAAGGTCAATCGAAAGGTTCATGCCGATGGACCAAGGACGGTGAAGGATGAACGTGAGTAGGCTTGGACCGATGGATCCGAGGAGTCCGGGCGGAGTCACGGGTGGTCCACATGGTGCACGGAACAGCGAGAGAACATGACGGATGGAGACGGCGTCGGTCGAGTCGAGCGGGAAGCTCAGTGGAGGCCGGACACGCGTCGACATCAAGGAGGTCGCGTGGTGGCCAAGTGGAGATAGACGGTTTGGGTGGTTTGGGCCTCAAAACCACAACGCAGGCAGATTTTCCGGTTTGGGCCTCAAAACTGAGGGCAAGCCCGGTGCGACTGGAGCTTTGAGAAGGAGGGCACATGGCATCATCGCGAAGCTTGCATCGAGGCAAAGCAAAGTCGTGAAGGTGGCGTGTCCGTCCGATGCGTCTATAAAAAATTGGACCAAAATGCCCCTGCGTGAGCGGTTATTTTAGTTGTAGCTATAGGAGTAGTTTAGTCATCTGCCATGGACTATATATATATGGGTAGATGGCTGGTGGTTGTTTCAGTACCCTTGTTAGAAACCCTAATTCATTTGCTTAGAGGCTAGCCAAGTGCTTAGAGAGAGAGAGGAGAGAGAGGGAGATGAGAGGATGATTGCTCTTTTCTCTTGATTTCTTCATCTTAGTGGGTGGATGAAAGGAGGAGGCTAGTCCTCATCTTGTAAAGATGTTGTCCTCGTGATTTAGTCGAGTTTGTGGTTCAAATCCGTGGCTAAGTCTTTTGGTTTCTCCCATTTCTGTTTTTCAGTATTTTCGGAGCTATTTTTTGGGATTTATTGTTGTTCGAGTTTGAGCCCTCATCCCGCGAGGTTTGTTAGTGGAAATTATTGCTAGGATCCTTGTGAGCATCTATGATGTGATCCCCAACTCAAATCCTCCAAGGATTCAGCTTGAATTTGTAGTTTTCCTAATAACTATTTTTCTCTTGTGTTCTTGACCGAAATCATGAATTCCAAGGTTAAGTTCGTATCTTTTCGAGCAGATCTTTTGGACGAAGACTCACTGCTTCTAGGCGAACCTATGGTTAAAATTTTGTGAGGTTTGGACATCATTTAATTGACTTTCCCTTTTCTTTTGATCTTTACCCGCGTAGGGAAAAACGTGTAGGGAAAAATAGGAAGTTCCGGTTTTACAAACCAAGAAGTTCTGGTTTTTGCAACTTGCTAATTATTGGGGAGATCTCTTGGGAATAGACTCTTAATGGTCTTGGAAAGCCATGGTCCAAATCTCGTGAATTTTGGAGTTCGTTTGGTTGAGTTTTGCTATTTTTCTTGGAGCTCCTCCAGGCTGTTTGGGCAAAATCGGAGGTTCCGGTTTTTGAAAAGAGGAAGCTCCGGTTTCGGAAGATTCTCCTCCGGTTTTGAGAATATTCCCTTCCGGTTTTGGTTCCATTAGTTCCGGTTTTTATCTGAAGCTCATTCTCTGCCTAAGCTCTTTTCGTGCTTACTTTCGCTTTGTGTCAAGGGTTTCCCCTCCGGTTTTGGTTCCATTAGTTCCGGTTTTCTCTAAAGCTCTTTCCGTGCTTACTTCCGCTTTGTGTCAAAGGTTTCCTAGTATTGTTCCTAGATCTAGTAGCATCTCATTTAGCTATGTGGATCTGACAATTCTAGAAGAGAGGTGTGTAGGGTGGTTTTTGGGATATAGGCTGAATTCCTTTATTTAAGAAAATAATTTTAATCGACTCCCATTCAACTCCGCCCTGTTCCGGTCAGAATCATTTTTCTTTTGATGAAAACCAAATTTTATACGGTAACATCAAAACGTGGCTTGGCAAATTGCATTGGGCGCCGAACATTGAGGACGGTGGCGTCTGGAGGAGGACATTGAAGCTGTTGCTGTTGAGTGTTGAACCCCTTGAAGCTCTCGGCGCATTCGCCTCGCTAGAGAAGGCGTGGCCCATGGCACTCATCCGCACCGAAAGCGCTATTTTCCGCGGGCAGTGGGCATCCTTTCCGCGCGCCGCTAGCTAGTTGGTGCGCTCGCGCGTCGCCGGTTACCGCCAGGCGCCAGCGTCCGTTCCCCGCAAGCGCTTTCCGTGCTAGTCTCTACGGTTTCGTGCCGTTTCTACCGTTTCTTCCAGGCTCTCGTCTGGCCGTCTGGAGGCCTTTCTTCTAGGCTCGTCTGGGGAGCAGAGGGCCAGTCGGCCAGACCCAGAGGTCACTGCGAGAGAGCGTGTCGCGACGAAGCCAAGCGAGCTAGTAGCTATCCGAACAAGGGGTCGAGGCATGGCGGAGGAGGCGCCTGCGCTGGCGGCTGCGGCGGGGACGAAGATGACGATGGTGGCGGGGGTCGACGAGAGCGAGCACAGCTTCTACGCGCTGCAGTGGGCGCTGCAGCACTTCTTCCCGCCGGGCCAGCCGCAGCAGTACCGCCTCGCCGTCGTCACCGCCATGCCCTCCGCCGCCGTCGGGCTCGCCGGCACAGGTACGACTTAACAGCGGTCCTCCTGTAGTCCTGCCTGCGCGCTGCTTCCATCATGCTAATCGACTGCTCCGTTCAGGCGCCTTGATGGATGTGCGGTCGTTCGTGGAGGCGGACCTCAAGCGCGCCGCGCGGCGTGTCCTCGACAAGGCAAAGGAGCTCTGCGCGCAGGTACGCGCACCAACCAAACCAACCAGATCCCCACCACGCACGATCTTGAAATACCTTGATCCTTGCTCCTCCATCCGCAGATGCAAGACCGAAATCATGAACGCGAATCGAAGCTCTAATTTCTCTTGATCAATCTACTTACTCCATGCTCTCATGTTGGGCATGCTGGTGAATCCGCTGCAGGTGCAGGTGGCCGACGTCGAGTTCGAGGCGTTGGAGGGGGACGCCAGGAACGTGCTCTGCGACGCGGCGGAGAGGCACCACGCCGAGATGCTCGTCGTCGGCAGCCACGGCTACGGAGCGATCAAAAGGTCTGTGACATCTCAACGCGACAACGCCTTAGTATGCTCTGCTCTGCTCTGTTTATGTTCTGTTTCCCAACTTCACTTGTGATTAGCAACTGGCAAGGAGTACAGCTAATGAAAGGAATATGCTCAGATCATGAGATTGCTTTGACGCCAATACTGTTCGAGTTAATATTTTTGCTAATGTATTATTTGGTATAATGGTATATGTCCAACCAAAGTAGAATAATTAGAGACAAGCATAATATATGAAATGGCTCTGTCCCGGTACAGTCTTATCTTCAAGTCATGCAGCAAAAACTTGTAAGTTCCTTTTTTACTAGTTCGCAGCTCTAATGGAGTATGCAGCAAAATACGCAAAACTTTTTTCAGATTCAAAAATATGTTTACGGTTGACGATCAAAGAGCTAGGCTTGCCTGACAGAGGCCTTCTAGAATGGGGGCAAATACTAAACTGTTTAGAAGTATTTGTAAATTCACTTTTCAAACCACATCTTATATGGATTTTTTTTTATTTCACTCTCCATGTGCATACAGGACAATAAGTCACTGTAATGCGCGTTGCCTTACCTTGAAGACTGCATTATTTTCCTTCTCTGCTTTATGTTTCTTCTTGTACTCACTTTGCTTCAGTATTACTGAGTCCCTTGAACCTCCACCAGGGCTGTTCTTGGAAGCGTGAGCGATTACTGCGCCCATCATGCGCACTGCACCGTGATGATAGTAAAGAAGCCAAAGCACAAGCACTGATCAATGCAACGATGTGATCGACCGGTATTTCGCAAATATATGTTTTGCCAAATTGTGTGTGTGCGTTGGGGTGTGAACAATTCGATCATCAACCATCACATCTCCGGTCGGTTACTCCAAGTATCCGAGGCAATCATTCGACGTGTGGTTTGAGTATAGTACAAATAACTGTTGTCTATTGCCTCAAACATTGTGTTTTGTTATTCATGCAACTGCTATGGATGTATTTTGTGACTGCAATGTGAATGTGCATGTAATTTATAGGTGGAGAAAATCGCAGGCGATACTTCTTCGAGACGTGCGTGGTTCGACCGACACGGCGACACTATGGGCCTGATCAGCAAAGGTTTGGCCCATATTCGAGCAAGAGTCGCGTGCTGTTCATCACGGCCTACCAGCCCATCGGCATCCTGGGCACAAATTGAAGTGCCGTTGGCCCTGTCACATAAAACACCCTTGTGTATATGCCTGACGTTAGGGAATTGGAAGGGAATTTAAGCATAGCAACCATGAACCAAAGAAGCTCCCAAAGCATGCAAAGCTAAAGCCAGAGTGGTTGGCACGGTCACGACTCACGACCCATGATGGAGAAGGGAAAAAGAAACGCTGAACCGCGGCCAGTTTTGGCGTTGTGTTGTCCCGGCATGATTGGCGCCTTTCGGTGTGCGGCGTGCCTGCCATGAATCACCCCCACACCCGGCAAAAGAAAGATTCTTCCGGCCTCCACTGCTGCTGACGCGATGGCCTCCTTCCCAATCGCGTTCCCCGTCGTGAGCGAGGTGCTTCGTGCGCTCTCCGGGGGGAAAGCGATGATTAACCGCTCCGCTCCTGAAAAGATGGTAAACCTCGCCATCGTCTCATCTAGTCATCTCCACGT
The DNA here is from genome assembly GCF_005286985.2 of Setaria viridis. NCBI lineage: Eukaryota > Viridiplantae > Streptophyta > Magnoliopsida > Poales > Poaceae > Setaria > Setaria viridis. Next base: position 28,842,505 of record NC_048264.2, on the reverse strand, counting down.
TTTATGGCTCTTATGTGCTACGCATGTATCTCCTTGGATATATATATCTCATCTGTATATCTAGCTAGCACTTCGTCTCTCCTCTCCCACACATGAATCATCATTTTGTTCCGGGAAATATCAGCTTTTTTCGGAGCACGATTCCAAAAAGGGGTAGTGGGGTACCATTGGTACTTGGACCACGATTGATATTTTTTTCACGTGATTAACCATGTGGTTCCAAAATCCCCGTCTTCATTCTCCATCAAGCATGCGTCGCCTCCTGACCATGACCTGGAACTAATTCGCACCATCATCGCCCGTACAGAAATGCATTGAGTATACGCTCATCAAGCACTGTTGATCACCATGGCCGCGCTTGTGGATTCTTCCGCCCAGAGCTGATATGGCGTTGACACGCTCATCATGAGTCAATACATGTCTGGACGATGAGCACGATTGGTTGGTGTCCAAAATTTACCATACCAAAATTTAGGCAAATCAAAACATAGACATGCCATACCAAAATCTGAGCAAAAATTCTAGAACATGACTTGATTGGGTGCCAACCAAGTGAATGCTAAAGACTTTGGGAGGCAACCAATCGAGTTCAATGTGCCCCCTTCTTCTAGACCTGCCCACCCTACTGACACTACTAGAGAACTGACTTTCCACCCAACTCTTTTTGTGCCGGTTGACTTTGGATCCAGGACTAAACCTTTAGTCCTAGGTCAAAAATGAGGCACCGAAACGACATCGACGGGAGCGGCTTTAGTTCCGGTTGTAAAGATCTGGCACCGACGCCCCCCTTATCCCGGTTGAAAATTTCAACCGGGACAAAAGATCCCCCCTTGTCCGATTGGTAATTCCAACTGGGACAAAAGGCACTACCCACGGGCGTCACCTCTCTCCACATTAATATCTCACCTATCTCTTCTCTTCCTTATCTCTTTTCCTTCCACTGGTGCCTCCTATCTCCTCCTCCTCTCGCGCAGGCACCCCCTCCCCTCCCTCTCTTCCTGTCCCGCCCCTCCCCCTCTGCTCCCCTCCACTTCCCTCTCTGCTCGCCCCTCACTAGCAGTGAGTAGCGGCAGCGGGGCGAGGGCGGGCGGGGGCGGGCAGGCTGGCGGCGCGGGCGGAGCGGAGGCGGGCCGAGGCGGTGGCCGGCGGGCGTGGGGTGTGTGTGGCTTTTTTTATTTTTTTCGAAACTTTTTAGTCCCGGTTGGTAACAACTAAAGGGGGTCCCGGGTGGATGATCCGGGATTAAAAAATCCACTTTTATCAAAAAATAATTATGATTAGGCATTAGAGAGATATGATCCGGGAGCATTGTGAACCGAAGATATCCTCACTGTCTGCGGTTTTCATTTTTACACCTGACCTGATCCGGCAAATTCCTGACAGATCCAACAAGACTTGATGGCAGCTGACAGTGGTTAATTCTGCCTATGATTCGGCCGATCTGGCCTTGTTTAGTTGCCAAAATTGGGAGTGCCAAAATTACTGTGCCGGCACTGTAGCACACTGTAGTATTTCGTTTGTATTTATGAATTATTGTCCAAACATTGACTAATTAGGCTTAAAAGATTCGTCTCGCAAAGTACAACAAAACTGTGCAATTAGTTTTTAATTTCATCTACATTTAATACTCCATGCATGTATCGCAAGTTTGATGATGGGGAATCTTCTTTTTGCATAGTGTCAAAGTTGGGAGTTGGAAGTGAAGTAAACAAGGGCCAAAAGAGAAGTTTTCGGCGCTCAGGCACAGGCACGCAACCCTCTGAATGACGTTCGCTAAGAAGGGCATCGAGGTCACTTGGTTGGCGTTAAAGCACCGGAAACGAGAGGCCGGTGGTCTCGGACAGTGCCGGTGCGGGGACTGATGCATCCCCCAATCCCATCCCTGTGGTATGTGGAATGCTCTGGTGCTCGTTAGCGTTAAAATGAAATGGAAAACGGACGGTCGGTCAGGTCAGGTCTGGTCAGTTGATTGAGTAGTAGTACTGTGCTAATGAAAAGGATCAAGACCTTATTTAGTTGCCCAATTTTAAGGTGCCAAAAATACTGTAGCGACACTGTAACGTTTCGTTTGTATTTGTGAATTATTGTCCAAATATTGACTAATTAGGCTCAAAAGATTCGTCTCGCAAAGTACAACAAAACTGTGCAATTATTTTTTGATTTCGTCTACATTCAGTACTCCATGCATGTACCGCAAGTTTGATGTGATGAGGAATCTTCTTTTTCATAGTGTTAAAGTTGGGATTTGGGGGTGAACTAAACAAGGCCCAACTAGCAAACTAGTATTTCCTCTGTTCAGTTCAGCTGTTAGGATGTGTAGCCGTTGTAATAAATACAATAAAGTAAAATACAATAAAATGCACCTATCATATGCTTAGCTTAGGGGGGTGTTTGGATATGAGGTGCTAAATTTTAGCAGGGTCATATCGGATATTCGGATGCTAATTAGAATGACTGAACATGAGCTAATTACAAAACTAATTGCATAGATGGAGTCTAATTCGCGAGACAAATCTGTTAAGGCTAATTAATCCATCATTAGCAAATGGTTATTGTAGCATCACATTGTCAAATCATGGACTAATTAGGTTTAATATATTCATCTCGCGAATTAGACTCCATCTGTGCAATTAGTTTTGTAATTAGACTATATTTAATACTCCTAATTAGTATCCAAACATCCGATGTGACACGTGCTAAAGTTTAACACGGTGTTTCCAAACACCCCCTTAATACGCTCGGGATTTTTTCAACCTGGAGCTATCCGTGTGTGTACGAAAGTACTTCCTCTGAAGGACAGGAGCAGTAGTAAACTGCGCATCGAAATCCAGGAAGCAGGATGGAAGCTGCATCCCGTCAGAATGCAGAGCGCGGCTGATCCATTCTAGTCTTGTTTTCTCGTCCCAGAATAGATCGCCATTAGCGCCGGCCGAGCCAGGCGCGTACACACGTCGTGACGTCGTCGTCCGGGAAGGAATGCTCCCGATCCGGGCCGTAACATGCAGCTCGGAGACGGTGTCGTACACGACGTGTGGCAGCGGCGGGGCGCCGAGGCTGCCCCTGGGTGTGATGCTGTGAGGTGGTCATGTGAACCGATTCAGAGTACCAGGAGATTCCGGGGTGGACACCACTGTACCTCCAGCACTGCCGACGGCGCTTTTTGACGCAGGCATGCCTTGCCTCGTCCATGTGTTCGCGCTGGTTGATCGCCACAGGTGCTATTTGGATCCGAAAGTAATTGTTACTCCATTCATTTTAAATTATTGTAGTCTGTTTTGATTTTTTTAACTAGACATATACCATATCTAGATACATAATAATATTTATGAACATAAGAATACTGAAACGACCTAATATTATGTCGTACAATTTGGAACGAAGGTAGTACATAATATTATGTCGTTAATTTCTGAGGTGAATCCAAATAGAATCTATTAATATCTAGCTAAAGTCCTTATACTAGTTACTATTAAGCTAACCGATCCAACCTAATTAATTTCAGCTAGCTCTTTGATTAGCTGGATGGATCCAAACAGAATCTTACTCACTTAGCGTTACAGTTTATTTGCTTTCTTCTTGATTCGTGTCTTGGGACATCTAGTGTGCTGGAACTTATTAACGAAGAGATCATGGACGGAATGGTTCCTTTTGATCTGAAATATATTTTGAACCAGGTCCTTTCGAAGTGGTTTCACATTATCTCCAAAGAAATTGACAACACCATAACATGTTGGCCAGAGTTGGATAAGAGGACCCAGCCTTAACATGTTGGCTTGTGTTGGATAAGAGGACCTAGCAGGGGCATATGTCCCACTCAGATTTTAGATTTAAGTGTGATTTTGTTTAGTGGTCCACACTAATTGAACTCTAAGTATTACTCAGTAAACAATAGTAGCTTATTCAATAAAGTTTTATATTTGCCGGGGTCAAGATCTGCCAGTGGTATTGTAATATCGTACTTTCTCGAGATGCTACAAAGAAACTACGTACTAGCAGACTCCTACTCATTTTTTTTTTGGTTCGACCAGGTCTGTGCGATCCCGAACCTGATGTGAACGTGTGAGCTAATTTAAAGCAGGATTGTGTCTTATCATGCGTTTACGCCACGCGTTAGGCACCGTTACGCTTTTTTTCTCTATTGCATTGTGGACATTTGGTACAGTAATACTGGTTGACGAGAGCGAAAACATACTATTTATTTATATTATGTGTGAGATCTATTATATATAGCCAGCCACATCATCTCATATTCCTTCCAAGTGGTTTCTTTTATATCCCCAAGAGGACTAAACAATGAAGTTTAGCCGTTTTGTGGTCGGTGCATGCCGCAAGTAGACATGAGAAAACGCCAAAAGATGTGCCCAAGCCCGAAAGAACTGTCGGGATGAAGTTTGTATGGTTTTTTTTTGGGTCGGACTGGACTGCTCATCATTTTTACATTGAAAAATAAATAAAATAAATAGTCCAGTTCAATATTTTTAGGCTGCTAAAATTAACGCCACGCTAGACCTAAGCATTTTAGTACAGTCGAAGTCCGAGCCCACCGAGTTTTGACTCAATCATGTCTGCTCTAAAACTAGACCTGAAAAAATCAGGTAGGATCGAGCCCTACCCGACAATTTAATTTAATTTAATTATTCCCCAACTACAAAAGAAAGTGTGGGAAGTCCAAAACCGAGCCGGACCCGGTCCGAGCTTAGCCCAAAAACAACCATAAATGAGATCACAAAATTTAGACCGGAAATTAACCGGGCCGTCCTTTTTCGGCTGAACTTGAGCCCAGCCCGCTCCGAAAAATACTCATGCCTGCACTATGCCCAGCCCTAATGTAGCTACGGGTCGAACTTGATTAGGCCAACTTTGCTCTCTAGCTGCGAGTAGTACTCGGATCGACTGATGAACAGCCGGAAGCAATTCAACGGATCGCGTCCGTCCATCCGCTCCATCCCATGGAAGCTGAGGTCGACAGGGCAAACCGCCCAAGCGGGGAATGTACCGTGCACCTTGCGGCTTTAATTTCGCCGCCGGTCACGTGTGCGAGCGGGAGCGTGAATGCACGCACGCACCGACCCCCCAAAAGGAGGTGTGCGCCGATGCATTCGGAGCGATCAAGGCCGTCGCATTCACTACGCAAAAGCGCAGTCCGGCCGGCCGCCCCCATTATCACGGGAGTGGGTACGGGTACGGGGTAGGTATGCGCTACGATACGACACTGTACGTGGGGCGTACGCCGTCCATACCATACGGCGAGGGAGGCCACGGACTCACGGCATCGTCGGACAGGGCGTGACCACGGCGCGGAGCTGCAGGTGCTGACCGGACACGCGTCCACGCCGAGCGCACGCCTGTGCGTTGACCTGGAAAAGCCTACGGGACCTGTGAACCTGACCTGATCACCTGACTGATGAGTTTGTACTGGAGAACGCACTACCTGGGACACCATTCTTTCTCTGCCGCCCTTTTTCATTCGGCTCAGAGGTGTTCATGCACTCATGCTCAACGGCCAGATTGCTGCGACGATAACCACGAGTGCTAACCAAGCGTCGTCAGGCCTCCTCTCTCCCGTTGTTTTTGGCCGCTGAGGCGCTGGCACGCGTCTTTCTTTTGTGTTTCTCCTTCAACGCTCCTCACGGTTCCAACTGGGCGCGCGATGTTCTTCAGCAAAGACACCGTTTGTTTACTGGCACGGCGCGCTCGTAACGGTCGGTTGGATGCTGCGCGAGCACATGGTCGATCATCCTCCCTCCACGTTAGGATCCTCCGGCGACCGGCTACTACTCGTACGGTCTCGCAACTCAACTGTATACGGTGCCTTAATCACCCTGCCGATCCATCCGATCCTTTCCCCTGCCAAACTCATGTGATCGATTCAAAGCCTGCATCCGGCCGGTGAATATGGATCACTGGGGTCTGGCCTCTGGGACATTCTCTCGCTCGAGGACATCAAGAACGACAGAACCCTGATACGAAGACCTCGTGACCACCTACGTCGTACACACGGCACGTACGTATCGGCCTCCGGTACGCACGGCGTCGGCGATTGCACCCAACGGATGGATTGCGCCAGCAGCGAGCGGCGGCGGAATCCGGCCTCCGCCTGTCGGGTGGCGGTGGCGCAGAGGCGTGAAGCGGCAAAAGATGTACGGTGGCGGCGGCTGCTGTCACGCACGCTCACGTGTCGACGCGCGGGGGGAGAGGGAGGGAGCACGAGGCCGATGGGAAGGGATCATGTGATCCAGCCAGCGGAGAGCTGCCCCGATCCGCGGACCTGGCGTTCGCCCAACGTCCATCGATCGGAGTTCACGCGCCCGCGTCGTGCCGCGGAGTGGGACGACACGAGGGCGGCTTCGGAGCTCGAGACCCAGATCTTCATCAGAACTGGAACTTGGAAGCGATCCTTCAGGCCGGGTCTACCATGGCTTTTTTTTTTTTTGACTCGCCGCCACGGGTTTCCCGTTCTTGGATCGGAAGGGAGAGCCTCGCCCTCGCGTCGCCACCACACGGACTCCAGGTTTCCTGCGAAGTGAACGAAAACCCTCCGCGTGGCTGCATCTGCTGGGAGGTTAGCCAAGATTCTAATTCCTCGGTGAATGATTGCTTGTGTTCTCGACCTTGTGATTTCAGAGACGGCTTTACGATTCCTACGTTAACATGAGGATAAAGAAGTTTCCAGACGGCTCTACAATATTCCTCCCTTTCGCGTGACAAAGTAAAAATCGTAGAGGTTCAACCGTGCTATAGTAGTTTTTTTCACGATGCACCTTCTTTGACTTGTCAGTTGTCACCTACATGTGGCCGGTAACGTGTAAGTAGCGAAGAAATCATGGCGTTTGTATGCTTCATAAGATTTCGAGATACCAATATGGTATCTTTGCCAAGCGAAGAGATGTGACGTTAGTTGGCGCATGTTACCAGCATAGAAATCATGTTTGGAGGGAAAGCATGGCGATATCTACTACTGACACATCTCTGACACGAGAAATCCATGTGCGACATGGTAGATAAAATCTATAGGTCTTAATCATGTTGACTCCCGAAGCTATTAACCACCTAATGTCTAACGGGGCTACTTGGTTCCAGGCCATGACGCGTCCTGCCAAATTGCGGCGCGCCAGACCATATCCCTCCTGCTTGTTGCTTGCCACGCCACACAAAGCTAAGCGGACATAACTGATTCATGGTTGTTTTTCTCGCCGCAACTTAGACGCCGAATTCCTGCACCGCAGGTTGGTGGCGGCCACAAGCTTAGCTTGGCATTTAGTGGCCACGAACCAAGCAGTTCCTGAATCTATTTCGAATAATCGATGTCCAAGATTTCACTTATTAGTTTCATCAAAAAAAGATTTCACTTATTAGAATTATTAAGACTCGTGAATACTATCCAATTAATTCGTTGTTTCTTATAAAATATACAATACTCCCTCCGTTCCAAATTATAAGTCATTTTAACTTTCTTAGAGATTTAAAACATCTCAGTTTTGATCAAATTTATATAATAAAATACTAATTTGGAGAGTTAGAATGACTTATAATTTGGAACGGAGGGAGTAGTTCTTTTATGATTCGGTGTTAAAAGAGTATTTCATGTAAATTTATTACTACCTACTATAGCTTATAAGGAAACATAAAACATTATCCATGAATTACCCATAAGCTTCTCATATATGGAGTAGCTGGAAATAGGCAACAAGTAAATTGTGAAAAGTAATGAAACTACCGTATATGCACTACCTTCTCCTTTTGACTAGCCACCACTAATTACTAAAGCTATATAACATAATAACAAAAATATAAAAGAAAATGGATAGTGGCTGGAACCCATCCAACATATGTATCCCCGCGGAAACGACGCATTTTTTTCTCTAGAAAAAGACCTCTCCATTTTACACCCTGCATCTGCATTTTCCTTTCAATTGGTTCTCGGCTTTAATTTAGCAGTACTATGTAAGAACTTGAATAAATGAATGCTAAAACGAAGCCAGGACAGGAGAAAACGAACACCAGAGATTACGAAGCAAGAAAGCCACCGCCGTCGTCCCCGTCCGCTGCTAGTACGAGACTTACGTAGGCGACGGCGACACGAGAGACGCACGCACCATCCGGGCCCAGCCAGCGAAACGGAGAGATACCCAAGAGGCGAAGAGCGAGGCTTTTCCACCGCGCGGGCGGCCTCTACCTGCCGTTAAAATCCCAGCTCCGTCCGGCAGTGGCGTCACTGTTTCGGTATCCCTCTCAAATCTCCCTCCTGAATCTCCCATTCCCGTAAAACTGTATAAGAACCACCACCGCCGCCGCCGCCGCCAATCTCATCTCATCGCCTCTCCTCCCCAAGCCACGACCCCTCTCAGCATGCACTTTGGGTTCTCCTCTTCCTCTCCCTCTCGCAACACGGCGCTCAATTGGCATCTCCCGACCTCGCCGTCCGCCTCCGCCCGCCGTCCCCGCGCTTGCTGAAGCCGATCGAACCCCCTCGTCCCGCTCGTCGGCTGCATTGCTCGCTCGTTCGCCGCCGGAGGCGGGAGTGCCGTCTCGCAGGCCGCACCGGTGCCGGGTGGTTGGTTGCGCGTGGGTGGGGCGCTGACTTGGAGCGGACGCAATCAAACGGAAGGAAGGAAGCTTCGGGGCGCGGCCGCGTCGCTTCGGCTCGGGGCGTCTCCTGCTACTTCTCGGGGCTTCTCCTCCCCCCTTTTGTTGGTGTTTCGTCTTAGCGTGAAGTGGCGGGGATGGGGGTGCTGGAGTTCGCGGTGGAGAAGGCCAGATCCCTCGCCGCCGCCGCCGACCACGAGCGGTGCCACGTGCAGAAGGGCGAGCTCGCGCGGATCGAGACGCGGCGGCGCCAGGAGGCGGGCCATGCCGTGAGCACGCCGAGGGCCCAGGGCGCCGCCTCGCCCGTCGGCCCGCCCACGCCGCCGCGCCGCCCGCCCGAGGCGAGATCTGGGGGCGAAGGCGACGCCGCCCCGCGCTGTCATCCTCCCTGCCGTGATATTAGGTAAATGCTAGTCTACCTCCTCAGTTTTTAGAACCGTAGTAAATGATTTAACAAAGTCAAGCACCCTTAAAAACCTGTAGTTAAGTTGTCTGGTCGATTGCCATGGAATTGTATTAAATCTGGTTCGTTCCTTTTTCTGTGGACCTGAAATTAGTGCGTAAAGGCAGTAGGGGTGTGGGATTGTAGCCAGGTTACACACCAATTGGCTAGGGCAGATGCATGATGTGTACATCTGATATTTTGTCATGGATCGATTTGTGGTTGTGGATGCAGGCGAGTGGAGGAGGAGGCTGCTGACGAACCCGGGGCTCAGTTTTTAGCCCCAGGGACTGACTTCTTACATGACTTTTCAGATACAGATTCTAGTGTTAGTGTTAGTAACTCAGTGTACAGATCGATGACCCCAAGCCCTGCAGAGACCCCTACTTACATAGTGAGGCTGGATGATACTTCTGATCATGATGTAACAACAATGACTGATTCAGATGATGCACGGGAGAAAGTCATTGCTGGCATCGCAGATGAGGGAGAAGAGGTCAACACATTATCCCGTATTGTTGATTTTGGTGATGATATTTGGTGCCCACCACCACCTGAAGATGAGATAGATGATGTCGAATCAAGGATATTTGGAATCGATGATGAGGACGATGATATTTTATCGGAACCTAGTTGCTTCAGTGCTAATAAAATAGCTGGTGTCAACGGTGTCTTTGGTGGAGCTCATAAAGATGGTGTTCAGAATGACTTGCTGAAGCACTTTCGAGCTCTAGTTGCACAGTTACTGACGGCGGAAGGCATTTCTTTGGCCAGTGACAACGATTCCAAAAGTTGGCTTGACATAGTGTCCTCATTGGCATGGCAGGCTGCTAACTATGTGAAACCTGATACCAAGAAAGGTGGCAGCATGGATCCTGGTGATTATGTGAAGATTAAATGCATAGCATCTGGAAACCCAACTGATAGGTATCACCTTCTCTTGCAACCTACTGACAAAATTTGTCTTGATTATTCATCATATGTCACTAATGAACAAATTATTGAATGCAGCAATTTTGTCAGAGGAATTGTTTGCTCCAAGAATGTAAGGCACAAACGTATGGTCTCAGAGCACAGGAATGCCAAATTGCTCATTTTAGGAGGAGCCCTTGAGTACCAGAAAGTATCGAATAAATTGGCATCCATAGGGACTATACTTGAACAGGTCTGTGTCTATTCACTCTGGCTATTTAAATATTTTTCTTGCAATCTTATTGATGAATGACCTTATACTGCAGGAGAAGGAACATTTAAGAACTATTGTTGGGAAGATCGAGTCTAGGCAGCCTAACGTGCTTCTAATTGAGAAAAGTGCCTCATCTTTTGCTCAGGAGCTCTTAGCAAAAGATATTTCATTAGTTCTGAATGTGAAGAGGCCACTTTTGGATAGGATATCAAGATGCACAGGTGGTCAGGTTGCCTCATCAATTGACAACATCATCTCAGCAAGGCTAGGGCAGTGTGACTTGTTCAAGGTGGAGAAAATTCCAGAATCCTCATCAGCAGAACACACAGGGAAGTGCTCAATTAAGACTCTGATGTTCTTTGAAGGCTGTCTGAAGCGCTTGGGTTGCACGGTAATGGTTCTTTGAAGACATTCAATTTGAATTTCAAAGGATGTCTTTGTCATTATTTTAATTCATGTTCTTATACTAAAATTCTCTGAAATAAACAAACTTTCAAAACCAAATTTCCAAAATTTCTTCATACTGTTTATTAAATAAGTGTGCTACACTTCATGCAGGTTCTTCTGAGAGGGAATTGTCGGGAAGAACTAAAGAAGATTAAGCGTGCAATGCAACTTGCAGTCTTCGCTGCTTATCACCTCTCCCTGGAGACATCATTCCTTGCCGATGAGGGCGCAACAGTTCCAAGAATTCCTTCAATGCCTGTGATAGATGCACCAGATCTGCAAACCCATAGAGATAACGTTTCTGCTAGCCCCGCTGATCATAATATTCCTGAGAACCTCAGAGATACTGAAGAGAGATATCCACATAATGCTACTATCAACCAGATTTTTGAGAATATATCTGCAGCACCAACTCTGTTATCAGCATCAACTCTGTTACCATTTGATGGGGTAAGCCAGGGAACCGTGCCTGAATGTGGAGCATCTGAATTTCCAGTTGGCCGTATCAACTCTCAAGCTTTGTCCAACTCATGCCATCCAAATGCTTCATGCATTAAACATTCAATATCTCCATGTTCCCTCAGTGATTACTTCAGAATGTCATGTGCTGTCACAGATTATGATGACTCATACAAGTTTTTGCAATCTTCAATTGCTTCTGATGCCTGTCATGCTAGTGCGTCAAGCATGAAACCATGCCTTTTGGAAAACTGCAGGAGTCACCCCTCAATAGACAACTTACAATCAGGGAATACAGATGTCAAAGATGAGCTATCTGCTGGTTACTTATCTGGTACCGACAACAATCAGAGCATCTTAGTTTCGCTCTCAAGTACCTGCATCCCAAAAAGCTTGGCATGTGAACGTTCTCACCTCCTCCGCATCAAGTTTTATGGTAGCGTCGATAAGCCACTAGGGAGGTACCTCCGTGAGGACTTATTTGATCAGGTACTTCTGATATTCTTCTATGTAACCTATTATGTGAAAATATTCCTTTGTCCCCCCCCCCCCCCCCCCCCCCCCTCTTCGAAAGAACTCCTTTGTTATTTTTTCTAAACTTCATTCTTCATTGTGTTTCTTTTCAGGCGTATTGCTGCCCATCATGCAAGGAACCTTCAGAATCACATGTTAGGTGCTATATGCATCAGCATGGCAGCCTAACAATCAGTGTTAGACGCTTTCTGTCTCAAAAGTTACCAGGTGAACATGATGGAAGGATATGGATGTGGCACAGATGTATGAGGTGTAAGCCTAAAGATGGAATGCCACCAGCAACTCATAGAGTAATTATGTCTGATGCTGCTTGGGGCCTATCATTTGGCAAGTTCCTGGAGCTCAGCTTCTCAAATCATATGACTGCTAACCGAGTTGCTAGTTGTGGCCATTCTCTCCAAAGGGATTGCCTTCGTTTCTATGGGTATATAGCTCTTTTTACCTTTTTTATGTTCCCAGCCTCATCCAGTCCTGCAGTGAAGATTCAATTTGCGTACATAATATTGCAGGTATGGAAATATGGTGGCTGCCTTTCAGTATAGTCCCATGGTTACTCTATCCGTTAACCTTCCACCCCCAGTACTAGATTTCAGTTTCCATGCTACACAAGAGTGGGTTAAAAGAGAGGCAGTTGAGGTATGCAGTTAAAATAGTTGATATTAAAGATACGTTGATTCATTTGCAGCTCCACATCCCAATTTTGATTGCAGCAGAGATGACGAAATGCTTGTAACATTTTTCTTTCAGGTATTTGGCAAGATGGAATCCTTGCACAAGGAGGTATATGATTTACTTCATAATATTGAGAAAAGTATCATCACCGAGGATGATTCCATCAAAACAAGCATGCAAAGGCAGATAATGGAGATGAAAGATTTGCTTAACATAGAAAGAAATGAGTATGAGGTAGTGCCTCCTAAGTTTTCTTTTTTTATTCATCTCATGCTTCATGTTATTTTTTTTGTGCTGACGTTTTGTGATTTTTTTTACCTTAGGCTTTGCTTCTACCAGTTATAAGGGGGAGTGCTCATTCAGTTAAATCAAAGATTGATATTTTGGAGCTCAACCGTATTAGACGCGGTCTGTTCCTAGATGCTCACACATGGGACTGCAGGTTGTGTGGCATAGATTCACTTAGGGAAGGTGGTGATGTTTCCAGAACTGATTCCTTCAATCAAGAAAAACCCCAAGGGACCAATGAAGCGAGACCTGAATTGCACCAGGCAATTACAAGACTTGGAGGTACCTGGCAAGAACCATGTCCTCGACGTTCTACAGGAAGTCCAAGGAAATCTCTCTTGTCTACAGAAGGCCACTCGAAAGATCACCAGTCTGCCATGGTTGAGAAAGATTTGCAAATTGGGCTCATGGATGGTGTTGCAGGTGATGCAGGAGGTCTTGATTTGGTCTTCAGCAAATTCAATATATATGAAGGACATCATGTATCTGAAGATCCCATCAAGACAGATCCAGTAGAGAGGTTACCATCACTTGCATCTATTTTAGCAGACAAAATAGATATGGCATGGTCTGGATCTGGTGAATTACACTATAATCTTCCACATGATTTGACCAAAGCAGATGAAAATAGATCTTTTAGCTTGTTGAACAATCCAAGTTGCAAGAAGGCTACCGCCCCAGTCCGGATCCACTCATTTGATGCTGTATTGAGATTGCATCAGCGGGAACAAACTGGATTAGTGCCTGCTTCATTGCATTCAGCATTGAAACCAGCTGATTCCTTTAGAGACTTGACGAGCCTTGTGAAGGATCCGATGACAAACATGCGGAGAGCATTTTCTCAAATATCTCCCAGGACAAGAGGAAACTTAAATTCTGTTCTTACACGTGCACCTAAATATATTACATCGGCTTCTGATATGGTGAAGAATGGGGCACGACTGCTTCTGCCCAATATTAGCTGTGAAGGTTCTGTTGTTATCACTGTCTATGATGATGACCCAACCAGTGTTGTGTCATATGCTATGACATCGCAAGAGTATGTTGAGCATGTCACACATAAAATGAATGCAAGCTCCAGCTTTTCAGATTTTACTAAGGCCAGCAGTAATAGACTTGATGGATCTTCTTCCTTGCATGAAGACCTTTCAGATTTGAAAGGAACCCACTTCAGGTTCAATTTCGATGATGATGTATCTTCTGCAGATAGTACTAAGTTTTCTGTCACTTGCTACTTTGCAAGGCAGTTTGATGCACTCAGAAAGAAATGCTGTCCAAGTGATATTGATTACATACGCTCACTAAGTCGTTGTAAGCGATGGAGTGCACAAGGTGGAAAAAGCAATGTTTACTTTGCAAAGACAATGGATGAGAGATTCATTATTAAACAAGTCACCAAGACAGAGCTCGACTCTTTTGTAGAATTTGCTCCTCACTACTTCAGGCACTTGACAGAATCATTGAGTTCCAGAAGCCCGACATGTCTTGCGAAAATAATGGGACTATATCAGGTTGATTTTTATATTGAACCCTCTATCCAGCTGCATTTTTCTCTATTCTGAGTTTTTACTAACTTATACTGTTCGCCTCATCCAGGTTGGTATCAAGAGTTTGAAAGGTGGGCGTGAGGTGAAGATGGATCTGATGGTGATGGAGAACATTTTCTTCCAGAGAACAATATCTAGGGTCTATGATCTGAAGGGTTCTGTGCGTTCACGTTATAATTCTGATACTTCGGGACACAATAAAGTCCTTTTAGACTCTAATCTCATAGAAGCACTACATACAAAGCCTATGTTTTTGGGGAGTAAGGCAAAAAGAAGATTGGAAAGAGCTGTCTGGAATGATACATCATTTCTTGCGGTACGTAGCTCTTTTAACTTCTTAGACTTATAAATTTACTGGCAAATATAGAGACCTTCATGACTTATCTTTTTACTATTTTAGATGATACTTAATTTATCTAATGAGATAGTGCTGAGGCTCCTTTTTGCATGCAACAGTGGATGTCTTCTTTCCCTGAAATTTCTCTGTTCGACAAACATGCTCATTATTCTAGACGATGCTAACCGTTTTAGGGCCTGTTTTGTTGAGGAGTATCACGCTATTGATTTTTAGGATTTTGTTCAAGTTAATACTAAATCCTAGGGATTTTGATCCGAAAAAACCTTTTCTGAACAGGCTGTTAAAGTTTTTAAATCTCAATGGTATCCAATATCATGTATGTGACCTTTTTGAATTCTTTTATTTGTCTCCAGTCTGTGAACTAAGGAGAAAGGTGTTATTTTCTGGTCTTTCTAAGAAAAGAATCATAGCACATTGATAGGCTTTGCTTATTTGTTGTGGCACTAGGATTATCCGTTAAAAGTTATAGTAAATTAACAATACAGCAATCTAAAATGTAAGGATTTGATGCCATGATGTGGACTATTTGCTCTTACCATCGTTGTCCAATTTTATGCAAGTTATCGTCATTTGCACATAATTGTTGCAGACCTTTTATTTTTTGGAATTTTTGTCAAACTATATGTTACAGCAACTCTCTCTTAATTATAGAAACTGTAGCATAAACTAGATATAGCATGACTGGCAACCTTGCATCATCATCGCATATGCTAACATGATCCATCTCGCAGTCTTTGGATGTCATGGACTACTCTCTTCTGGTCGGCATTGATGAGGAGAAGAGCGAGCTGGTCGTGGGCATCATCGACTTCCTGCGGCAGTACACCTGGGACAAGCAGCTGGAGACATGGGTGAAAGCCTCAGGCATCCTGGGCGGGCCCAAGAACGAGTCCCCCACTGTGATTTCTCCAATCCAGTACAAGAAGAGGTTCAGGAAGGCCATGTCGAGGTACTTCCTCGCCGTCCCTGACCAGTGGACCTCCTGAGGCAGCTATATCCTCTTTGGTGTTTTAGCTGCAACTTTGTCAGCGAAAGCATCACCCATTCATCATCCTTTGGCGAATTTTGAGCGAAAGGATGAACTGAGACGAATAGGCATTCTTTAGTTGCTTGTTGCCTCCATTTTTTTAACCAACAGGTAACATGTTTAGCTATAGAGCAGATATATGAGAGGATCAGGCCCTGATCTGGATGGACTGTGACACAAGCATGACCATTGCAGTGTCGAGAAACACCTGAGGAAGGCTTGATTGCAATGTAAATCACGGTGAGCGACGGCGGGTTATTTAACGCCGAGTTTCGCTGTATTCTTTTGATTGATGTATCAGATACCGAGAAATTGTACAAGGGAGGTTAATACAACATGTAACAGCTCAGTTGCTTTATTTTCTTGAATGAGTGTGTTCTTGAATCTTGACTGCGCATCTAACCTTTCTGCCTCGCCCTGTCGCTCAGCAGGGTTTCAGTAATCACCAATCTTTTTTTTTTTGAGAGGTTCAGTAATCACACTGATCAGTAGTCGTTCGAAGTGAAGGAAAACAACTAGTACTTCGTTTGGGCCATATTGGGTTCACTCAGGCCTAGCCCATGTGAACAAAACTCGTGGGTTCGACCGCACGACGGCCTTCTCTCTCCGTAGAGTGGGCTGAAGCCTCGAACGCATGTCGCGACAAAAGCACGAAAAGTGCGCGGCGCCACATCACGGATCCCCGTACACACCTACTACTCTCTCCGCGCCCTCCAGTCCTGCCACCAACCGAATCCTGCCGTCCATCAGCGGTTCCCTCCACGACCAGACAAAAAAACCCTCGCGACAGCAGCGGCCCTTCCGTTCCCACACGAACCTACTGCCTTCATTTCTGCACAGCCGAGGGCTTCCAATTTTTCACTGCGAGGTGGGGCAAGGCCAGGAGCTTACTTTCCTGGCCCACATGTCGGTGGTATTACGTAGAAAACCCGTCGGTAAGTCTCCTCCTGACCCGTCTCCTCGTCCCCGTCGCCTTCACCGACCCAAAACCCCAATTCCCCTCTCCACAGAACACCAAACCCCATTCACGGCGACGCGCCGCCACACCACGAGAGCTTAGCGCAGCCGCCCCGCCCCGCTGCATCCATGGCGGACGACGCCGGCTCCGGCGCCGCCCCCGAGCTCGCCTCTCCCCCGCCTCCGCCGCCGCTGCGGCCGCTCCCGTCCTATTCCGAGGTATAATTCTCCTCCCCCATTTCATTTCCGCCGCCAATCTGCGCGCAGTAAACTTTTACTTGGGTTCTCGTGCTGCCTTCGGGCTCGTCTCACCGTCTTGCCCGTCTTTGCGGCCGCTCCCCCCGCGCAGATGATCCTGGAGGCGATCGACGCGCTAGACAACGCCAACGGCTCCAACAAGACGGCGATCTCGGGCTACCTCAAGAACAAGTGCCGCGCCAGCCTCCCGTCCGACCACACCTCCCTCCTCACGATCAACCTCGGCCGCATGAAGAGCAGCGGCGAACTCGTCTTCGCTAGGAATAACTACTTCCGCCCCGACGGCGACGACGAGGAGGTGAAGGAAGAAGAACCCAGCGCGACTGCCCCCGCAGGCCCCGCCTCCCCGCTGCGCCCCGATGGGTACAAGGACCCCGCCGTCGATGAGGACTCCACTGGCGTGTTCGACGCGGCTTCCGTCTACTTAGACATTGATGATTTTGACGCGCAGCTTGGTCTCCATTCCGTCCGCGACGCTGATGACACTGACGTCCCTGCTCTAGCTCCCGGCGTCGCCGCTGATGACATTGGCGTGCCTGCTCCAGCTCCTGATGGCGTCGTCGCTGATGACATTGACGTGCCTGCTCCAGCTCCCGTCGTCACCGCTGATGCCGCTGCCGGTCCTGTCAAGAGGGGACGCGGACGGCCGCCCAAGCCCAAGGTCGCCGTCGCAGAGGACTCGCCCGCTGAAGCTTCCCTCGTTGCCGCTGATGCCGTTGCCGGGCCTGCCAAGCGGGGACGCGGACGGCCACCGAAGCCCAAAGATCCCGCTGCCATGGGAACGGATGGTGAGTCCACTGCTGATGCTAATGCGCCTGTCAAGCGGGGGCGTGGACGGCCTCCCAAAGCCCAAGGACCCCATTACTGAGACCATCGCCTGGGCCACCAGTGGCATGCTCAGCCCGCGTGGGCGACCGCCTAAGAAGGCCAAGGTTGAGGAAGCTCCCAGCACTGACGTGCCTGTCAAGCGTGGGCGTGGACGCCCCCCCAAGGTGAAGCATTGAGGCCTGCAGCTGTTGGGGAGCCATCGAGTCTGAAACCATGGCTGTTTTGAATCCTGTGATGACAATGGTAGCAAGATTATGGTGTAGCCGCGCTCGTCAAGTGAAGTTGAGTAGTAACTTTTGCAATTGTTGCCTTGGGTCAGTTACAGTAAGCTAATCTCAGTAATCTGGATGGGTTCGTGTGTACGATGGGATGGTGGAATCATAGTAAGTTGGCTACTGCTGAGGGCGATTGAATCTGTGCTATTTTGCTCTCGTTGTTACTTGCTTATTATGATGGTGATATTTGCAATGCTGCGGGTAGCAGCTGTCGGCTGGACCTGTTCCTGATCTGTGGCGTTCTTGTGTGGTCAATTATGGTTGAATTCATGCATGCTATCGCATATAAGGATTTTATTTTAGTTGTCAATGAATTGAGTTGTTAATTCAACTTCTGTGTTATGGCTGTGTGTTAGTTGAATTATCGTTGAATTGTTCTAGCATGCTGCTTGAGTGCAGAATGATTTTTATCTGTTCTGGATTATATACTAGTAAAACTCGATTGATTATTTGTTTGTTTTGGATCATCAAGGCATAGTGGTTGATAGATGTTACTTAGGGCTTGTCTTTTATAGGTGGATGGTGGCACTAAAATTCTGTTAGCGTAAACTGCAGTTATTTGTTAAGCATAGTTCACTCTTCACAGCCAATAGAGGTTGAAATAGGGTAATCTAATCTAGGTGTTCTTATGAGTGGTATTTGAAGACTGTTCAATGAATATATGGATTTGGTTTATTTGGCAAGTGCTGTTACTAGAAGAACATGTTCAGTAAAAATAGAATTTTGTTTACAATTTCCTTGAACTGGAAGTTGAGCATCACTCTGATAGTCTGATAATTAATTAAAGAGATATATGATGTTCATCATATTTTTAACAACCGTGCTAGCATTCGAATTATTTTAGATTTTGTATCTTGTTGAAGTTTTTCTTCCCTGAGTGCTGTTGATTAACGTCTCTGAGATGCATGGCTGATTGTAGTATGATATGATTTTTGGTTGGTTCATGCGTTGTCAATTATTTTTTTAACGAACCGTATAAAATAGTGCGAGTTTCTATTGATATAGTTGAAAATTACAAGACTACAGGCCTGGGTGGCCACAGGCAGGAAAAGGAAAAGAAAAAAAAATAAACAAGACTTGTTTGGTTGGATTGGGACGTCAATGCGAATTACTACTCAAACTTGACACCTCCAAAACCCGACCGGTTGGATTGGGCCGTCAACGTGGCTGAAACACTCTACTCGACAACGGCGGCAGAAACCGAAGCCTTACCACGGTGCCCACCAACATTCACATGCTTATGTAATCGCCGAAACCTCTAGGCGTGGCCCCGCGTTGACAGGGAACCGAGAGAACCAGACCGTACCGCACCATACCGAGAAGGCCACTGCCATGCAGGACCCATCGCCGTAGTGCCGCTGCAGCACCACACTCCACCTGACAAAGTGATACCATCAAATCCGAACCTCTTGCAGGCTGCCTCGCAGTCGCCACCTTGATAACACAAACGCGCAGGGGTCTCGCTACATCCGTTGTTGGACTCCACCTCATTCTCGTCGTCTCGAAGAAACACTGCACGCGGGGGGCTTGTCATGTCCGCCACAATACTCTATATCATATCATGGATCCGTCTCTTATGTCGCCATCAGAATGATGAGCAATGTTGCCCCGCTTCCCAAGGTCTCCATCAAACAGCCAAACCACCGCCGTAGGTCAACTTCGCCTTGTTGCTCCACCCGCGCACATAGCCTCCGCCGTCGTGCCAGCATGCTAAGGAAGTTGCTTGCGCCGTCTTTCGATGATGTACTGCACCAGAGTAACCTAACAAGGTTGAGCAACCCGCCGTGGTTTGCTGCAAGTCTAGTCGTCCCACGATATCGTTGCTGCAAGTGTCGTCCTCCGACGCAGTCCCATGCCGCACTGACAGCTGCCAAGCAACGCCAGCCGCCGCGGTCTGCTGCAAGCAGCCAAACCTGACAAACATGCGACAACCCCTAACCACCACCATAACTGCGATCGCCTCCACGTGAGCTCCGCAACCCCCGTCAAGCTTGCCATCCTCCACCATGCCACCTTGCCGCGCCGCAAGCCCATCGTGGTGGGACCGTTGCCACCGGCTGCAGCCTTCCAACGGCATCACCAGTAATGCCACCGGCTGAGTTGGGTCTCTAAAGACGACACCTCCAAGGAGGAGACGACGCCAATGGCGCCATCATCGTTCGTCCAGGATCTGGACAGGGTTTTCACCTAGAGAACCCCGTACAACAGGGATGGAGCTTCAACATAACACCCCCAATGGGAAGAACGACGCCCTAGGACGCCGCCGCCATCGCCACCAGCAAGATCACCGGCAAAGGCTTTCGCTCGGAATATCCCTTCCCTGACCGCTACACGCACGCATCCTGGCACTCCCATGACGACCGTCGTGGAAGCCCTACCGGGAGCGGTGCCGCCGCAACCTCCTCGCACCGCGCTGGCCGCAACCGCGCGGCCTCCACGCGCTTCGCTGAGGTGCTGCCGCGCCGCTTCCTTGCCGGCCCATGCAGCGCCTCGCTACGCAGCCATCTCCTCGCACGCCGTCGCCTCTCGCGGCCTTCTAGCCTCGCACACGGCCTTCACGCGCTTCGCCGAGGCGCTGCCACGCCGCTTCCTTGCCGGCCCATGCGGCGCCTCGCTACGCGGCCATCTCCTTGCACGCCGTCGCCTCTCGCGGCCTCCTAGCCTCACACGCGGCCTCCACGCGCGGCCCACCAGGTCGAGCGCGGGCCATCACCTCACCGCATGCCGCGCCAACCGCTACCGTCCTCTCGCACGGCTCCGGAGCCCGCCCGCCCGCCTGCTCGCCACGCTTGCGGCCACCGGGGCCGCCTCCTCGCTCTGCACCCTCCACACGCAGCCGCCGCCGGGTCGCTCACGGGCCGTCACCTCGTCTCGCGCCGCGCCCGCCGCTGCGCTCGACCTGGTGAGCCGCAGCAGTGAACCGTGGCCGGGCGAGTACATGCGCTGACCTCCCCGCGAGCCACACCGCGTGCGGGGCTGCAAGGCGCCGCGCCGTCGTCGCCCCAATGCCGCGTGACGGCCATGAGCCCCTGCCGCCTGCCCGAGGCCAGCCAGGGCACACCGCTCCAGCAAAAGCAACAAGCCATAGCGGGTAGCAGCTGCAAGCAGCGCACAAGACAGCCGCCCCTATGTCGCTACGCCGCCGCAGATCTGCTTGTGCGCCGCCGCCGAAGCACGCCTGCAGCAGCACCGCACCGGCCAGCAGACGAGCAGATCCGGCTTCCCCGGACGTAGATCCGCCCGTCCCCAGCGTAGATCGAGCACCACCGGGCTGCAACTCGTTGGCTCCAACCTCAGACCGAACTTGACGGACACCAACAAAGGAAAATAGGAAAGAAAAGGAGAGAAAGGAAGATGGGGGAGAGGACAGCGCACGGTGTCGCTTGACGTCGCCGCTGGCCGCCAGCGGCGGCGGCTGCGTTGTCAATTATGATTGAATTGATATGTGATACTCTGGTGGAGAAGGATTTTTTCATAGCATGTCACATCGGACGTTTGGATATTAAACATAGTCTAATTACAAAACTAATTGCACAGATGGAGTCTAATTCACGAGACGAATCTATTAAGTCTAATTAGCCCATGATTTGATAATGTGGTGCTACAGTAACTATTTGCTAATGATGGATTAATTAGTCTTAATAGATTCATCTCTCGAATTAGACTCCATCTATGCAATTAGTTTTGTAATTAGCTTACATTTAGTCCTTCTAATTAGCATCCGAACATCCGACGTGACTCTGGTAAAGTTTAACACCTCGTATCAAACACCCTTTTAGTTGTCCATGAACCGAGTTGTTGGTTTGACTTCAGCGTTACGGAGGCATGCTAGTCGAATTATTTTTCTCAGGAGAGCTGTGTATATGCTAGTAAAATTATTGCTGAATTGTTCTAGCATATTGCTTGAGTGTAGATGTATTCTCCCCGGTAATTTGTTGGTAATTGCTGGACTATAGTAAAGTATATTGTTTGTTTGTTATGGATCATAAGGCATACAGGCCATTGAGTTAAGAGTGGTTTATAGGGATTGCTTAGGTCCTAGCTGTTATATATATCTGATGGATAGTTTAGCTAAAATTCTGTCAGCGTGCATAGAACTTATTTTCTAAGCATATAGTTCATCTTTCACAGGCGACAGAGGCAGAGCATCAAAATGGACTATTTTTGTGCGCTTATGGTTGGTATTTCAAGTCTCTGTTCAATGGATATATGATATGTTCAGTAGAAGTAGAATTTTGTTTCCACTTACCTCGATCTGGAAGCTGATCATCTCTTGTTAATTAATCTGTGGGATAAAATGTTGTCGGTAGTTTGTTTGTTTTAAACTAGAGTATCACATTACTATCATTTGAAACATTTTCGCTTGGAGGTCTTGTCTTGATGTTTTTTTCTTGGTTGGGTCTCCTTGATTACTCCCTCGGTGCAATGTGATGGCTAATTGTAGTATGATGCGACCTTGCATATTGTTTACTGTGTACTAAACATGATGCAGGAATATCCATTCAGTTTTTGTGGAAGTTGTCTTGAATGTATAACTTGAAACTGCTAGTGTTTGTGAAATGGGAGCATGAATGCTTGACTACCCGGCTGGATTTTTGCAGGGCAGTGAGCGCTTGCAAAATTGCAGCGTACGATTTGACTCCCATCTTCTGCATTTTTCTTTTGTTGATAGTGTTGCTTACAGAGTTTGACGAACTTGCGGGTGCTCTGTCGGAGACTCGGGGTTGAATCTTTCGCATGCCGTATATTATTTTCTTGTTTGGGATGAATTGAAATTTGGACTTTTGGTATTCTCAAATTTCAACCATGCGTGACTGGTAGTCCGCGTTGTGTTGTCTGTGATCTTGCTTACTTTCTGGGGTCTGCTGACCATTGATCCTTCCACGCTTGGTACGCCAGCAAAGTTAGCTGCAGCGAACGGCTTACCGGATGTTAGAGATGTTTCACAGGAACAAGATGTAAAAATGTACGTAGGATACTAGCTTTTCAAAAAAGGAAATGAATATAGGATATTGCTTATTCTGTTACACTACCTAGTGATATCATGGGCGGTGTAATTTCACCATTGTCCATTGCAGCGGCCAGCAGGCGAGTAAAAAGCGTTTTCGTTTCGCTGGTTCATCATCCCATTCCTTCGTGTTCATTGGACGCTGCGTGAGGCCCGTTTCTATGAGCGGGCCACTATCCCACCCCCAGCCAGCAGGCTCGGCCCGTGCCCAGGCAGGCAGGAACCGACAAGTGGAATTTTTTTAATTTTATATTTTTTTCGATTTTGCAGAAATATATAGTCGGATGAAAAAATTGCAAATCTAGGATATTACCGTTGGTTGGGCTGGCGATAAGGCCTTAACGCCGCCTCAGCCGGCGGTAAGGCCCTCCCGCCCAACGGTCAACATGCGTCGTAACTGCCGCACGCGATTCGAGGCACTGCGCCCCCTACAAAAGCTGCCCGCGCCCCTTCCCTCCCCCCGCACCAGAGCGAGCATCAGGCAGCGCGAGGCAGAGAAGAGAAAGAGGAAAGGAGGGAAGAAAAAAAGAAAGAGAGGAGAGGAGGAGGAGGGAAGAGAGGAGAAGGAGGAGGGGGGAGAGGGAAGGAATTTCTTCCATCTTTCTCTGGTAAATCTTTTTAATCTTGTAGTTTAGTTAAGTATAGTATAGTATAGTTTAGTTTAGTTTAGTTTAGTTTAGATCTAGGTTTAGAAATATTAGTGGATCTGAGATTTAGAAATATTAGTAGATCTAGATTTATAAATAATAGTGGATCTAGATCTATACTTAGAAACTTTTAACTGTATTTAGATATAGGAAAATGTAGCTTAGTTAGTATAACTGATTTAGCTTATACAGTAAAATAGAGTCAGGATTATTAGATTTATTTGTTATGGTAAATAGCTATGATAAATATAGTTAGTAAATTCTGATATTTTGGTTAGGTATTACATTGTAGTTTTTAGGTAACAATATTAGATTTGTTTGTTCTGGTAAATTATTGGCATAATTTTAGTTAGTAAATTATGATTTTTTGGTTAGGTATTACAATATAGTTTTTCGGTAACATTATTAGATTTATTTGTTGTGGTGCATGCCTATGATAAAGTTAGTTAGTAAGCTTGGTTTAGTGTTACATAGTTGTTTGTTTATTCAATTGAGGTTGTTATTGTAGTTAACTTATGTATAGTGCTGAGATTAATTTGGACTGCCCGTTTCATGTATGTTTCCAGGCATGTCGGACAGTGTAAATATTCAAGTGTACTACGGGCTGGGGAAGGTTAGATATGGTCCAGAAAGGGTAGATTTGAGTGGATTTCCCTATTTCACCAAGTGTGTTCCAAGAGCAAGAGAGAGAACTTGGGGGACATATGCAAGTGGCTTTGTAGGGACTTAGGTGTTGATAGAGATCAAGCGGATGTGTCTGTGGGGGTTGTAGTGATAAGATGGCCCGACATAAACTTTTGGAAGTTGGTTCCGCTTGAAGGAACTCCGAGGTATCGGGTTTACATAAATGATTTCACGAGAAGAGGTTTACCAATCATATGGTATGTCCAATTTTTCATGAAGGGTGGACCTAACACTCATATTGAAGAACAAGTCGGAGGTGATGAAGTTGAAACGGAAGAAAATGTGCAGAGTAATGCGGGTGGAAACGAAAAACTTGATTACGAAGAACAAGAAGGTGGAGATGCAGAACATGATGTAGCATTTCGGGAACCAAATGGAGAGGCTGATTGTGACGACTGACCCCCAAAATCTCTTGAGTTAATCTTAATCCGGGTCCCTAATCCCCTGTCTCAGTTTCCCCGAGTTTAAGTGCTCAACCCCCAGTCCGGTCCCGACCTCTGAGATCCGACCCCTCTCCGCTGGTTTCCCGTCCCGACCCTACCGATCCCAAACTCAACCGCCGGATCCTTCTAAGTCTTCCCGCAACGCCTCTCTCTCCATCTGAGCAGTGGAACAACCGAGACTGACCGGTGGACCCACAAAATCTTTCTCCTAGATCTCCCGCGATAGACGCACTCGAGTAGCATGCCCGCCTCAGAGCTTCTCCGCCGCGTGGCTCAACTTCTCCGACACCCACCGCTCTGCCTCGTTGCCAGCCACGACCGGATGGATTCTCGTGCCCCTTTCCCCAATCGCAGCGGAAGCTCCCCTGCTACCCTTTCTGAAGTTCCTCGCAGTCTGCGCCCATCATCACCCTGCCGGACCCCCGGCTGCGGAGCCCGATGCCTCTCGCCTTTTCCGCCGCCCCTCCACAGTCGCGCCGCCCGGACTGCGCTACGCGACGATTCCTCGTCCGCCAACCCCGACCCCGGCCGCGACAGCTCCTTTTTCCGCCCTGTCAGAGCCACGCCCCCTACAGTCTGTTGTTTCGCGCTCGCCCGCGCGACCGCATCCCGCCTGTCTTCTCACCTGTGCGCCCTCGCTTCTAGCGCCGTTCCCCCGGTCACTTCCATCAGATCCACCGCACGACGACGCCCGCCTCCGCCAAATCTCAACCACCGGCGAAACCGCGGCTGCGCCGCCCCGTCTCTGGTGCCCAATGGCCGACGGTGCCATTCCCGAAGTCCTGCTCCGCTGTCCCGCTACTCAATCTCCGCCCCGGCAGAGCACTCGATCGCTTCTTCCCGGTCTTCGCGCCGCTCCAACCTTCTTTCTTCCGCGCAGCTATAAAAGGGAATGCCAGAGCTCCACCGGAGTCCCCTTCGCCATCGCTGCCTTGCTGCCATTCCTCTGCTTTGTGCTCAAAGCGCTACAGCCTAAAGTCCCTGAGGAACCCTCCTCTCCGCTTCACGCCCGCCCTTCCAATCCGCCCAGCCGCTTGCTCCTCCACGCTGAGCTTGCTTGTAGTCCACAAGAAGCCCCGCCGCCGCCGGAGCACCGCCGGACATCGTCGCCTACCCAAGCCTTACTGCTCCAGTTCCTCCGCCCCAGGGCTGCTCTTTTCCGACCCCAAGCTTCACCTGTAAGACGAAGGTAAGCTGCCGACCCTTTTTCCGCCTCGTCCGACCCCTTCTATCCGCCCGACCCTTGTTCCGTCTCGCCCGACCCTATATGTTTCGCCGACCTTTCTCCGCCTCGCCCGAGGGCTCGGCTGTATCCTTTTCCTAGACCCGAGGGTATATGTGTAAAAACGGGGACTTCTCGGCGTTGAGTCTGAGGACCCCCAGCACATCTATTCCTCTAGTCTAGGGGTCAGATCATAAGCTTCTTCCCATCCGACCCTTTTACCTTGTTCTTCTCCAACTCAAGTGAACTTCCTCACTTTATCCGTAGCTTTGCTACAACTTTCTGGGCTGAAAACTTGCAAGTGTTGCTGTTGAAATAACCGTCTAAAGTGCTAACTCTTGCATTTGCATTTCGTGTAGCGTTGCATCTCGCCGACGGCTTCTACGAGTTGCACCCGGCGCCAGAGGACGAAGTTGCAGCAGAGCTCCCGCTTCCAGAAGCCGAAGCCGCCCAAGCAGAAGAGCAGCTTCCCTCCTCCTTGTTTGAAGGCAAGCCCCGGAGCATGAACCCCAGTTTCCCAAACTTGCGCATGCCTTCTGTTCCTTGTTTGTGCATTTACGTATAGGAGTTGTTTGCAACCGTAGATGCATGACTTAGTTCCCTGATCTGAACACTAGCTGTTGGACCGAGTAGTTGCCATGCTTAAATAGGAAGCGGTAAAAGCGAGTGATTTCCTGTCAATCGCGAGTTGTAAGGAGTTGGTTGTTTCCTTTCTGTTACAACTATAAGGACGATGGACGGGGCAGTGTTTTGGTTAACTCTTTGGTGGTCGGCTGATCGCCCCGTTTGTCTATGAAACTTGTTAAGGCCCGACAGTGGTGGTGTTCGTGATCAAGTGTTTGAAAGTACTAACCTCATACTTATTATGGGATGAGGAAGCCGAGTACCGGATTGAACCTAGACGTGAGCGGTCGCCCCATTGTCCTTGGAACGGAGTTCCCCTGCGGCCGCACGTGGTGGCAAGTGTGGTCACAGAACGGCAGAGGCCGGATTTGTGGAACATTGCACCAAAGGAAATGGGCCCGACACGGGTTAGGGAATTGATGGGGAAGGCCGAGACAGGAAGCGACCCTCGGTGGTGCGCGGATGTCGTGAGGTTAGGTTCACCATGCATGGTTAAAGAACTCGAATCGATTCGTCTGCCTCTCAGAGTTTGAGACTACTTGATCGCTATGCTACACTGAGTAATGAAGGAATCTGATGATGACATGGTCTTGATGTATATATATACCTTTTGGTTGGTTCCATGTTTGTTTAGAGTAAGTGCTCACTTAGACCGGTTAATGAACCTAGAATCCGAGCTAAAACTTGAAAATCAGGATCTACTTAGTGCTTCTTGGCAAACAAACCCCTCAGCCAAAGAGCCTTGCATGTCTAGAAGTGGTGGAGTAGTTACTCCCTGCCGGTTAAGTCTTGTTGAGCTTAGTAGCTTAGCCTTGTTGTGGCTTTTCTTTTTCAGGTGAAGTTGCTGCTCCCGAGCCTTCTTCAGTTGGCACTTGGCCGCCCCAGCTCCCTCCGGGTTGGACGGTCGAGTGGGATCCCTCCTCGGACGGCGAGGAGAGGGATCACTGACGCCTTGGCCAGCCTCACCAAGGACGTCCGACCCCTGCGTTTAGCTTCCGCTTGTTTACCTTCTGTTGTTTCCTTCTAAACCTTGTAAAACTCTGATGTTTGTTTTATGGCCGAACTA
The DNA here is from genome assembly GCF_005286985.2 of Setaria viridis. Lineage (NCBI taxonomy): Eukaryota > Viridiplantae > Streptophyta > Magnoliopsida > Poales > Poaceae > Setaria > Setaria viridis. The sequence goes on along the minus strand of NC_048264.2, from coordinate 28,814,947 downwards.
AATGGTTAAGTTGGTTAAATCAGTGGACTTGTTGTATTCTCTGAAACCGCTCACCTTCGTGTGAGTTTGCTAAACTCGGTCCTGTCAAAGTGGTTAAATCGGAGGAAATCCGACGGCACCTCATGTTAACTTGGCTAAGGCATGGGTGTCGCGTGTTAGGCGACTTAACCGTGCCTTGATCAAGCTAATCCGAGGTGGATCCGCCACACTGATGAGGGGGAAGAAATTCTTGAGTTAGTAGAGCAGATGGAGATGGAAGAAGGGGAGGCCAATGGTGCCGTAGATGAGGACTCGTCCGATGAGGAAGCCGATTATCCTGTACCGTGAAATTGGTCAAATTACAACCATTCCGCCCTACAGGTTAATGTAGGGGAAAATATTCCTTGGGAGTACAGGGAGAATGAGGTATGCATGGGGGTTGTGTACCAAAGTGGGGATGAAGTGAAGGTGGCTATTAAGAGATGGTCCACTTTGTGTTTGCAGCGTCAGTTCAGGGTGGAAAAGACTAGCTTGAAGGTGTATGATGTCCGGTGTGTGCGAAATGATTGCCCATTCAGGGTGCATGCATACAAGGGCAAATGGAAGGATTACTGGGAGGTGACTATAGTAGTTGAGCACCAATGCTTGCTGGCTGAATTGGAAGGAACACACCGCAAGCTCACTGCTGAATTTGTTGCTCAATACATGTACCCTCAGATAGTGGAGAATCCAAGCTTCGATCCCAAGTCCATTATCTGTGCTATAGATGATAAGTTCAAGTACAAGATCAGCTATAACAAAGCTTACCGTGCTAAGCAGAAGGTGCTTGAGATGAAGTGGGGTACGTTTGAAGCATCCTACGACAACCTCCCTGCCTTGTTGCACACCATTTGCCAGAGAAATCCTGGAATCTTCTACAACTTGAAAGCATATCCAGTTCTTCAGTTTCCAGGCAAACAGGTCCTACAACGGTCATTCCTTGCGTTGGGTCCTTGCATTCAGGCTTTCCGACTTTGTTAATCAGTCATTTGCATTGATGGCACATTTCTGACTGGAACGTACAAAGGGACAATATTGACAGCTATTGGGACCGATGGCAACTATCAGGTGTTGCCGCTTGCGATCGCTTTTGTGGAGAAGGAGTCTGGAGATAGCTGGTACTGGTTCCTCGAGAGGGTGAAGAACATGATTGTGTTGGACGTTGAGGAGGTTTGTCTCATTCATGATCGGCAGGAAGGCATTATACAAGCAATTGACGACCTATAAAATGGAAGTCAAGAGCGTTTCAGGGCACCGATATGGTCGGACTTGAAGAGTAGGTGGTGCATGAGGTATATGGGTGCAAACTTCCACAGCCAATTCAAGAACAAGACCCTTATGAAATTGTTCAAGCGCCTGTGCAGCCAGAATCAGGAGAGGAAGTTCAACCTGCTGTGGAAGAAATTTGAGGACCTCATAAAGAAGCAATGCGAGAAACTAGTGATGAGGACGGTCAATAGTGAGGCCGACCAGCCTGTGTCTCTGGAGGACGTCGGGCTCGACAGTTCAAATGTTTGGCGAAGACGGGGAAGATCCATCAAGACCTTCTCACAGTGGATTGAGAATGAACCGAAGGAAAAGTGGGAATTACTCTTTGACGACGGAGGTGCACGGTGGGGGTATAATGATGACAAACCTGGTTGAGGTTTACAACTGGGTCCCGCGCAGTGTTCGTGGCCTGCCCCTTGTTGGTATTGTGGAATTTTACCTTAACCGCACCATGAAGTATTTCAGGGAAATGTACCAATTGGCTGATAACTCAATGCGCGACAACCACACAATATTTGGGTACAGGATGACGAAGTACGTGAAGGAAGCAATTAAGAAAACTCATTTGCATCATGTGAAAGAAGTGGGAGCCGTGGAATGCCGGTTCGAAGTTGTTTGCAGGGACAAAGTTCGAATGGGCGGGAGGCGCGAGAGACACAAACATGAATGCATCCTCAGGAATGAAGGGTGTGTTTGCTCTTGCCACAAGCCAAGGTTGCTTCACAGGCCTTGCACCCATGTCATTGCTGCATGCTTTGAGGCGGAGGGCCTCCAACCCTGTCATTTCGTGCAGGACTATTTTCTGAAAGAAACCATATGGCAAACTTGGAGGAATGATGTTTTGGATATTGTTTACTGGGAGACTTTGTCAATAATCCTGGAATGCTGCCCGCTACATTCCTGATCCTGATCCAGAAATGTGCTAAGGAGTGGGGCGACGCGGGAACATGCGTATCCATAACGACATGGATCAATCTGAAGCAGGTCATGATGTCCGTCTATGCTCCAAGTGCCACGAAGCCGGTCACACCTACAAGAACTGCCCGGCAACGACATATGGAAGTGCGAGCACCCAAGCTGCATCTAATAACTAGTAATGTAATGTACTGTCTATCTTGAGTTGTGTTATTGTAACTTGAGTTGTGGTCCTTAGGTATTGTAATGTAATGTTTATTTGTCGTTGTGGACAACGACATAACGTATTGTAATATTTATCGTGGACCCTTCTATTTGTAATGACTCGTATGTGTCGTAAAGTTATGCTGTTTATTTGCAATGTAACGTAATGCAATGTTATTTTCTTTACGTGTTCAGTTCTTTATTTCTTTCAATACTTGTGTTGTAGGTATGGTGGCGCACCCAGGTCCATAGGGGTACCAGACCCCTGAGTTGCTCGACCCTGCCTTGGACGGCCAGCACAGGCCGTTCCAGTCAGCCATAGTTGGTTCCACCCTAGACACGTTTCGGGCTCGTATCCCGCTTGCGACCATGCCGATCGACCGATGTTGGATCCTGAGGTACATCATACTTAGTAATACTTGTGTGTTAAGTTCAACGATTAGTTTTTGTAAACTAGTTAATTTTTTCGTGGTACAGGTTGAGTGCAGCGGGCCTTCTCCCTGTGGCTAGGCTTGTGGAGGTGAAATGGTTGATAGTTCAGCGCGACGTGGCGGTGAGAGACCCACACGGTTGCAGTTTGACATGTCACTGCTAGCAGCTCTACTGGATCGGTGGTGGCTGGAGACGCACACCTTCCACCTCCCGGTCGGTGAGTTGACCCCCACACTAGAGGACATCTCGATGGTACTGAGCCTTCCCTGTGTAGGGGCCGCCGTAGCCGCGATGGACGTCCCACCTGCTTGGCGTGACGAGCTGCTGGGTCGGTTTGCGGACGTTCCCCGCGTAGACGGTGCCCCGCAGTACCGCACTTTTAGCAACTCCCACGGCCCGACGAAGGCATGGCTCCAGCAGTTCAGTGTGAGTATTTCATTAGCAGCAAGTCCAAATAATTTTTGTCAATTTTTCTTATTGTTGACACAAGTCTGAAATTATTTTGCAGGCCGACTAGATGAGAGAGGACGCAGACGAGGCCACAGTAGCGCGTCACTTGGAGGCGTACCTGCTGTGGCTTTTCGGCTGGACCCTCTTCTGCACGTCGCAGGGGAACTCGGTGCCTAAGCACCTTGTTCCTTACGCGAGGGCCATTGCGGAGGCCCCGCTCGCTGAGGTTCCACAGTACAGCTGGGGTTCAGCTGTGCTGGCGACCACGTATGGGGGTCTTTGCACGAGTTGCGTGAAGGTGTCTTCGGCGGAGCCAATCTTTCTTGGCTGCCCGCTGCTGCTTCAGCTTTGGGCCTACGAGCGGTTCCCGATAGGACGACCTCGTGTGGACATGTCCCCCTACCCTGGGGGTTTCGACGAGGACGACGACGACAAGCACACGATGGGGTCGTTTTGGTGTCTGAGGAGGGTATGATTCTTCCACTACTATTTTTTGATTCATATTACACTTTGGAATTTTCAAGGTCCTAACTGAGAAATTGTGATTATATTTGTTGCAGGCGGTTTGGACGGGGGTGCAGACAAAGAAGTCATACCCGAACTTCATCGGTATGTTCGACGCTTTGGTCGACACCGACGTGAGGTGGAGACCCTACAGCTTCGAGGAGGTGGAGGCTCGTGCCCCACATGGCCTGTCTTCGCTATACTATCGGGACATGGCGTACTGGAGGACGAGGAGGCTAGTAATCTACGACATCCACGTCGAGGACTACGTGGTTCACCGTGTGATGAGGCAGTTCAGGCTGTACCAGTACTCCCCACTTTCAGAAACGTCAGCCGTTCCGGCTTCCATTCACAGGTACAATCCAGTATTTTCATTCTCCTTGTATTAAGAATTTTTCATTTATGTAACTCGTGTAACGATGGTTCCATTAGGGCTAGCCGTCAGGGTGGTGGTGGTGGTGGGCCTGGAGTCCTATGGGCTCCGAGTATGGTTCACTGGGTCGCCCTGCGAGCGACCGCACTAGACGAGGTGGTCCAGGAGGCTCGGGCACATGACGCCTATGCTTTCACAGCGCACCTCCGCTGGTTCTTATCGATGACCAGCACGCGGGTCCTGTTCGTTCCGACCGAGCCACCGACGGAGACCGCTCCAGTCACGCAGACGTACCCTCGCGTGAGAGACGTCAACTACGACTGCGCGGTAGGCTACTGTAATTTTTGTTGTTACTAAACATGCATCATTTGGTATGACTAACTTCAAATTTTTTCTCTCCCCAACAGTTCGACATTATTGGGAATTTGGACACATAGCTGACGTACGACATCGAGCACTTCGACGTGCTGAATGCCCTTCAGCACCGTTCGCTGCTTACGGGGGCCAAAGACGTCTGCAAGAGGTTTATCAGTGCCGTCAGCTGCCGTGGTGGGCACGGGGACGTCTTCCTTCCACCACAAGCTCCCTACCCCCGTGCGTCCTCTCCAGCTCCTACTCAGCAGGCTGGTACGTCCTCTCACCCGCCCGTTCGTCCGCCAGTAGCCAGGACGTCCTACGTCACACCACCACCACCAGCACCACCGTCTCGACATTCCACAGTAGGTCCGTCCACCATTCCGCGGAATGTTCTGTTCCGCGGAACGTCTTGCTACCTGCCCCGCAGATGCAATCTGCATGGTCCTCTTATCCATCTTTAGCTGCACCGAAGATACGACCAGCAGGTGCGTGATGCATACATTTTTATACTCCGATTTAAGTACGCAACGAAACTAACAAAACCATTTCCTTTGTGATTATAACAGGCTACGCAGATCAAGGATGGGTTTCGGATGAATAACACAACGAGGCAGCGAGGTCCAGTGGCCAAGGTTGGTTCGATGAGCTTTTCAGAGTGGACCTCGACCTACTCGGTCCCTCCTAGTTGGCAGACGCCCCGCAGGGTCCTACACAGGGTGCGACCCAGTACCTCGGGATACCACAGGGTCCTACACAAGGTGCGACCCAGTACCTCGCGATACTACCTGCGAGGGGAGCGGGAGGACGTTCGACTCGCAACGTTCACCCGCCGGAGCCCTGGACGTACGACCGGCAGCAGACCAGAGCAGCGCTACGGGCAGCGAGGCGTGGTCGTGGTGCCGGCGAGCCTCATTTTAAGCAAGGACGCATTTAGTGCGTAGGACGACTTGTTATTTTTTATCATTTGTAGGATTATGATGTGTACGATTATCTTTATGTGCGAGGACTGCTCTATCTAGATAAGAAGTTCACTATACAAGTCTAAACATTTCCCAATTAAGAATTGAAAGCACACAATTAAAATAATCGATCAGTACGAATGAAAATTGTGCGGCAAATAACGGAGTACATGACCTAACACAACACAATGAAAGGTCCAACAGTACACAACATTATCCATGAATAAACCATGGACACACAACAAAAGGTCCAACCGCACACAATGGAGTACTAGCCAATAACAGAGCCTACTGAGTACAACGATACCACTTTCCGTTCCTCAGGGCATCGGGATTCTCCTCGATCGCTGCTTTCGCTCAGTGTGCACGCTCAAGCTTCCTCTCCCTCTCCTCTCTCTCCGCAGCAAGACGCCTCCTTTCCTCCTCTTCCTTGTGCTCCTTCTCTGCAGCCTCCTCTCTGAGCCTCTTCTCCATCCTCTCCTTGTTCTCTGCCGCCCAACGCAACATGTACTACATCTCCTCCTTGTCCTCAGGCTTGATCTCAGTGTCAATCCATTGCTCAAAATCACAGAGCGGTGGAGGGGTCTGCAACAAACGGAATAGTTACAAAACAAAAAAAAACATACAGGATGTCATAGGATAGTAAAAAATTTAACAAACAACATCGATTACTCACCATCTTGTTGATCTGGCACTGACGAAGCGTAGGCTCGAATTGAAAGTTGGAACACATCCAATACCTCTACCTATACGTGTCCTCTTCATCAGACTTGGCTACCTTGCAAGGATCGCCGCAAAAGCACATGGGTACTGGAACACCACTAGGCAGAGGCAAAGGGTCGAAGGCATTTCCGGTCAACGCAACACCACTCCACCTTTACCATTTTCGTTGTAAGAACCGGAAGTAACTAAGATTAAATCATACGACTAGCAGTTAACGTAATAACGTGCACTGAGATTACCTTGGTTTCCTAGCTTTTCCACGTCTTGGCATCCTACGGTTGTATAATAAAAATATTAAAATTTCATGAAACTATACTACTAAATACTTCTAGATCTAAATACTAAACTATGAACTGAAAACCGAATCTACTATACTAACTAAGCTACATTTTTAACATCTAAAAGCACACAACATATCTGTAGATCTAAATACTAAACTGTGAACTAAATATCAAATCTACTGTACAAACCAAGCTAGATTTTTAGCATCTAAAAGCACAAGATATTTTTAGATCTACTATACTACGACATTGAAAAACTTACCTGATGACTAGGAGGTTTCTTCCCCTTCTTTCCTCTCTTTCTTTCTTCCTTCCTTTACTTCTCTCCCTCTCTGGTTCTCCTCTCAAAAACAACAGGTCTGGCTCAAGAGTTGGGAGGCTTGAGGCCTAGCTGGGGGGGGTTTATAGGGGGAACCCCCGCCGGCCCAGGCGGCGGTAAGGACCCTTACCGCCCGCGCGCTGGTCGTACCGCATCGGTGCAGGAGGCCAGATCCTTATCGCCGACCCAGAGGTCCTTACTGCCGGCCCAGGCGGCGGTAAGGTAAGGACACGCGCCCACGGTGTCAGCGCCTTACCGCCGGCTGAGGCAGCTGCAGGGCCTTAGCGCCAGCCCAGCCGGCAGCAATAGTAGATTTGCAATTTTTTCATCTGACTATATATTCGTGCAAAATCGAAAAAAATATAAAAATAAGAAAAACCCCGACAAGTGGAACCGCCAGGATTGCCGGCCCGCCTTCCAGCGAGAGAGATGCCTTGGCAGCTAAGCACAACCAAAACAAACGATTTCCCTAGCAAGCTGGATCTCTCCCAGCTTTTATTGCTGCTTCAATTTCTTCCTCCTTTGCTTCGTCCCCGCGGCGACAACCTCCTCCACCACGGCCGAAATCCACTCCGCGTGAGCGCTTCCACGCCTGACGCCACCGCACCCACGCTTGCTCCTCCGCCGCCGCCGGCCGCGATGATGAAGGACAAGATGAAGGATTTCATGAAGAAGGTCACCTCCTCCGGGACCCCCTCCTCCTTCAAGGGCACCTCCCACGTCCTCGGCTCCGGCCCCTCCCCCTCCTCCTCCTCCTCCCACCCCGCTTCCCGCCCCACGAATCCTACCCCTAACCCCAGGCCCGCCCCCACCAAGCAGCCATCGCCGCCTCCACCGCCCGCGTCGACCACCGAATTCACCCCCTTCGCGCCCCTCATCTCCTCCTCCCGCCGCCCCGACGCGAACGGCGCGCCCGCGCCCACCGTCGCGTGCCCGAGCTGCGGGGACGCGTTCCCCTCCGAGCTCGCGGTCTCCGAGCACCTCGACGGGTGCCTCGCGTCGGCGGGGGGCGCCCGCGCGCGCGCCGCCGCGTATCTCGCCGCCGACCCGCCCCCGCCCGCGGCCGCCGTCGAGGTGCTCAAGCGCCTGCTGGGAAACCTGCTCCGGGAGCCCCGGAGCGACAAGTTCAGGCGGGTGAGGCTGGGCAACCCGCGGATCAAGGAGGCCGTCGCGGACAGGGAGGGCGGGGTGGAGCTCCTCGAGGCCGTCGGGTTCCGGGTTGGGGACGAGGGCGGGGAGCTCTTCGCGTTGATGGACGAGGTGCCCAGCGACGTCAGGCTTGGCGGGATCAGAAGGGCCGTGCTCTTGCTGGAGAGGGCGCACCCCTCGGCGTCACCAGCTCAGGTGGATGCTGACGAAAAGGAGAGCTGCAGCAATGGGGTTTATGGACAGGAGGAGGTCAAGAAGACCATCGATCGTCAGGTGAGCTGGTGTTCAGTTTCATATAGCCTTTAAATTGCTTGGTTTACTGTTTCAGTTAATTGGCTAGTATGTAGAAAGCTTTTCACTCCCGTCAATAAACTCACTCAATTCGGTAGTTTGATTTGCTTATGGTATGGCGTTTCTGCACTGTATTTACATGTACAACTAAATTTCTGCTTGTTTTGGGTGTGCACATGCATTGTTAACATCGTTAGGAGATATAGAAATTACTTAATACTATATTTTCCCTTTCAATTATGAAAAACATGATAGACATACATTAACCAATATACCACACTTTATTGGGGATTAGAAATGGGCATATGGAACTGACTGACATGTGATGTACAGTCTTTGACATTCATGTTTACAATGTCATTGATTCTTTATGTGGTTCCTTATTTTGTTTGGTAAGTTTAGGGATTTGTGTATGCTGTAACTCATCCCATTAACCAGTGGAATGACATGGTTGTGTTTTTGCCTGTGCTTGTCTTCGAGACGCATCGTAATGTTCAAATATATTTACTGTTACACTTATTATTATGGATTAGAAATGTGAGGAACTAAACTGTATATAAGACATGGCCCTTTACTTTAACAATCATGTACGAAGGTTGGCCTTTTCCTCTTAAGCATCACTGAAAAACATGTCAATATATTATGATGTTTCTTCTTTTCAAAAAATATTTATGATCTTTTTAGTTTATTTATATAATGTTTCTTCATTTGTTACTCCCTCTGATTCCAAGTGTAAGGCGTTTAGGACATTAGCACAGTCTCCAACATGAAACTTTGACTTGCAAAAATTCGTAAAGTATACTATTTTAAATAGAGAAAATTACATGTTATGAAAGTATTTTCCATGATAAATATAGTAACATCAACCATGTGTTGTCAATCTATGTAACTTTCCATAAATTGATGACCTGTGTTAAAGAAAATTCACAAGACTAGAATGCTAAGATGGCCTCTATTTGGAATTGGAGGGAGTACATAAGTTAGGTTTGTGAATATTGTTGCATGCTGCCAGAAATTTGTGGATGAAATTCTTCTATTACATAAGTTATGCCATTTCAGTTTGATATGGCCTTTAATTTGCTTGTTTCAACGTTAATCAACTGGTAGAAAGCTTTCATTCCTGTCAATTAGCACAATTTGGTAGTTTGATTTGCTTAAGTTGTAACGTTTCTGCATTTACTTCGCTGTACTACTAAATTTCTACTTGTTTCAGTTGTACACATGGGTTGCTAGCTTTGTTATGAGATAAGAATTACTTACACCATATTTCCCCTCTAAATTCTGTACTACTAAGCTTCTACTTGTTTCAGTTGTACACGTGGGTTGTTAACTCTGTTATGAGATAGCAATTACTTATACCATGTTTTCCCTCTAAACTATTAATGACTACAAAAAATTGCAGATAGTATAAACATAGAAGTTAGAACAGTGCAAAATTCTAGAAGCATGTACCCAAAAACATAGTATGTCTACCAAAATATGTCATCATTTCCTCGAGGTATTAGTGGAACATCGGCTATAAATTTGAAAAACATGACACACATATATCAGCCAATAGGCTGCACTTCGCATATATTACCCAATACACTGCACTTTGTTTGTGATTAGAATTTAGAAATGCACACTGGTACTTTCTAATACATGACGTGTGGTACTTTAGTTCTGAGTTTCTGACATAGTGACATAGTGATATTCAAGTTCATGATGTCATTGAATCTTTATGATGTTTCTCATTTTCTCTGGTACGTTGTAGAATTTCTGTGTGTTGTTACTTGCTGTTCCGCCATGGACTAGTGGAGTGCCAGTTCCTGTCTTTGATATGTGTCAATAATACATTAAACTGAATTCCAGAAGAGTCACATTGGCATTTATTTACGCATATACTATGCTGGGTAGAGATTAGGAATATGAGGAACTAAACTGCATAGCCCTTTTCTTCAACATTCATGTCTGAAGTTTGTTCTTTTTCTCAAGACGTTCATGATGTTTTAGTAAAGGAGCTCCAAGGGTTGGTCTTTGGGATTAACTAGGTGCTGTTGTTATCTAGGTCAGGTCGTTTTCTAAATGACTCTGTGGCGCATATGATGTTAGGCTTGTAAGGTGTGGGTCTGGTGTTCTACCTGTTACTCTTTCTTTTATAACAAATGATATGCAGCTCTCCTGCATATTTGAGAAAAAAAAGTTAATTGATTTGATATAAGGTTACTTCATTGAGAACTCTTCTTCATTTGTACACAAGCTGTCAAGATTGTGAATGTTGCATGCTGCCAAAAATATGTGAATGAGTTTCTTCTGTTGCTTCCTTCCTGTTTATTTTCATGAATAAATTACTGATCAACATAAGAGAAAAAAAAAGAACCTGGCTAAAAGTCCAACTGACATGCCATCTACTTCTTTCAAAGAAATTTCTATATTTTAATCTTCGTTCAGACAAATTGTTCTACTTCAACATTCGAACATGCACCTTAAGCCTTAACTGAGTATCAGATGCAGATATTTAGTTTTCATGATCGAATTTCATTACATGTTGCCAACTTGCCATGTTGGATAAACATACATGTTGTGATAATACACATTCATTAAGAGAATCTGAATTGATATGCCCCTCACAGATATTTCCAACATCTTCAGTATGCACTGGAATAAGCTATTTGGATCATGTCATTGTCATCATTGATATGTTTGAGCTAGCAAAAATGTCAAGACACTTGGCTATCAGTGTGACCTATAAATATGGCTAGTCTTGATCCATTTTATATTAATTTTTTCTCAGAGGTTGCTTCAGTTATTACTGAAGTATCATTTTCCTGATAACATGCTTGTGTCTTGTAAATATTAGCAAACCTCAAATATTAGAATAGAGGACTACCAGTGCACTGCTGGCTTCGTATGCACTAATGCACAACTGGTTTTCCAATATGTATTTTACTTGTCTTCCTAGTTGTACATTCTTGGGACTGCGTCTTATTGAGGTGCTATGGTTTGTCAACTTTACAGATTCGGGTATTCTTCTCTGTTCCTGGGAGTTCTGTTGCAGATAATGATGTACCAGATTCTTTTTACAATCTTAGCGGAGAGGAGATAAGGAATGAAGCAAGGATGAGGAGGGAAAGGTTAGAGCAATCTCGACTGCTAATTCCAAAATCTTACAAGGAGAAGCAGGCACTGGCTGCTCGACAGAAGTATAAGCAAGCAGTCATCCGAGTTCAGTTTCCAGATAGAGTGATTCTTCAGGGTGTATTCCTTCCAGGAGAGGCCACTGGTTCACTCTATGAGGTACCATGCTTGTTTCTTTTGATGATTTGTCGTGTTTTTCAGTATCCATGTTTTCTTGATTTAGAATCTGCTGATGTTCCATTCTTGGTGACATATAAATATACTGGACATGTGTACTCTTTGAACTGTTTATCATTTCGCAATTGGGGTGATCGATTCCATTGGTTCTAACTTCTTTTAAATAATTTATTTGACATTAGTGGAAACTTGTGAACTCGAAAATGAGTTATCTGCAGAAGGATGAATAATAACAACTGGGGTGTTTGGTTTGAGGAATTGCTTCGTCCTATGCTAAATTGGTCCAAGATGGCATCATCCCATAACTTTGGAGGGATGACCACATTCTTTGTTTCTCTACCAATACTGTGTTTACAAGAGATGAGATATTGATGGGCCAGTTTATCAAATTCATCTAGCTAATAAGTATAATTGGTTTGGAGTTGGATTGATGAACCATACCAACTAGTCCTTAAATCAAACATTTGTAAATCGTGTGGTTTGGTCTCACCATGGGCCTCAATGTGAGCCTTAACTTCAAGGACTCCATATCAGCAATACAGGAGTTGCAGTGTTAGTGGAATATTGGTAAAATTGTGTCATGGCTTACTTCCAGTTTCCAGTTCCTTTTTCACTGTCCTATTGGTCAGATCCTATATGGGGTACAAATCTTTGACCAGGTTTTGACACTTTGCACATTCACTCCATTGTCCCAGATTTTACTTAGTGCACTCACTACCTTGGTTGCTCACAGGAGGATTCATGTGTGTGGAACATATTTGTCTGAGCTTTATAGCCTCCACAGTCATGTGACTTACTGAGGAATCTTCATGGTAGTGCATAGTGTGTTATTGTTTGGTTGTGTTAGTGTGTACTTGACTAGATCAGGTGGTGCTGTAGTTTTAGTAGCATAGGATATTCAACTTTCTTTTTTTTCCTCAAACGATATTCAACTTTCACCCTTAATAGAAGTTACAGAGTGCTATATTGGAAGCCTCACTACAATACCCTTGGTAGTATCAACATGATTCATTTGTTTCTAGCTACTGTATGTACATTGTGCATGCGTGTTAACATGTAGGATAGCTTATTTTTGTTAAGTCATGTAACTGTTTCCTGTACATCACGCTATGCTTACGCCCTTTCCGCTTGAAATCGTCTGTTAATGTATAAACTTGTATCTTATTCATGCAATTTTCTGGTTTTCTAGCATCGACAATCTGCTGTTGCAGTATAATGTGTAGACAGTTTCAACCATGCCGCCTATTTCCAGTTTGTAGCACCAACTGATGCACTGTTTTCCCCCAATGCAGTTCGTTGCATCTGCTCTGAAGCAGCCAGGTTTGGAATTCGAACTCATCTTTCCAGCTGTTCCTAAGCCGCGCGTGGTACCTCATTTCCCGAAACCAGGGGAACGGTCACGCACGCTGCAAGAGGAGGACCTGGTCCCTTCTGCGCTGCTCAAGTTCAAGCCCAAGGAGACTGATTCCGTCATGTTCACCGGTCTGCTTGACGAGCTTCTCCAGGCCAGTGAGCCACTTCCTGCTGCATGACGATCAACTGTACGAGCTTCTCCAGGCCAGGAACCACTTCCTGCTGCATCGCGATGAACTGTACGTATAGAAGTTAATTGGTGGGCCGCTGACTCCCATTGCCCGCAAATAGATGTTGTCGATTTTACTGCCGTGGTTCCGTTACATCAGCCTCAAAACAGAGTTGTAGCCAACAGTATTGCTTTAGTCTGGATACCTGATACATGATGCATACAGTATCGCCTGACGTACATTGTGTGGCAAGACTGCTCAAGAATTCGCAAGGCCCATGTTCGACTGGATTTTAATTGGGCCTGGCTCAAATGTACAGCAACAATACTTGAAAGATCACTCTGTTGACATAGCGGCGTGCCGGCGTCTGCGTATTCGATGATTGCGCTGTGCCAATGTTGTTACTTTAAGATTGATATATTTACCATTCTAGTACTGTTTTTATGTAGCATGAGTTGCAAAGGTATTGATGTTCTTTTGCGCCATTGCGTTTGCTTTTCATCTTCGTAAGCCCCGGTACATTGCAGGCTCTGCTCATGCTGTGTTCTGCCTGCCTGACGGTCACGGTCGTGCGGGCTAGGAAAAAGCCGTTCCTTGGTACGTGGAAGCCTACTGTAGCTAGTAATCTCTAGCATCAGGGCCCACGCCAATGCTAGAACAGTAACATGGCATGCCAGGTCCGTGAATGCAAGAGGTATCGACGGACGCATGTGAATGTGTATGTGTATGACCGCACGCGTATCAAACCCACCACGACTTTGGCGTCAAACTTTTAAAAGGCCCAGACCAAAACCACACACAATCTCGATCAGTTGGTATAAAACTAGTAGAGGCATAGATGGCAGTGTAATAAATTAACCAAGCAAGCATGGCAACTTGCAGTTTGATTTTGTACTGGCAGTCGAGGAGATGACCCTTTTTATGTTCTGCAGCTTGCGTCTCACGTTTCCCTGCACCGCAACTATTCCCCAGTTGCCGCAATAGTCTATGCGTCCTAGTACACTGCTTTCGCTTTATAGGCCGTGACGCCATGCCGTAGATTTTTGTTGTACTCCCACCCAGTTGGTAAATAAAGAAGGCCTGCTAAATCTTTGACCGAATCATGCCCATAGTCATAGAGTCGTCGCATGAAGCACGCTTTCGCTAGGTTATTCCTGCACGCCCCCTCCTTCATCACGCCAGCCTAGGTAGCTCACTCCGATCCCCGCTTTTCTCTACGTATAAAATGCAAATGCAATCCTGTGCACATGCACGCCATCATGCCAACTTTTGGTTCCGGCTTCTTGTTTACGTAGACTAGACTTGGGACTTTGTTCGGTCGTAGATTAAGGTCTTGTTTAGTTGTTCAAAGTTTGGAGGTGCAAAATTACTGTTATAACACTGTAGCACACTGTAGCGTTTCATTTGTATTTGTATTTATTGTTCAAATATTGACTAATTAGGCTCAAAAGATTCGTCTCGCAGAGTACAACAAAACTGTGCAATTAGTTTTTGATTTCGTCTACATTTAGACCATGTTTAGTTGCCTAATTTTGGAGTGCCAAAATCACTGTGCTCGCAATGTAGCACACTGTAGCGTTTCATTTGTATTTGTGAATTATTGTCCAAACATTGACTAATTAGGCTCAAAAGATTCATCTCGTAAAGTACAACAAAACTGTGCAATTAGTTTTTAATTTCGTCTACATTTAGTATTTCATGCATGTACCGCAAGTTTGATGTGATGAGGAATCTTTTTTTGCATAGTGTCAAAGTTGGAAGTTTCGAGGGAACTGAACATGGCCTAAATTAGTGTTTGGTACCACACGTCTGCACTGACTGACATGCTAGTAGAAGATTTGACGCTCCTTTATGCACTGCACAAGCTTTTGTTTATTCCACACTGCAAAAGAAGACCAAGAAATACGGATTATTCTTTTTAGCACTTGCATTCAAACAAGCTCGATCACAAGCTTGCTGGCTGGGTTTACGTTACATACAGCGGCATGACTCGTGGCTGTCGGGTAGCATTACCATATTTGATATTTCATCTTCTTTTCGCTGGACCTAGTTAGCTTGTTGTTGGAGAAGAAGAAGAAAAAATCTTACCCGACGACGAACCAAACACACGTCGAGATCAAATTCGACTACTTTGGAACGTCGTCTGTATTTCCAAATTCTAGGGCCGCACACCAACTGCCACTTGCAACCGTGGCGCCACTGACTGGAACACCCCCCCCCCCCACCCTCCCCTCCCCTCCCCCCCCCCCCCCCCCCCCCCCTCCGCGACAATGGCAGGCGGAGGCCGCTGTGTTCCACGCGGTTTGCGACTATGGACAACAAGGTGACAGGCACGCGCGAAAACGAGGGGGGGGGGGGGGTGGACTGAGAGCGGGTGGGCCCGCGATCCTCTGGGCACGGGCCGGCGTGGGGGCGAGGCGAATAGTCGCCGACGGCGACGGCTCCGGCGGGCGGGGTCGGGCGCCCGCGCGCGCACGAGCACGGCCCCACCCGGCCGGCCGGCACCGATGCGATCCGTCACGTGGCTGGAGTCTCCAGATCCCGCCCCCGACCGACGCGAGCGGGCGGGGCCGGACGCCGGGACCGCCTCGCCGCCACCGACGCCTGATTCCCCGCCTCTCCGTACGCATCCCGCAAGGCCGCAACCCCGTGGTCCTCGGCGCACCACCGCTAGCTAGTTCCTCGCCACCGTCGTGCGTGGCGTGGGTTGCACGAGGTACCGAGGTGCTGAGTTCGATCCGTCCCCGCGGGGCACAGCTCGCGCACAGGCACAGCGCGCTACGCGTACGTGACTCGTGAGGGTCGGAACGAATCCCATTTATTTGCTTGGTCGATCGTTAACCAAAGTTGGGAACGACGGCTGACGGGGCCGCACCGTACCACACGCTAGCTCGAGTTGCGGCCAGCCAAAGGTGTGGCGCTTGAAGTCGTCGATCGCCCAACTTTTGGCGTAGAATCGCGTAGAAAGGCACACGGCGACGACGCGGTTTCTTCGGCGGGTCAAAAGTGCGGTGCTAAACGAAAAAAGTCGCGGCAGCAACAAAACACTCCGTAGATGCTTGTTCGATAATTAGTTGCATTATTACAACCATCTAGGATCGGACACGACTTGCTGGCGCATGGTAGGATCGATGAAGGTGGGGCGGTTGAAATCGATGGCCAATTGGGTTAGTGTATCTTAGTTAATTTAATATTTAAGAGCATTGAGATCATCAATTTATGTGATATCGAACTTCCTGAACTTATTTCTTTTTAAATGAATCAGCAGTGCTTCTGCTTAGTGTTAAAAAAAATTGATCGCCGGACTTTTGGTGTACAAGAATCTCGTAGAAAGGCACGCGATGACGATGCGGTTTCTTCGGAGGTTAAAAGTGCGGTGCTAAACAAACAGATACCATGTTCCTATACGTAGTTTTTCTTATGCACTTAGAAAAATCAAAATGGATAGTAATTTGAGACGGGGAGTAATAAAGTTTTGACGGCTAAGAAATCAACATACGGAGGTCTTACAAAAGAACAAAAGAGAAAAGAAAAGAAAAAAATACTGTCAGAATGCTTTAGGAACTTATGAGATTAGACTCAACATATAGCTCAAAACCACATATTAACCTAACATAGGAATACCATGATGTGGTGGATCTTATGTATTCCTTTCACCACCCTCCATTGCCTTATTATTACAAGAGCACCGATGAACAATATATCTAAACCATCTCACATGCACATATAGCCATATAGGATGAAGGATATGGATACATGTACCGTTCCTTTAACATGCATGACCTCCTTTCTTGAGTATGTACAATGAAACTGCTTAGAGATGGTGCTTATATAGCAAAAATATCATTTTTTTCTTGTCACTTGATATACACTAGTTTGCGCACTGTGACTTTGTAATGAAAAAAAATCTCACATCATCAATTTATTAGGCTCACCCTAATTATCATTTCTAGTCATTTCTTCGATATCTACCCGGCCCATGGAATTTGCGATATCATAATAATATCACGGGCTGACATGCGGGTGGAAATCATTCGACTTCGTTTATATTTACTGGCAGCATGATTGCATGATTCGCAGCCATAATCCACCCATCCCTTTCGAAAGAGACATCGGTATAGAGGAAAATAATTTTAAAAACGACATGGTGATGGAGATATACATGTAGAGTCAATTCCTAATTAATTGCAAACACTATCTGTTGAGAATGGAAGAATTTATAGGATGTCTTTGGTTCAGTGCAAGCGTGGAGGGTATAGGTAGCTACCACGTCACTGAAAGGAAGCACAACCACATGCTGTTGATCGGCCAACCGCTAACCGTGCACTCCTGATACGAGCACACATGTGTCATCGTCTAATCATCGTTATTAAATATTATTTGTTATACTCTCCGCGTGCTGCGCGTTTATAGATTTTAGTTGTACTATAAGGATGCATGCTTGCTAAATCTTAGACTGAATTATCATGCAGCCAGCTTTTACTAACTGGTCGATCAACCCTTCTTCACGTACCATGCCAGCCAAGACAGCTAATCAGTCTCGCACCTTTTTGTGCCTAATTAATCTGATCCAGTACGTGGATCATCATGCACCCCCATCATGTCAACTTTGAGGACGTGAACAGATGGTTGGGTGTTTGTGGCCCAATAAACCACCTTTAATAAAATAGCGTTCGGTATCGTCGTACAAGCTGACACGTTTGTTTCTTGTTTTGATTAGGAGTATGGAGTATATAAGATGCCGTACTGTGCTTGACGATAGATCCATCCGTTCTTAGATATATGAACTTATTAGATTGTGCCAATTGCTAAAATAATCATAAAAGCATATTCATAAAAAAAATTATTTTGAATTGGTACTAGATAACTAAACCGATAAATATTGGTGTCTGTTCATATACCTATATTGTTTTACATAGAACAAACAAAATATTCGACAGTAAGTTCCCTGTTGAAAGAAAGGATTTAGATGACTTCAGAGTTTAGCAAATTTTCTATATACCGTCTTCTGGGGGGAAAAGGAGGAAGTGATGCGTAGATTAGCTACTGTATTTATCCCAACACGGTTTGGACATTGGACGCTATATATGTGCGAAAACGAAAGGCGAAAGCGGAATCATCACCGCTGCTCGATCGGCCCATCCAATCCAACCGGCGAACACACGGGCACCACCCAATCCAATCGATTCCGCGCCAGTCCGTACGCATCCCAATCCCGTGGTCCTCTCCGGCTCTCACCGTCACCGTCCCGGTCCGCGTGCACGCACGAGGCCACGAGCACCAGTACGTTGCGGGTGCCCGTGATCCATACGCATCGCCGGCCACATCCGCCACTTGACTTTCCTTGCCGTTGCATGCGTATCCATCCTCTGCTCGTGCGCAGTGTTGCTGTTGGTCATACACCTGTTTGATTGTTTCCTCAATAAATAAGGGTCTGTTTGGGAAGGAGGTGTTAAAGTTTAACAGGGTGTTAAACTTTAACACTCTCAAATGAGATGTTAAACTTTAACACAAGGTAGGTGTTTGGATGGGTTGTTAAAGTTTAACACTTTAGCTGAAAAATGACTGCATTACCCCTCAATAAATGAGGTCCCATACCCCTGTGGTGCTGTTAATTTTGGCGCCATAATCTTGCACTCTTCTGGCGCCAATTGCTTGCACTCTTCTGGCGCTAGGAAGTGCTGGCGCGGGAGGTGCTAGTCCTGCTGGTTTTTGGCGCCAGTACTGGTGCTTGAGCTGCTCATTTTTTTGGCGCCAGTTCAAGTGGCCTTCTTTTGTTTTTTCATTCGGTGAAATGAAAGAACGATGAAATGAAAATAAAAAGATATTCAAATTATTTAGATTGTCCTGTACAAAGCATTCGATAGAACGCAGATACTACAAAAATGTTGTCAACATCATTACAATACAATCATACAAATAGTCTACGATTTGTTGTACAAAGCATTAGCTAATTCGTCCCGAAATGCATTCATATTACAATCTTCTTCCCCTGCTTGTGTATTTATCCCATCTCCTTCGTCGTTTGGCACTTGAGGCATAGGAATAAAATTTTCATCCCGATCGCACATATCAAAGGCCCTATCGGCCATATCATTCTCTCGTATGAAATTATGAATTGCCATACATGCTACTATGATTTTACTTTGTTTCTGCATCGGAAAACTTGGAATACCCAACAAAATCCTCCACTTCATCTTTAACACTCCAAATGACCTCTCGATAACATTTCTAAGGGAGGAATGGGCATAATTAAAAGTCTCTTTCATACCTTTTGGCATTGGGCCACTCCTAAACTCCGGTAGATGATATTTTGTACCCTTGTAGGGTGCAAGGTAACCCGGACGATTTGCATAACCCGAGTCAACTAGGTAAAATTTGCCTACATATACGACAATTTTCATGAGGTTAACAAAGGTGCCACCATCTTACATACAAATGAAAACAAATCAAGTTTACCTGCAGGAGGATGCGGAAACTTGTCACCATATTTGTTTAAGGCATCACTGAAGACTCTCATGTCATGAACCGATCCAGGCCATCCAGTCACAGCAAATGTGAACCTCATGTCGAAATCACATATTGCCAGCACATTCTGTGAAGTATATCCATGTCTCCCGGTGTGCTGAACCACCTTATCATTTGGGACCACCACCGGTATATGCGTCCCATCTATAGCTCCTATGCAGTTGTTGAAGTATGGTGCAAAGCGAGGGTTCCTCAACCTTGGGTGCACGGTCCTAAATTCTGGGTCCTTGGGCTTAATAATATCCACTGCTAGCTTAAGAACACTTGACAACACATTATCGAAAGTACGGCTTATTGTTTCTAAGGACCTTACAAACCGGTCCTCAACCTGTCTAAGGGATTGTGGTGCACCAATTACCCAAAGGAACATTCCTAAAGCCTCCATCGTGGTCATTCCTCTAGTTGCCCTCAACCCATAGTTCTCGACCAACAAGTCATGTAGCTGGTAAAACAATACGCTTGACATCCTAAACATGTTGTAGCAAGCGGTTCTGCTACACAATGTTTCATGCACCCATTCTATACCCGACACAGTAGGAACCCTATGTGGAGCCTTGTCCATGTATGTGTCATAATACGTACCGATCATTACTGCGGCCATTGCAATGTCCCGGGTCCTTTTACGATGATACTGTTGCATCCACATGAAACCCATAATCTCTGTTGATAAGTCGTCATCAGAAGAACTTGACTCATCAATATCAAATTCATACTCCTAAGTCACCAAAGAAAACCATGTCAGTCAGTAATGAATACTCCTAAGTCACCAACTAAAACCAATGTAAGTCAGTAATGAATACTCCTAAGTCACCAAATAAAACCAATGTAAACATCCACATTTCAGCAACAATTGCACATATGCATTCAGCCACAAACCATATAGAACAGAGCCTTCCACAAAACAGCAACAATTGCACATATGCATTCAGCCACAAACAGTCAACAATTCTTAAACAGCCATCAACCATATAGAAATTCCAAAGCACATTCAATCCTTAGAACAAACAGTCACATATTGTTCTAATAACCATAATTAGTACATAAAGGAACTCATATTCCATAAAACAGCCACATTGACTCCTAAGGACAACTACTTACTTCTACCAAACATTCAGTCCTAAAACACACACATTCACTCATATAGATTGTTTTCTTTGCAAACTCTCTGCAAATAACGCAGCCTTCCTTCAGGAGTTGGTATGTTGCAAAAAAATTCTCTCTCATATGGATCTTTGAATAAGTGCCTGCATGCATAGAACTCTACACTTTCAGGGGCTGCTCCACATTCCAAAGCCAGCTGTTGACACCTCTTAACAGACTCACCCATCTCTTTAATAGGGTTCAGCTTCTGTCTTTTCTCATTGAGGCTGGTTGCAATACTCTCCCCTACACTCCTTAAGAGGCCATCATCTTTGTCAGAGGTTGTCAATTTGTCAACTAGGCTGCTCACCATCTTCAGCAATGGGCTTTTACTTTTCTTGGAAGGACTAGTGGCAGTGGACTTGGTGCTGGGGGTACTTCCTCTTTTTTTGGTGTTATAGCTCATAGGGCTGTCTTCATATGCATTGACATCCCCTTCTGTACCATACTGATCATCTTCCTCTACATCATCAACATCTTGGTCCTCATCCTCTTCACAACCAGCCACAAAAGATGTAGAGCCATCTACCACAACATCACGAAACATCTCCTCTAGGTGATCTATGTAATGTGGAACACCATATCGAAATTTCTTACACTCACTAAATTTGCCCTGCAAATGGATTATGATGTTATGCACAGAAAAGTTACTGCAAACATATTTCCAGAAAACATATTTGCCCTCACCTTGGTGTTACTTTTCCACCACCCATCTGAGGCAATTATAGTTCCATCTGCATGCCTTCCAAGACCAGTATCCTTATTGCATGCTTTCCAGAAAGTATGCAATGTTTTCAATTGATTGATCCTGTTCCTGATCTGGGAATGTTGATGTTTCAGCCCAGTGGCCATCTGGTACTTATCAACTACTATCCTCAAACCCCTTGAAGTAATTGATCCTTTTGGACAGTTGCCTGACCTAATCTGCTCAACCCACAAGTCACACAAG